>NW_006778270.1:1788451-1834553 GCF_000442215.2 Lipotes vexillifer | reverse complement strand
GTAGGGAAGTGACAGAGGATGCTTACTCGTGAGGCACTACTGGTCACTGTGCCCAGGATCAGCCTAAATGAGATGCAGATGTCCAGGTGGCCACTGGGAACAATCCATTCATGGCCATGGTGGTGGTGTGGTCATATGGAGGCCTTGGGGGCTCTCTTCCCCATCCTTTGCCTGCTCTCATTTTCTTTACATCTTTACCTATTCTTGCAGCAGTTAATCTTAGCGTCTATTTGCAGCCCCAGCAGGGATCCCATTTCCATCGGAGAGAGGACTCCTTTAATAAGTCTAGCTCATTTGTGCAGGAGTAGTACAGTCATTGATTAGAGGGCTGATTGGAGCTGTGACTTTCCTTAGGAAGAAAATTAAGAAAACAGATTCAAGGCAAATGATGGGCGGCTTTGTCTTCTTGGGAAGGGGTGGGGGGTGGTTCTCCTTATATTCTGTCTTACCTGTGCTGACTCAGGTTTGAAATATCCTGCAAGATGAATTAACTCCTTCAGGTCACTGTGCTGCCATCCTGCATGGCAGAGGATCACAGAATCTCCTAGCTGAAATGGACATTGATCATCATGTGTCTCAAGTCCTTTATTTTATAGATTACAGTACCCGAGAACAGATGGAGAAAAGACGGTGAGTGGCTTTTGGTAAGGGCTGTCCTCCTGAGCTGTGGGCCGCACTCCAACTGTGGGTCCTCCCTCACTTCCTTCCTGAAACTTTCCCCTTGTGTCCTTTATTCTGCCATCTTTGTGGCCCTCACTCACCCACGCATGAGGTTCAACCTCTCTTTTGGCTCACGTGATGAGAGCGTCTTTTATTTTTCAGAGCATTTTGTAGACACTTGGGAGGCCCAAGAAGCCTCTACAGTTGCTCTGCAGTTGTCATTTGTTTATACCAGATTTAACTACAAGGTAATGAGATCAACAAAAAGTAGATGTTAGATTTCTAGTCACTTTGCATTGTGATCTTTTAGACAGAAAGGGGCTATGTGCATTTGACTTGGTGTTCCCTGAGTCTAACACAGCTTGGCATTTCTAGGTGCTCCAAAGACGTTTGTCATCTGGCTGACTAAATGAATGCACTGTATAGATACGAGTTTGGCCACTTAAGGTTGTCTTATCAGGAGCTCTACAATGCTGGTAATTATTCTTGCTCCCATTATAATGACTTTTAAGTTCCATTATAAGAACTGCCTTCAGATCTAATTTACTAATCACTCCACCTTTTATATTAAAAAAAAAAAACTGTGTTAAAAATTTACATTTAGATTTTATGGCCTAGAGAACATTTTAACATATACCATTATCTTTTGGTCTTCATAAAAATCCTATTGAAGGGATTGTTATCATCCCTATTTTATAGATGAGGACACTGAGGCTGAGAGAGATTATGGACTTGCCGAAACTCACAGGACTAGTAAGTATGTGAGCAGAGAACAATCCAGATCTTCTGACACAGAATCCTGAGCCATTTTTCTATACCACCCTGCCTCCCCATACCCAGAACTGGTGTCCCAGGCTTGTTTCCCATCTTTATTTTCCAGAGCTATGAAAGACTTTTTGGCTGTAACCAAAGATCAAATCAATTCACACTTAGAGAATGAAGAGTTGCTACTGTCAAAGTTATACTGAATTTGCTAGAGGCCCTGCAATCATTCTGAGGGATGAGTTAGCTCTGAAAAGGAGTCCTTTGAATAATGGCAGCTCTATTGTTATAAAAGTGTAACTTCCCAACCTCATGCATTATTTTTCATAGGTGTAAGTGTATAAGAGGGTGTGTGTGTGTGTGTGGTGTGTGTGTGTGTGTGTGTGTGTGTGTGTGTGTGTGTGTGTGTGTGTGTCTTCTCTTTGGTTTGGGAACTCTGAGAAGCAGAGAATAGGGAGTTTGCTAGTATACCATATTTCAGACCTTTATTTTCTATTAACCCGTTTAATCCTCATACTGCTGCAAATAGGTTAACTGAGATTCAGGGACTTTATGAGAGAACCGGATCTCCCAACCCCCAGTCCACAGTTCTTTCCTCTGTGATGTACCTCATGTCTTACCATCCAGTCTTTATTCCCACCAGAGAGTCAGTGGGAAAATGGAAGGAAGGAAGACAATCTAAATGCATCTACCTGCTAGTGTTAGTTGCAGACAGTGTTCCCCAGTTTGGCCAGGGTGCCTGAGTTCTATCTGCCTTCTGCGAATGATGCTGGGGTTGGCGTAAAGCCTGTGTGTGTGAGAGAGAGAGGAGCGAGAGGGAACAAGTTACCCTTATTCTGTTTATATTGGATAAAATCTTCGATGCTTGAGAGCAATCTGTATCTCAGCTCTATTTACTTTGCAAATAGGATAAAAGCCTCCCTACTTGTGCATCAGAGACATGGGAACCAGTGGGGAGGAAAGGGGTTGGGAAAACAGAGGGTGGAGAAGGATTTTTATACAGGCAGAAAAGGCCCATGAGCCTTGGATTCTAGCCTTGCTTCTGTCACTATTTGTGTGTGATGATGTGCAGACCACTTTCCCTCTCTGGCCTAGTTTCACCGTCTGTAAAATTTTAGACTAGAACCAGGGTTCTCATATTGGCAGCCAGCTGGCAGAATTTGACCTAAGGACATTTTTTTAAAGCAAAATGTTTTTTAAAAATAAATGTAGGCTGCTCTCATATTGCCCAGTTCACAGACCATACCACCCTTTGCCAGATGTTACTTGCCCATTTATATAGGCATTTGAGAGAGACAATTGGACTTGTCCCTTTAGAAGGCCCTAATGTTATTTGATTCTATGCATATACGCAGCCCGTTCACAATAGAATCTTTTTTTTCCCGCTTAAAAAATTTTTTTTTAATTTAACTTTTATTTTATATTGGAGTAGAGTTGATTTACAATGCTGTGTTAGTTTCAGGTGTACAGCAAAGTGATTAAGTTATACATATATACAGATATCTATTCTTTTTCAGGTTCTTTTCCCACGTAGGTCATTACAGAATGTTGAGCAGAGTTCCCTGTGCTATACAGTAGGTCCTTGTTGATTACCTATTTCATATAGAGTAGTGTGTGTATGTTAATCCCATGACAGGATCTTCATGAACAGAAATGTAAGATGTAGCATAGTGTCCCAGCTAAGTGTCTGGGCTCCACAGCCAGTCTGTCTGCACTTGAACCCTTGCCGTGCCACTTACCAGTACATCACTAACCTGCTTTGTTGCCACCACTTCTTTGTCTGAGCAACGGACATAATCCTGTGAGGACTAAATAAATCAGTTTCTCTAAAGTGCTCAGCATACTGCCAGACGCATCTTAAGTGGTCAGTGGTAGTTAGGTGTCACTCTGATTATTATTAGGCCTCTTTATGAAATATCTACACAATCTTGTCTTGAGTAGAAAATCATCATAAAATGTCTGGTTAAAATTTCCAGGATAAGACTGAGTGCCTGATATTATGAAATGTGTTTGTGTTATAAAACACAAGGGCCAGACACAGAGGACCATTTCAGAAAGGTTCTCCAAGCTAGTCACGTAAATAAATATGAAACCAATTGGTTTCTGGAATTCTTTTTATCTACAAACTTTCATTTGTCTGTGATTCATACAACCCCTGAGATGCTGGGAAAGGCTGTGTGTATGGCACTCTCCTGGGCCTGCTGGCTGACTTACCGAGTGCCCGTTTCTTATTTCCATGAAGAGCTGGAGCCCCCAGTTCTCCTGGGTCTCGGGTGTTGGTTTTGTCTTTGTGGCTGGCCTGGCCTGGGGTGAGTGGTTCTGAGAATTCTGGTGTCACTCTCACCAGAACAGCAGGTCAGGGGAGAATACTTACAGAGAAAACTCATCAAACATAGCACGTAGCTTCGCATCCATTTTTCATATGGCATGAAATAAAAGTAGATAAGATTAGGAAACGAAGGCGAAAATGATGTGTGTGAACACTCTCTGCGTGTCATCGTCCCTCTCGGGGCTTCAATAATAAGCCTGTTTGTTTGCGTACTTTGTTGATCATCAATTCTAAACTTCAGACATATTTATAACCCTGTTAATATGGCCAGATACTGCAATGTGTGCAGAATTAGATGACTGAGCAACGGTTCTGGGAATACTTGCTTCCATCCCTAGTCCCCTAAAGGCCAAAGGCAAGGCAAACTAGCCTTTTTTGAAAGCAGGAAAGGATCAAGGGGGTGGGTGTGTGAGTCTGGCATTTGTAGAAATTCTCCTTTTGACACCTTTGGTCCTTAAGCAGAGGGGCTGACAGAGAGAGTCCTGGGCACAATGACAGGCAAGCAATTAACCTCACAGAGAAGAATGCCAGTCCTCAAGAAAAGGGAAAGAGGTAAAGAAGAAAGGGAGGTAAGAACTCCCAGGTAGCTAACTGCAGATTTCAGCAGAAATGACCTGCAGCCGGCCATGCAGACGCCTCTACCTGTGCTCCTCTCTGAGGAAATGCCACAGGCTGCTTGACTGCTGTGCTCCTTCTGGAACTGGGTGCTCGATGAAGCACTCGGAACGATGCCTTGATCTACAGGGGTATGTGTCTCCTGGGTTTTCCAAGGTTGGGCCAAAGGTTCCTTTTGGTGGGGCTGTAAACTGGATATAGTTCTGTTTCTTATCAAAAGTAGCCAGGCATTCATGCCTGGGCCACATATGCACACGTAACCCATCAATGCTTTCAAATTTTATCTCTCAAAATTTCTCTCTCACTTGTCATTCAGACATAGCACTTGCACCTAAACTCAAATCATGGCACTTATAAGTACATTTGATGGTCTTGTTTATAACTTAAAGTCCATAGGTTTTACGCAAGACAGAGATGGCTGATGGCTCCCAGGAGTAGAATCTTAAAAGTTAACCTGGAGGATGCAGAGCCCACAAGGCAGATCTTCCCTAGAATCCTCACTTTTGTGTTTACCTAACCAACTTGGACGGATGCCAGGCTTAAACTGTATGAGAAACCCATTTAATTGTGTCTGTTGTGCTAGATCCATTATATTTCGTAGATATCCTCTGTGTATGCAACCTAATCAGATTCACGGAGTGAGACAGGGCTTCTGTGACCAATGTCACCTTCTGTAATTATCACATAGCAGTTCTATCTTTCTCCACTTCTCTTTATTTGTTTTTAGAGATAAATTACTGGTAATGATATTTTTTGGACCACACTGAATAAAAATTTGAAGTTCGCTATTCATTAGTTCAAACAGTATTACGTACTCCCTCATTTGGCTACCTTCTCTCTTTCCGCGCATTAGGGCTCCCAAGCTTTTCAGCTGTTTCCTTTCCACCTCAACCTCCAGCTGCCGTGTCACCCCCTCATCCATTAGCTCCCTTATGCTCAGTTGCCACTTATCCTATTAAAGCTGCTCTGTCTTCCGTCCCATTCCCTTAGGGTTCTGCTTTCTGCTAACATGATGATATGTGGCAGTATGTTTGCATTTGGACAAGACCAGCTCCTAAATAAAATGTTCCCTAAGCTGCATGCTCAGGACTCTTGCCTTGGTTCATATTCTGTGAAATGTCGCTGTGGACAAGAGATAGGCAAATGTATTCGCTTTGCAAATGTAAATTGAATAAACATACATATAAACATAAATTTACATTTGTTCAAGAAAGGAAAGAGGAAAACAAAATGATTTTTTTTTCGTGATGGGTGGGAGAGGAAACTAGAACTCAATGTCCGGATGGAGATGTCTGATGAGGGGAATCTACACAAGAATAAGGAAGAATAGGAGACTGAGAAACAAAATGTGAGAAGGTTTACTGGAAAAACCAGAAAGGTTTGGGGTTATGGATATCATGTAGATAAAGGGAAAAGCATGACTTTGGAATAAAATAAAATAGGCACGACATTTTCAGTTTACTATATAGTAGTGCTGTGATCTTGGGCAAATTAACTTCTCTGAGTCTCTGTGCTATCTCGTATATTAAGGGGATACTGAGAGTTACTTCAGGGGTTATTAGGCAATTGGATGATGTATGTGAAACAGGAGAATGACTGACACAGAGAAGGGACTAACTAAATGCTATTTTTCTCTTCTCTCTGTACCAATTATGTTCAAGAGTCACAATGACCTTGACTTTAAAAAAAGGAGTTATAGATATAGTTAAAGAAATGCTGGATATGAGAACCAGAGACAAGACTCATCAATCCATAGTATCAGAGTGTTGAGGAGAAAGTAACTTCTGCCTGAGATTGGGGTTGTTTTTGGGAACTGTCATTAAGGTTTTGCTCCTTAAGAAGAGAACTTAGTTGGATTAAGAGGGAAGCAGAGTGGAGCTAAGATCAGACGAGAGTTAACTGGCAAAACTGGTGCCTGTAGCTGAGAAAGACAGTGAACTCCAGAGATTAGGTGCATGAGTGTTGGAATTAGACCAAGGTTGTTTCAAATCTCCACTTGACAATTAGTTGCCGTTATGGCCTCATTCCTAATCTTAGTTTGCTCATCTGCAAAATGGGGACAATTGATGTCCCTGTCCTGTAGGACTGTTGTGAAAGGTAAATGAGATAATATACATCATATTCACATATTGCCTGGTACATTCCAAATGATAAACTATAAGCTATTGTTATTATTTGCAATATACTTGTACATTGATGAACCCTGTGTAACTCTTCCCTTGACTGCAGCATCTGGCCATAGAATGATTTATTCATCAAAACCTGATGGGTGAGTGCAGGGCCTGCTAAGGAATCATCAAAGAGAAAGAGTTCTAGACTTGAGGGTCTGGAGTGGGAATGGGGATCAGAGAACATGGGTGGTAGAAAGGTACACTAGCAATGAATTCCACTTTGGACAGCCAGTGTCTGTCTATTCATCTATTTTTTCTTTGATTCAACAAATATTATTGCATCCATATTTGTGTGAGGTGCTTGGGATGCAGCAAATAAGAAAGCTGTGATCCTGAGAGAGAAAGAAAAAGTAAAATCTTGATCTGGACCATAAGGGGCATGAAGGAAAAATCAGGGTCATGTTAGAATAAGAGATGAGGAAAATCTTTCTTCAGAAGAGACATAAACAGAGACCTGAAGGATAAGTAGGAGTTAGCCAGGCAAAGTCTAGGGGAAGAGGAAACATCATATGCAAAGGCTTTGAGGCAGGAAAGACCCTGGTGGATTGGAGGGAATTAGGACCAACTTGCATGGAACAGAGTGAAGGAGGAAGGGAGATGTGTGAAAATACAGCTGGTGAGGCAAGCATGGCCAGACCCTATCAGGTCTTGCAGACAACGTTAAAGATTTTAGATTTATTTCTAAAAACCACAAGGAGCTAATGAAAGGTTGACAGGAAAAGATAATGCTCTCTATTTAGCCTTATTTACATGCCCCGATTTACTTCAGTCAATATGTTGAGTGTTGTCCCAGGAGGTCCAGCCAGCTAAGCTGTTGTAGAGGGCACAAAGGTCAAGGTCTTTGCCACTGATTCCCACTGATGCCAGGCCCTGTGTGTCGTGGGAAATGTAGTCAATGAAACAGTTGGTGGGAGATTCTTATCCTCAGGATTAGATATGGATGGTCCCCTATGATGAGTGGCAGGGTTCAGACAAGGAGCAGGGAGCAGATGGAACTTGATCTGAGTTGGGATGTCCTCATGATGCTCTATACACAGAAGTCTAAAATGATCCTGGAGAATATTCTAAATCCATGCAGAAAATGCATCAACAGGATAGCCAGCAATTGTTAAAAAGCTTTCTCTGTATCCATAATTTTATTTTATTTTATTTTTTTTTTCATTGCGTTATGCGGGCCTCTCACTGTTGTGGCCTCTCCCATTTGCGGAGCACAGGCTCCGGACGCGCAGGCTCAGTGGCCATGGCTCACGGGCCCAGCCGCTCCGCGGCATGTGGGATCTTCCCGAAACGGGGCACGAACCCGCGTCTCCTGCATCGGCAGGCGGACCCTCAAGCACTGCGCCACCAGGGAAGCCCCCATAATTTTATTTTGAATGACCACCCATGGTAAGAGGCATGCAATTTATTCAATAACCGATTTAAAGAGTGATTAGCCATCTGTTCAACCACTTCTTTTGACAGATAGTAAAAAATAGTAACAACAGTCCCAATTTTTGGAATAATTACTGTATCCCAAGCATGGTAGTAACTGGTTTACCTACACCATTTTACTTAATTTTCACAGAAATCTTGCAAATTAATTGTTACTAAGCCCTTTCACAGATGAGAAAACTAAGGACTAAATCAATTAAATAATTTAAGAAGAAATAGCTCATAATTGGTAGAGCTGGACTTAAACTCAGGTTTGCCTGGTTCTTTGGGCCTTCCTTCTATACTGCCTCCCAGATGAAGAAGAGGAGACCAAGAGGCTAAGGCACTTAGAGGAAATGGAAATTAGAACCTAGGCCACATTAAAAAAAAAAAAATCAAAAGAAGCAGGTGAAATTAATTTTAATTGTGTATTTTATTTGACCTGATATTTCTAATGAATCATTTCAATGTGGAATCAATATAATAATTATCAATACAATATTTTACATTCAGTTTTTATACTTACTCTTCAAACCCAGTAACTATTTATACACTTACAACACATAAGACAATGGTCTGGTCACATTTCAAGTGCTCAGCACTTGGAAGCCCCTTTGTAAATTCTCTCTCTCTGATACCTAACCTTCAGTCAAAAAATATTGAGGATATTAAGGATTAATCTCCAAAATATACAAGCAGCTCATGCAGCTCAAAATCACAAAAACAACCCAATCCAAAAATGGGCGGAAGAACTAAATAGACATTTCTCCAAAGAAGACATACAGATGGCCAACAAACATATGAAAATATGCTCAACATCACTAATCATTAGATAAATGCAAATCAAAACCACAATGAGATATCACCTCACACCGGTCAGAAGGGCCATCATCAAAAAGTCTAAATAAATCCTGGAGAGCATGTGGAAAAAAGGGAACTCTCCTGCATTGCTGGTGGGAATGTAAATTGATACAGCCACTATGGAGAACAGTATGGAGGTTCCTTAAAAACTAAAAATAGAACTACCATATGACACAGCAATCCCACTACTGGGCATATACTCTGAGAACACTGTAATTCAAAAAGATACATGTGCCACAGTGTTCATTACAGCACTATTTACAATAGCCAAGATATGGAAGCAACCTAAATGTCCATCAATAGAAGAATGGATAAAGAAGATGTGGCATATATATACAACGGAATATTACTCAGCCATAAAAGGAATGAAATTGAGTTATTTGCAATGAGGTGGATGGACCTAGAATCTGTCATACAGAGTGAAGTAAGTCAGAAAGAGAAAAACAAATACTGTATGCTAACGCATATATATGCAATCTAAAAAAACGGTACTGATGAACCTAGAGGCAGGGCAGGAATAAAGACGCAGATGTAGGGAATGGACTTGAGGACATGGAGAGGGGGTGAAGGGGAAGCTGGGATGAAAGTAAGAGAGTAGCATTGACATATATACACTACCAAATGTAAAATGGATGGTTAGTGGGAAGCTGCTGCATAGCACAGGGAGATCAACTCGATGCTCTGTTGATGCTCAACCTAGAGGGGTGGGATAGGGAGGGTGGGAAGGAGGTTCAAGAGGGAGGGGATATGGGGATATATGTATACATATAGCTGATTCACTTTGTTGTACAGTAGAAACTAACACAACATTGTAAAGCAATTATACTCCAATAAAGATGCAAAAAAAATATTGAGGATATTTACTTCAAAATCTTTTAATTATCCACAAGAAATTCAGGAAACTTAACATGTACAATTCACAAATTTATTTCCATTTTGTTTTGTTATGCATTATATAGTCGGAGGGAGCATATTTCTTTATCTAATTACATTCCATAGATCATAATTTTGAAATGAATTTTCCTTTTCTGACTCATGGATAGAGGAGACCCTAAAACATCCTGAATGGCAGGCTGAATCCAGCCTGGGGAGACAGACAGAGAGGCACGTTGCTTCTTCACTGACATCGAGTGGATGGCACATCTACCAATGAGGACAGAGAAGCACTCAGCTCTGTGTGCACCGAGAAGCATCCGTTGGTTTTATGGATCTTATTGTCAGAACAATTAGAAAGAGGCAGCCAATTTATTTGGGAGGGAGATCTGGTTCCAAGCAGAAGATAGAATGAGTAGATAATATCACCTTTATTAGATTATTAGGTTTTTTTTTTTTTTTAACTTTTAAAATTATAGCAGAAAATCAAGATGGGGGTTGGCTTAGATTGGAAACTGAGCTTGAAAATGTTATTTTGGTCTTTCTGCCCAAATTTCTCTGGGCAGCACTGCTCATCACCCTTCATTCCCTTGTTCTTCTTCAATTTTCCTCCTTTTTGGAACCACCTCCACTTCATTTGCGAGCTGATTTCACGATGGGGCAGAAATGCCAATCAATTGTTTGGCCATCAGTAGGAGAGCATCCCCAATCTACATTAGCCTGCTGGGCTGACTTCCAGAGCATCATCTCCTACACATGAATTATTGCCAAAACATTACTGCTGTCAGCACATTCTGCTCTAGACAACTTCCTGTTATTATTTTTTTGGCGGACAACACTGAAATTTTAAACCGTTCAATCTTGCTTAAGTAATGTGAATTTGGTGGCTCTAGAAACTTTAACTTATCAGTGAGAATCCATGCACAACAGTGGTTGGGCTTAAATGCAGGTAGGGAGTGGGGTCTCGTACAAATGGAAACCCAGAGACAACTTTGTTTTCCCCTTTCTGATTTCATCTATTTCCCATCATCACTTCTCTTTTCCTTTATTGTCAATGGCAAAATGAGGCTTCTGGTCTCTTGACATTTGGGTAATGGAGTAGAAGTGGAGGGAGCTGGGGATAAATCAGCTTGACATCAGCGGGGTCATGGAGCGTGGCTTAGGTCTCCTCTCACCAAAGAACTCGTGTGCCGAGGACCACTGAGTGCAGCCGGGCTGTCTCTGTGATTCATTTGGACTTTACACTATGATGTGGGGTAATAGATCTAGCATGGAAACTCACAAACAGAATTAGACAGTTTTTGTCTCTCTTAAAACGCTGTTGCAAAATGGGTCACATCACTCTGGAGTGTGTGTGTATGTATGTGTGTTTGAATAAAGATTTTGGGGAGAATAGGGTCAGAGTTGAAATTCAGTTGCTAATACTGGGCCGGGGAAGTCTGTTAAATCAGGTGGGTCAGCCAAAGTCCAGTTATACCTGACCAAGTAGAGCAGGGTTGACTGATGGCCAAATCCAGTTATATGGAAAAGAACTAAGATACCAAAGGTACAAAAAAAAAAGAGAGAGAGAGAGAGAGAGAGATAATTTCAAATTCCAGGCAAAATGTTAGAAACCAGTAGAAGTACTAAAGCTCAGAGATGGAACCAGGAAGTAAAAGCAGGGACATGGGTGTGGGCACCAGTAATGAGGACTTTGGTTGCTGAGGCAATCCTTGGCCTTGATACTGGGCTCTTCATACACTTCCTGTGTGGGCAGGAACCAAGGTTAACTGTTTTAGGACATGGAAGAAGATGCAGTGAGTGTAATTGCCTCTGGCAAACTGAGGAGGTGTAAGGAGAAATGACTCTTGCGGCTGGTGTTTTCTTCCATTTGCATTCTGCTGCTACCACCCAGAGGGCTGAGGATTTTAACATTAAACACAACTCTGGGCACCATGGACCTTCCCCCTCATTTCTCTCTGGAATCCCACATATGTAGTGTTTTACCATGAATATGCTTAGACAAATGTTTGGGTTACAGAAACACTTTCTCATAGGGTCCTATGATCTCACAGTATAAACCTTACCTAAGTGTCTCAGTCCCTGTTCCTCCCTAGTGAAGAGTCCCACTTTTGAGTGTAGGCCATTCCAGTCCTTAGCCAAATTCAGGAATGTAAGGCAGGACCCATGCAAATAGCTTTTGCCCTGCATTGAGTTGGGAGAAGAAATAATACACTTTGTGAGATTAAGCTACATAGACTCCTGGTTTCCCATGAGCTCTCTCTTTCTCCTAGGTGGACCTTGGACCCCATGACCTAGGAGCAATTCCTGGGGAGTCAGGTAAGCCCTCAAATTATGGAGCTTCTCACCACTTTCCAGTATAGCGTTGGTCCACAGGGCAGGCTCCTAAGGTCTTGGGCTTTTCTAAAACCAGACTCATTCTTCCTAGTCACCTCCAGGGCTGTCATCAGGGGAAAGGCCTTCTTGATCTTGAACTGAACTTTTTCTCTGGCAGTTTTCACTGGGGGTATTAGGGAAGGAGCATGGGGGTGGGTTCTGCCTTCTAGACTGGCCCCTACTTTAACCCTCAAGTCTTAGGCAAACTTGGTTACGTTTGATGATTGTTCAGATTCCAATTATGGATATTTATGTTTTCTATTCAAAAGCATAATAACACTCTATGCCAGTTTATCTTGGCAATCCTCAAATTTTTGTTTAGTTTCCTGGAAAACAGAGCTTGAGGCATAACTTATGGTAAATGCTTTATTGTGTGTTCGTGGAAGAGGCAATCCCAGGAAAGCAAGATGAAGGTGAAAAGGAACTGAGACAGAGCAGGAAGAAAATCAAATACGTGGCAACGCATGGTCAAGTGGGCCAGTGCATGGTCAAGTGGGCCACCAGAAAACATGGTTACATGTGCCAACCCAGATCCTAGAAATTAGGGTTAGGTACATTTGCCTAAAGGAGTTTACGTTTATGAATGCTAATCGGATAGGAAAAAACAATCCTTTATTTATGTTAACTCATTTGTTCTTAACAGGAGTGCTGTTAGTAGCTCTGTTTCATGGCAGAGGAAATGGATGTACAGAGATTACTGAAGGTAGTTGAGACAACATTTGAACCCAAAGGGTTTGGCTTTAGAGACTATATACCCAGCCACGCCATCGTATTGACTTTCAGTACAATGGGGTGTTTTTGTACATTAAATATTCCTTGGTATTTATCAAAGGTGGCAGTGGCCATGGTAAGGGGATTCAGGATTCCTATCAAATCTACTGGAGGTTTGTAGCATGGATTTTACAAAATTAACATGCTTAGCAATTAAGTTCCGCAAGGAGGGTAGGTCTAAATTTTGGCTTAGGCATGCACAGGTTAGAAAGGTTCTACAGGTGATTCTTATCAGCTGGAGGATTGAGAAACATGTTTAGATCTTTCCACTTAGATCTAAGCTAGAAAGTAAAGATAGGAGAGATATCCCAATGTTCTTTGTAATATCCTAGAGGGGTTTTTTCCTAGCTCATTGAGCTAAATTCTACAGCCTCTTTCTTAATCCCCTCTTTGGCAGCAGCCTCTTGGTAGTGCTGGTAGCAAGTGTGAGTGTGTGTGTGTGTGTGTGTGTGTGTGTGTGTGTGTGTGTCTTTCTGGCCTCTGTGTATTTTACTTACTGCAGTTATGTTTGGATAAATAGATATGCCCTGGAAGGTTTCAGGGAACATAAATAGGGTATGTTGAATTTGACAGAATATCACAAAATATTTCTGTTCTCACCAGATTTTGTTATTCTCCTTAGAAATACACATGTGTGCTAACACACAAACTCTCCAACCTTACTTGTGTGTGAAGTTATTTGACACTATTTCTAATATTTAATAAATGTTATCTAGATCCAGTGCTGTCCTTTAGGAACATAGTACAAAGAATGTCTTAAAAGGCATTAGTAATACATCCTTGACAGATGATGCTATAACTACTTCTTAGAACACATTCATTATAACACAGAGATAGAACAATGGATTTAATTCTCATCAAATGCACGTACTGGAAAGAAAAACAGTTAATGATTGTGGATGCTGATGTGTGTGAGCATGTGTGTGCATATTTGTTTGTGCATGCTTGTGTCCAGAAGGCAAATGAAAATGTCATAGCTATTTAAACCATCCAAAAAATGTTGAGGGGTCAGGCCCTGGTATGTAAATCTAGCCACCTGTCTGGTCACCCTTAGTAACTAACCTCGTATGTCACTAAAGCTTAGAACTAGAATATATCCCATTATTTTACAGATGAGGAAACTGAAACCAGAGAGACTAATTGCTAGTTGGAGATAAAGCTAGGAGTTTACCTTTATGCTAGGTCTTCCTGCAGCTTCTCAGGCCTAGATGGTAAATCTTTAAGGTGTTCAGGAGAACTCTTTAATGCTTGGGCTCTGTGAGTGTGTCTCTCTCTCACTCTGGCTAAGAAATATGTTTTAAAATGCAGATTCTCCAATTCTTTGGACTCTGAATTGAATATCTGACGTATAGTCCTGGGAAGTTGTTTTGTTTTTTTTTTTTCTGGGTAGTCTTGATCCTATCATCTGCAATCATGAGGAACTGGATTAATAGGCAAAGCCTGCTCTCAGTTTCACAAAAGGGGGAAATGTGAATAATAAAAACTATAGGCAAGTGATCTTGATGCTCACCCTTGGAAAAATCTTAGAGCATATTACTAAGCAGATGGTTTGTGAACACACAAGAAATAAAGAGATGATTATTAGAAGCATCCATGATTTCCTAAAAGCAAGCCATGCCAAATAACATTTAGCTCCTTTTTTGACATCTTTATTAGTCTGGCAGACAGGGATGATGGTGGTGGTGGGGTGGGTAGTATAGAAGTAAAGAATAACAATATAGTAAAGTCTATGACAGAGTTTCTCTTGATATCCTCTGGAATGACCAGGAAAATACAGGCTGTGTGTGGATTTGAGGCTGATAGTGCAATACCATTCAAAAGAGAGTTGACCTCTGGAATGATATCTAAGGGGAGGGCGGTCTCTAGCAGCAACTTAAAGGGCATTTGCTGGTCTTTGTAATGTTCCAAGAATTGATCAATGACTCAGATGAAGCATTGACCATGTACTTATAGAATTTGTGATGACCTGAAAGAGAGGTCAGCTAATATGACAAATG
The DNA here is from genome assembly GCF_000442215.2 of Lipotes vexillifer. Taxonomy (NCBI): domain Eukaryota; kingdom Metazoa; phylum Chordata; class Mammalia; order Artiodactyla; family Lipotidae; genus Lipotes; species Lipotes vexillifer. The sequence goes on along the minus strand of NW_006778270.1, from coordinate 1,819,728 downwards.
ATATAAACAAGTTTCAAAAAATCTTGATATCTGGAAAGATAGGTTGAAACTAACAAGATAAATATAACAAGGATAAATGTTTTTAGGTTTGAAAATTCAGTTTCACAAATAGAGGATAAGGAAGAATTGTTTTGAATGTAGCTCATAGAAGAAATATTTAGGTGAGTTTTAGATGACCATAGACTTTACCAGAAAATATATGTATATTTCTCTACCTTGTTATTTATTTATACATAAATAACATGAGGGTCCTGCCCTCCTCTCTCCTAGTCAGAAGTCACTCAGAGCACTGTAGTCCGTTCTGGGCTCCATACTTGGGAAGGACACTGACAAATAGAAGAATGGAGACCAGAACACTGAGAAGTGTCTGGACATCTTGTTAACAGAAGATTGATTATGTTGGCAATGCATTTAGAAGGAGAACATTTTGGGAAGTAATAACAGCTGGCTTTAGATATTTGAAAGAGTCCCATGGAGAAGATGAGTTGGATTATTCAGTTGTGTTCCAGAGCATAAAACTGGGGCCTGTGAATGGTGGGATGCAGAAATGGATATTGACTCAATGTACAGAAGATTAAAAATAAATAGTTGGTACTATCTAGATGTGGACAAGGCAGACTTCCAAGTTAGCCAGCTCCTGATCACTGATAGGCTTAAAAGTAGAGGTTAGGTGACACCTGAGGACCAGATGTTGCTGAGAAGATTCTAGCACAGAATGGGTAAGTGGCTAGGGGATCACCACAGTTGCTCCCAGCTCTGGGATTACAGCTTGTTCTCTGAGTCAGGCCACCTCTACTGACTCCTAAAGGGTGCTTGACCCTGATTATAGAAACCCCTGTCACACTGTCCATCCCCCATCTGATAACTCTGTTGGAGAAGATAGAAAAAAGGAAAATAAATAGCTTTAAGGAGGATTGGGGTTGTCAGAAAGTTCCGTTTGTTCCAGGGTCTCGGCTCTGAGCTCTACAGAGAGCAGCTGCCCCTCCAGACAGCCCAGGTGCCAAAGAAGATTCCTGTACTTCAGATGAAAAGGAGAACGGCCACTTCTTTGAAGTGCATGTATCAAAGCATTAATAAGAGCCAATAAAACTGTTACGTTGGGTTCATATCTCCTGAGAAGAGCAAGTCAAAGCCTCCCTGAGGAAAGAAATCATTATATAACTGTTCTTATGATTTCCATTTTTCCCACACCAATCCTTAATTAAAAGACCACAATAATTATTTTGGATTAATTGTAGAATATTAATTAAATCTCAGTTGATCTGTCCAGGTTTCTTTTTTGTTTGTTTGTTTGTTTTTCCAGCAATGAAGACATCAGGTAGTGGCTAAAAGCTGAACATAAAGTTGAGTCACCTGAGTGAACACCTGGGCACAGGCAGGTGGCTGTGTGCTCTGGGTTCCTGGGAGTCTTTCCTGCCCCAAGTCTTCTAAAAGTGTGATAGTGAATTCTTTCTTCTGTGAAGGGTTAAAATTTCCAGAACGATTTTGCACAGAAAAGGACAGGCCACTTCTAGGAGCCCCAGGTACACTGCCCACTAGTCTTTGGAAGAAAGGATTGTCTGTGGACATGAAGAGTAAAGAGTGAGGCATGCAGCTTGCATACCCAGAACCAGAGACAGTTGGGTTAACCGGTATCCAGCTCCCAGTCGACCAGGAGAGGTTTTGGGGAAGGAGGAAAAACCTAGGAAAACTGATGGGTTATGTGCCAGGTATCATGCCAGGAAGTGGGTATAATGATACTCAATTCCCAGCTAAAGAATCCAAAGAAAAAAATTACATCCAATAGTTGCTCAAGGTCACCAAAATTTTAAATGGCAGTGCTGGGATTTGAATTCCAGCCAGTCTGATAGGTTCTCACTACCCCACATCGCCTCTAAGCGTACAAATTTTCAGTCCACGAAGAGCGGCCAATAGGATTCTTTCCAGATTGGGGCATATGCACTCACCTGTGAAGACGTCCCAAACACCAAGCTGCCATCTGCCATTCTGGTTCCCTGAGGAGTGAAGGAGCGGTGTGCAGCCAGGCAAAAGAGGGGTTAAAGCCAGAGAGAGCTGGGGATGGTAAGCACTCACAGTGACAGAAGGATGTGCTCCCACAGCCCAGAGCTCTGGAGAAGCCTCAGGCAGAAGGGCAGTGTGGGGGGAGCACATGGCAGGGAGGGACCAGAATCTGAGAGCCATCTGGAGAGATGGAGACAGGGAGGACCCCTTCCTGGTCAGAACCACTCAAACAAACCCTCAGGGGTGCAGAGACCCCCCTTGCCTTGATGAACCAGGTTTCCCTGCCAGCAACTGTTCTGAGTCAAGGAATCGGGGAGGAAAAAGAGGGAAGATTGGGGCAGACAGAGCTGAAGGAGATGGTTGTGAGAAAGCAAGAGAGACACAATGGATCCTGCTCTTTCTGTAAAGGAAAGAAGCTACTCTTGGTTTCATTTTTGATTCATGGGGGAAATTTGAGCTTATCTCACTTGTCTGCTTTCAGTGCTTAAGAATTGAAAAGTTGCTGTCTTTTGGGGATAAAGCAGAAATGCAGGTTTTTCTCTTACACAGTAATTGGGGACCCATAATCAGGACGGCGGAGAAAAGGGTTTCGATGAGAAAATCTCAGGGAACTTGAATCCTCATTTGTCCATCTCCTCACCCTTGGTCAGGATTGTGGCTATTACCCTAGTTGGAAGAGCATCTGGGTCTGGGAAGAGGCCGAGACTCTGCATTTTCAACCCTCTCCCAGGTACTGTTGTTGTTTCTGGACCATATTTTCAGTAGTAGGTTGTCTATCAGTGCTGCAGGGAGGCAGCTTGTGTTCCAAGATCTCGACGTGTGCACAGTCAGGAAGTCTATCTGTCTATCTGACTGAAGTGCCCTATAGACATCCCACACTTTGCTTTTCTTTCTGCTCACAGCAAAGGGACAAAATAGCTGAACACTTTCTTTATGTCAATTCTTTGAATCATTCAAAGTTCCTAAGTTCTTGGAGTCATCTGGAAAGCAGGGAGTGATACAATTCTTGAAAGTCTGGAAGCCTTGATTCTGGAGCTTTTCCTGCAAGTGTGTCTTGATTCTACTCTAAATGACTGACCGGAAGGACCAAGGTAACAATCACTGCTTTTCAAGACCAACAGGGATGGAAATAATGATGAAAGGAAAGAGTCTGGAAAAAGCTTCAAGCTGGGTCAGGTTTTTGGCAACATATGCTTCTTTTGTGTGTTCCATATCCTCTCCCTAGAGCCAATGCCTGTTTTCCTGCTGGACGCATAGGAACAACTGTGCACATCTGTCTCCTGGGCTATTCTTACTGCTCAGCAGCCTGCTAGTCAACACAGATTCTTCTCAGGCAGATCCCATGGTACTAGGGTGTAGTGTGTACTTTTGTATGAAGAGTCCCCAGTCGGCTCCAGTGCTGTCAGATGGGGTGTGAATTAAGGGCCCATCTGCCTAGGTGGAACCATTTCTGAGCTAATTTGGAGCAGAGGCTTAACCTGCAGGGCAGTCTTTGTTTCCAAGCCTCTTGGGAGCAAGGCAAGAGGGCCCACCTGCCCTTGGGTCTGCTCCTTGCCTCATAATCCCAGGTCATGGGGATGTTCCTCTTCAACCTGATAAAACTATGTATCTCCTCTCAGGTCTCCGTCGGGCGCCTTCAGCAATTGGCTTATGTGTCATGACGTGATGGACTGTGCCAAGAAGAAATGCCTGTCTGCTTTCCTGGCAGAGAAAGATTTCTTGGATGATACCCCTCCAGTCTGGGCAGACCATGAAAATCCTGACAGCCTGCAGGGGTATGAATGCACTGGGTAGTTACCAAGCAATGGCCCCCTTCTCCTGTCAGGCCTCCCCCCAGCTTTGACATTTGTTATGGGGTGGGGAGCTACTCTGTACTCAGAAGCTTATGCTTAATGCCCTTGAACCTCTAAATCTCAATCCTAGGAGGCGGCTGCATAGAGGACTTGTGACTCAGTAAAGAGAGCAAGGATTCTAGACCAAACTGTGATGTCTTAGGTAGGGACATTGCTTAACTCTTTAAGGCTAAATTTCACTTCCTGTAAATTTGAGAGTATTTGACTCATTCATTTATTCATTCACTTAATATGTACTAATTTAATGTATATTTTACATCTACAGAGCTATGTGGAGGCTCTGTAATAAATACAAAGGGAAGGAAAAATAACATTTTAAAGCATCCACCCAAAATATGCCTCTTGACTCAAAATATGCTGAGTGCCGGCAGCATTGGCATCATTTGGAAGACTGTTAGAAATGCAGAATCTTGAGTCCCACTCCAGACTATGAATCGGAAACTGCATTTTAACAGGATCCCCCCGCTGATTTGTTCACCCATTAAAGTTTGAGCAGTACTGACTGCATGGATAACTCAGTGTCCTCTGCTTTAGTACACATCATTTCATGATACATGATCCTCTCTATAAGGAGCTCATAATCAAGGATGAGAGAAAGAGCGTCTGACAAATCCCTACTCTACAATGTAGTGAATGTCTTTACAGAGATGGAAATAGGATATGATGGAAATTCAGAGGAGTAAGTGATTGATTATGCCATTCATTCATTCATTCATTCTAAAAATACTTGAACACTTGCTATATGTCAGTTACTTGGCTGCATGCTGGGAAATGCAAATAATGCCAGAACAAAGAGGGGCTTCTTCCTTTAAGGAAAGAGCAGGATCCCTTGTGTCTCCCCTTACTTTCTCACAATCATCTCATTCAGCTCTCTATTTTTATTGAGTTTAACTTCTACTGGGCAAAGACATGTAATGAACAACTTTAAAAATATATATATAATTCCACATAGTGATGAGCGCTGAGAAGGCAATAAACAGGGTAATACGATAGTGACTGAGGGTAAGGAAGTGGCAGCTACCTGCTGGGTTGGTGCAGATATGCCTCTTTGAGGAGCCGAGATGTATAAATGATGAGGAAACAATCATGGGGAGCTCTGAGCTGTGAGAGTTGGGAGAAAAGGGTGTTAGGGAGGGAAGACAGCAAAAGTAAGGCTCCATGGAGCAGATAAATCTGATGTTGTCCTGGTGTAGCAGGAGCTCTGGGGAGCTTGGTAAGAGATGAAAGTACAGGAGCCAGCTTACGTAGGGCTGTGTGGGCCATGGTATTTTACTCTGGGTACGATGGTAATAATACACATTGGTATTTACTTAAAACATAACTCTGGCTATTGTGTGAATACTAGACCATAGAGGGTAAGGCTATGAGCAGGGAGACCAGGTAGGAGGTTCCTGAAGTAGTGCAGGCAAGTGATATTGTTGACTTGGACTAAGATGGTAGGTGTGGACATAGAGAAAGGTGGATGGGTTGGGGATATATTTTGGGAGGACCATTGAAAGTACCTGGGAAAGGTCTTTTAGGAGAGGTTATGAGCTGATGAGATGGTCTTTGAAGAATAAATAGGGATTCACTAGACAGACATTTAAAATTCTAAGCTTAGAAAGACCAAAAGTGTGGGGTCATGTATTTTGGAGGAGCAAGGTTCATTCATGGTATTCTTCTGAAAAAACCAAGGGAAAAAAATACTCATAAGTACATATTCCTCATAGATATACAGTTCTTTCCTTTCACAATGACAGCCCTCCAATGTGGGGTAACATTTCTCATTTCTGAGCAAGGCTCTCCAAATCCCTCTACCGAGCTCCATATTTCAAAGATCTCACTAGTCACTTGGGAGAGAAGAAAGGTCCCTCTTTTTTTTCTTACAGTAGATCAGAGATTGGTCCTGGATCTGTTTATGTACACCTTCTCTTAGAAGAGACTAAGCAGTATGTTTTCAGCCCTAAACTCCAGAGCTGCCCCAGAAACCACTCAATCTAAGCAGGAAAATAAATGTGAATATCACTCACTCAGCATCCTGGCAGCTGCAGACGATCCCATTATGTCAATCACCATCAGCAGTTCACTGTAACTGGCGTGCTGTCATCCTCCTGGAGATTAATTGCTAGGAAACTGTTGTATGTATTAATAGATCATTTATTCAGGTTGATCTTTCATCCATTGATCTTCAATCTCTGCACATAACCGGGTAGCTATCATTCTGTGATCTGACTTCTGGGGTCAATCTTTACTCTAAAAGAGCCTCCTGGGCTTTCTTAGCAAGCAGAGTAGCCCTATGCAGGCTCCGGGTCCACAAACCACAGCTGCAGTCAATCTCCTTCCATCTCTAAAGGGCCAAGGTGTGCTGCTGCCTCCTGCCTTTCCGCAATTTGATTTTTAGTATCTTAAGTTCCAAATCTGCAATCAAAGCACTGCTGTCAGGCTGTGATCTGAATCCTCCCTTGAATAGCTCTAGCACCTTGCTTCTCAGAAATATGAGCTCTTTCCTCATCCTCCTGCCTTCTCTGTGCTAGCTCTCATCATTGGACCAGATAGAGAACCTGAAGTTCACCTTAATCCTTCAACTGGCTAACTCTTACCCATTGTTATGGGTTGCGTTCATATGTTGAAGCCCTAACTCCCAGTACCTCAGAATGTGACTGTATTTGGAGATAGGGCCTTTAAAGACATAATTCTGGTAGACTCCCCTGGTGTTGCAGTGGTTAAGACTCTGCCCTCCCAGCGCAGGGGGCCCAGGTTTGATCCCTGGTCAGGGAACTAGATCCCACATGCATGCCGCAACTAAGGAGCCCACCTGTTGCAACTAAGACCTGGTGCAACCAACCAGCCAACCTAATAAATAAATAAATAAATAAATAAATAAATAAAAAAGAATGGAAGGAAGGAAGAGATAATTCTGGTAAAATGAGGTCATAAATGTGGGCCCTAATCCAATATGACTGGTGTAAGGACAAGAAGAGGAGATTAGGACATGGACATGTATACATATGGTGGAAAGACTGAGTGAGGACACAGGGAGGAGGCAGCTGTCTGCAAGGCAAGGAGAGAAGCTTCACAATGAAACTGACTCTACTGACACCTTGATCTTGAACTTCCCCCTCTCAAATTAAGAATAAATAAATTTCCATTGTTTAAGCCACCCAGCCCAAGGTACTTTGTTATGGCAGCCAGAGCTGACTAATACACCAAGTCTCACCATAATTGCACCTTTTCTGAGGATTTCTCTAACTCCCTGAGTAGCTTAGGTCATCCTATTGTCTGCTTCAATTTCTCTGTCTTTTCACTGCCCTAAGAAGCATCACATTACATTACAATTACTTATTTAATTGTTCATTTTTAACAGTCTGCCACAAGGCCAATGTCAAGTCAATCTTGTTCGTTGCTTTATTAGGTATGAAAAATAACCCTAATTGTTGTAGCAGATAAACTTCCAACTCTCAGTGACTTAGCACAAAAGTGCATTTCTCATTCATATCACAGTCTAACCTGGGCCCAAGGTTCAAGGACTCAAGTCTCCATCTGTGGCTGCATCCTCCTCTGGGTCCCTGAAGGGCTTTTGATTTACCTGGTAGATGTGGAATGAGAAAGTGATAATTGGTGGGAGGTTTCTATGAGTCAGACTTGAAAGTGGAGCCCCTCACTTCTGCTCACATTCCATTGGCCAGAACTCAAGCCACGTGGCTTCACCTAACTGCAAAGGAAGCTGGGAAATGTAGCCCTTTTGTGTGCTCAGGAAGCAAAGGAGAGCATGGACACTGTGAACACTAGCAATTTATGCCATAACTGCTATACCTCTGGCACCAATCATAGTGCCTGACTCATAGTAGATACTTAAAAAATGTTTTAATTAATTAACTCATTAGCCTCCACAGGTCACACACTTGGCCTTAGATGGAGCTGGGATGGGATGGTTTAGAATCACAAGCCCTACTTCTCTACCTGGGGGCCTTTCATTAAACAGTTACCTCATTTGTACATGCTTGAAAGATGAAATCTCACAGTCTCAAAAACCCCCTTAAAAGAAACAATCCAAAAAAAGGAAGTTATGTCATTTCTAATATCTTAACAAAACCAGGCAGCTCAGTATGCATTTTTGCCATTTTGCTACAGTTATTTGACTTTGAGTTATTATTCTCTAAGCCCCTGGAGAGCAACATATTAACCATCTGGGTAGCCACCTACAAGCAGTGTCTGGCATATCTTCAACTTCCTTTCAGCCAGCACTTATTGAGCATTTACTATATGCTGTGCTAAGTGCTTTATATCCATTAACTCATTAAATTGTCCCATGAAGTAGCAACAAAGATTGTCTGTTTTTAATATAATGAAACCCAGTTCTCAAAGAGCTTAAGATAACTTGCCAAGTATCCCAGAACTAGTAAGTAGTCAAAGTACGATACAGTGTCAAGTACCTAAGATTTCGAAGCGCAGGCTCTTAACCACTATTTCAGGATGCCTTTCCTGTGCATTGAGTGGAAACTGGTGATGGGCATCAGAACTATGTTCGCTGATCTTGTTGAGGGAGCAAAGACTGTACTGCCTGGTCATAGTCTTATTTTCAAGAGTGTGTATCTCTTCACTCTTTTTGAGAGCAGGGAATGGGCTGCCTTTATACCCCACAGAACACTTAGCACAGAACCCTCTGCAGAGAAGATTCTCAATATCTGTCTCTATTCTTTACAAAGTTCCTGAACCAGGACCTAAGAAAGGAAAGGAATGGCAAGCCTGCCTCTACTGAAGAGTGTCTCCTTCCCCAAGCACCCACTCACATACTGCCTTCACCCCCTGCTCAGCCACTCCACTCAGAGCTCTGCTTGGAGGGCTTTCTTTCTCTTTCTATATACAACAGGGACAGCTGGTGGCTCCTAGTATCCTTTGGGAGCAAAGGACACTTCTTCCCATCTCTGAGATTGATGTTGATGGTACAGGGAGCCAAAGGTTTCTGATGGAATTTTTATCTTGAGGATCAGACAGAAAAGAAGAAAAAATCATGGTAAATCAAGTCCTCTCAGGAAATAAGACAGATATATCTTTTTTTTTTAATTGATCTTTTTTTTTTTTTTTGCAGTACGGGGGCCTCTCACTGTTGTGGCCTCTCCCATCGCGGAGCACAGGCTCCGGACACGTAGGCTCAGCGGCCATGGTTACCGGGCCCAGCTCCTCCGCGGCATGTGGGATCTTCTCGGACCGGGGCACGAACCCACGTCCCCTGCATCGGCAGGCGGACTCCCAACCACTGCGCCACCAGGGAAGCCCTAATTGATCGTTTTAATGTATATTTATTTTTGGCTGTGTTGGGTCTTCGTTTCTGTGCAAGGGCTTTCTCTAGTTGTGGCAAGCGGGGGCCACTCTTCATCGCGGTACGTGGGCCTCTCACTGTCGTGGCCTCTCCTTGCAGAGCACAGGCTCCAGATGCGCGCAGCCTCAGTAGTTGTGGCTCACGGGCCCAGTTGCTCCGCGGCATGTGGGATCCTCCCGGACCGGGGCTCGAACCCATGTCCCCTGCATCGGCAGGCGGATTCTCAACCACTGCACCACCAGGGAAGCCCAAGATATATCTTTTTTCCTAGTCATCCTCCTCCAATCATCTGTGCCCAGTTGTATCACAGAGTCCCAGGGTACTATTCTTCCAGACTATGAAGCCCAGAAGTAACAGTGCTCAGATTCCAGTACCACTGTTACAACTCCCGAAAAGCAGAGGCTGAGGACTGTCCGAATCCTTTCTCAAATTCATCCTCTAGGCTGCTTCAGAATGAAAAAAAAAAAAAAATCATTTGGATGCATTTTGCCCAGGTGTTTTGTTAGTGGGCTTTCCTGGCAAATAATTCACCAAAAACAAAGTAAATAAAATAGTGTTCTTTTTGCATCATTTGGCATAAGTGAAGCCCCCTCCTGTGTGAGCACTTGGTTGAATTATTTCTGCCGACTGGCTTTCCTGTCCCTACAATGAGCAAGGCTGCACGGCTCCAGCTCGTAAATGTGGGGAGGGCAGGCTCTATTGTCTCATAGATACACATGGCTCTCTCTTCTCCTTCAGGTGGATGGGATATAACTTACATAATAAATAATGGGGGGTCAGGAATGTGGTAGGAACATGCATAGATTTTTTGGTAGGGTGAGAAGATGGAGGATTTTCAGTACCTCTAAAGGGATTCTGAATTGGTCCGTGGCTCCTCCATGTATAAAGAGAGCTAGTGCCCATCACCCTTAGAAAAATTTCCAGTGTTACATGAATTCAAGCTTTACAGCTTGGCTCCTGCAACTGGCAGGAGCCCCTTGGGGATGGCAGGTACAGAGGGGGCTGAAGAAAGACATTCTCCGGGCACCCCCTGAGTTCATTTCCACTTCAGGCTGAGGGCCAAGGGGAAGCTCTGTCTCTTCTGATTTGGTTTAAGTTGAGGCTATCCATCCCAGGTGAGCTGCATTCCAGGCGATTTTCCTTTTGCTGATGTCAAAAGGCTGAATGTGGACTTCAGGAAAGCTTCAGGGCTGTCTTGCCTTCTAACACTGATCTTATGATATGCTAAACATAACATTCAATAGCTATTACTTCCACTGTCAGAGAAACAACTTGAGCCATCTATCTTCCTCCTCAGACTATATTACATTTCTCCCTTCAAATGACAACGCGTTATAATATCTTTTATTATAATATTATTTGTCGCCAAAGGTTTTCCAGCATTAATGCTGAGGGCTCTCATCCTTTATCTGCTTTTTGGTTTGTTTGTTATGAATGTCACATTTTATTTATCAAGGTGGGCTCTGTTCAGAATTTGTGTAGGAGGACTCCTCCGATTTACTTTTTATGCAAACCAGGGCTTTTAGCCTATTAGATTACACAGTGCGCTAGGAGAACAGGATGGACAAGACATTCTGCTTTCTTGCTTTGTCAAAGGATCCAAAAAGGAAGGACCAGGATTTAGGATTATGGCGCTTGAGCCTTGGAAGAGAGCTCCTTGGGTCATCTGTGTCAGGATCCCCTCTCTTTAGGCAGACTACAACCTTGAGCATTCCATTTAAGCAGATATCTGCAGAAGGAGATCCTAAAATTGCTCTTGGTAACTTGAAGCTCTCCCCCTCCTCCTGCCCCAAATTAAACCTACTTACTTAATTCAGTAAAAAATGTGACATTCTGCTGAGATCTTACTTCTCTAAGAAGGGTATTAGAAAGCCCAATGTAGAAAACACTTTAAATGGCATATACGTTTGGAAGCAGTTATTTGTTTTACAAAGAAAAAGACCCCAGCATGCTTCCTTGAAGAATGAGTCCTCTAGTTCTCTTTAAGTGACTGTATATACATCATTAATGACTAGACAGAAAAGCTTTTTTTTCCCCAGTTGCGGGTAGGTAGATGTGCAGGCAGAGAAGATAAAATTTAAATGCCAACAAACTAACATTTTCTGAAAGTCTGACAGAATTGCTGATATGGTCCTTGTAAAAAACAGAGATGTCTTTCCATTGATACATTGATATAAAAATATCAATCCACATGCCACTTTGTTAGAAGGAAATGTGGTTCAGTTGTACTTGAGAGTGAACCTTTGCCCCGCATTTCTCTTGAAATTTCTTCAGCACTAAAATCAGTGGAGACTGAGCCTGGGGTCAAGACTGGCCTTGAACAAATGGCTAAGTGAGGGATATACATGTTGTTGCTGTTTGCCTTTATTTGTCTCCTCACCTTCTCTACTAACACTCCTTTTCAATTGTAAAGTAAGACGTGTCCTATGTCTTATGTAATCTTTCCTCACCTGGGCACCCAGTACCTAAATAACTAGCTTTTTGTCCTGTTCCATGTGTCTCAGATTTGCTAGGTGGAAACCTGACAGGCTAATGACTGATTAAAGCCTGAAACCAAAATCCTTCCTGTACTGGTTTACATTTTGATAGCAGACTATTGGAAAGCAATATTATTACTCAGAATGATATATCATGGTGGACATTCAGACATCATAGAGAACTGATCGGGAGATACTTTGGACTAGGTCTGGAAGCGAAGGGAAGTCGGGAAATTCTTCAAATCATTCCAGGTAAGAGGCTCATATCCTTCTGTCTATGAGACTGGATCGAAGTGTCCAGTTGGGCAGTCCTTCCCCTGCCCCACATCCTGAAACCCTCCTTTCCTTGGCAACATGCTGAGCACAGGACAAAGGCAATGATGCAACATCTTGACAGTGCAGAGTGGTATATTTGACATCCACACAAAACACAACTCTGTGTACTTCCAGCTGTTTCCTCTGAAACAGGTGATGAAATGAAAGGCTCGTTTCTGAGTGGGAGGATGCCTTGGAAAGCTTACAGTTGCCATTCTTACACCCATGCTTGCCCACCATCTTAAAAAGAACAGAAAATGGTGTAGCTGAGAAGTCGTGCCTGATTAGGTAGGATTTCAAAGCAGCACTGTCACAGGCAGGGTTAGAGAAGGGGTGGGAGGTGTAGCAAGGTTGGCTTGGCTGATTGGGGAGGGCTTGGCTGTTGTTGGAAACTCATATGGATCCAATCTCAGGGCTCTGCACACTCTCCACTGAGGCCTTGAGCTAGTAGTCAGTTCCTGAGGACTTGAGAAGGCTCTGTGAATTACTCACGAGGCAGAGGGACTCTGACTAAAGCAGTGTAGACCTGTTTCTGAAATGCAAGGGCAGATTGGGAAAGTGGAGAAAGGGATGTTGAGACTATACGTTTTATTAGACCTGACTGCCTGCCCTCAGTGTTGTTTTTCCCAAAACAAACAAACAAACACATCTCAACGATGGTAAGTTGAAATGGAGTTTCTTTGAATTTCCTCCTTTCTCCCATTTTCCAATAGTCCAGCTGCTATCCTTTCCCCTCCTGCCTGTTATAATAAGTTCAGTTGGTTTCAGGTAGATTTGTTGCCTCAAACCATCTGAGACTCCTTGCTGATCCAGGAGGAAGGTAAACAGATATAGTCGTCTTGTTCCTGATGGGACTTGGGTATCTCTTGCAGTGACTGTGGCCCTGAGGCATAGGCTCCTGCTTGCTGCTGCTGTGGTCTAATTAATGGGCTGAGTTCAGGATGTTTTGGTAAAAGTTCAGTACTGAACACTGGTCATACATTGTTTAAGACAAAAAATATCACCATTTATAGGCTATGTTTGGGAACTGATGCAATAACTCTATTGCACATTGTTTTCTGTGGACACATAGACCCAAGTTCTGTGAAGAGATTGGTAAGCTCTGCAGGGATGGAGAGAAAGAGTCCCCCTAAGTGCCTTATCCTTTCAGTATCAGAGTCTACTGTGGGTAAAGACCACATGATTCTTTTGAATTTTTTTGACCACACAAATCGTTCACTCCTGTTATTTTTTTGAGGTGCCTCTGGATGATGCTGAATTGGTCTCTTCAATGTCATGCAATTGATGGCTTCTAGGGGGATGATGTTTATAGGGTACAGGGGACATGATTGCCCATTAACTTTACCCTCTCAGTGTCATGGTTTTCAGCAAACCTTTTTTAATAGCAGGGACCAAGGAAAATAAATAGGATGGTGTCTCTATTCTGGTCCAAAGGACTCTAGATCCCATCTTTCTCCCTTCCTGAGTACCTACATTCCTTAAGTAGCTGATTAGGGCTGGGAGTTGTTGATGCACCCCTCTTTCTCAGCTCCCTAGCTTCAGTATTTTTCCTTGGATTATTATAAAAGCCCCCTGACTGTTCCCCACCCCCACCTTCAGTCTTGTACATCTTCAGTCCATCTTCATGATTTAGGCACAATGATTGTTTGAAAATGTGAATCTAGTTCCATGTGCTATAGTATGTCCTTGTTGTTTATCTATTTTATATACAGTAGTATGTATCTGTCACTCTCAATTTCCCAATTTATCCCTCCCTTTGCCTTTCCCCTTTGGTAACCATAAGTTTGTTTTTTATGTCTGTGAGTCTATTTCTGTTTTGTAAATAAGTTCATTTGTATCATTTGTTTAGATTCCACATATAAATGATATTATATGATATTGTCTTTGACTTACTTCACTATGTACGTATAGTTGAATCAATTTTCTGTACACCTGAAACATTGTAAATCAGCTATATTTTGTTTTCATTTATTTATTTATTTTTTGAATTAAAAAAAATTTTTTTTATACAGCAGGTTCTTATTAGTTATCCGTTTTATACATGTTAGTATATATATGTCAATCCCAATCTCCCAATTATCAGTTATACTTTAATAAAACATAAAATTAAATTAAATTAAAAAAACATCTGACTCTGACCATTTTGGTTTCTTGCTTAAAATTCTCATCATTAATCTCAGGATAAAATACAAATTCTTTTGTAAGCCCAGAAAAGCTCTTGACAGACCATTCTTTCCAGTCTCACCTCTTACCATCATCCCCATTCTAATTTCATACTGATGTATCAATACTTATAGCACCTCTCCCTCACCTGGGAATCTTTTCAAATGCACTCCCTCCTCCCTGGAATATTCTTCCTCAAACTGCTTCCCTTTATTTGGCTAGCTTCTACTTACCCTGTAGGACTTTTTCAGAGATCACTTCATTCAGATGCCATTTGTAGTTGATTGCCATGGACCAGGTTTGAGATAGGTGTTTGTTCTTGGGGTGCCTGTAACCTTTGGGCTTGCTTCTGACACAGCAGTGTCTCCCTAGTTTTATGTTTTCTCTTTACTTTCCTGTTTGCCTACAAGAATTTAAGTTTTTGAGGCAAGGACTATGTCTTAGTCATCTTTTTAACTTTGGTACTTGGTCAATAGAGTAGGTTCTTAGCAAATGCTGGGTGAATAAATGTCTGACCTATGCCACTATAGGCTAATTGTTCACAGGTAAGCTGTTTCCTTCCCCTCCTTCCTTCCTTGCTTCCTTCCTCCCTCTGTTCCTCTCTTTTTTCTTTACTTCTTTATTTCTCTCCCAGTTTGGCAGGATTTTTTTCTTGATGCTACAGGTGGTACTTCACTGAGTTTAGCAAGGCATCATTTTCTGGATAGATATCATCTCTACAGTCTCCCCCAGGTAAACCTGTTGAGAGATTTAGAGTCCTTCCCCAGTTCCCGACCAGATTTTTCTACTCTTATCACCAATTGGATATGTATATGATTGTCTATATGATATCTACATCTATCTGGAGACCATGTTATAGCCAAGATAGCTCTGTTTTCTCTCGCATTTTCTAAGTATTCCAGTAGAAAGTTGGAAGATTTTAATCCTCTTCTCCTAACAACAGCAATGTCAGAATCCTTTACTAGGTTCCCGTTGAGTCGGGCAGTGGTGTGGATGGGGGATGGAGGCATGGGAGTGAACCCAGAATGCTGCTTTCACTACGTAGAGTCTGGTAGGGAACGATTCTTTCCCCGCTCCATTCCCCTTCCTTTGGAGGCTGGGGAATCCACAGAGTCTTTGGTAGTCACTAGTGTTGTCCATTAAATTCTTCCCAGACTCATGGCAGGATTTCACTTAATTGCCTGAACAGAAGTAGAGGGTTACTTCCAGACAGAAGCTCCTAGATTGAGACGTGACCACTGCTCTCAGATGGTGGCTGCTCTGCCAGCCTGGTCTCAGTGAGGACTGTGTTGCTCAGATGCAACCTGCACTGGACGTGTGCTAGTACTGAGTGATAAATCTTCATGTAAAGCACTGAGATTTGCAGGTTATTGGTTCCCACAGGGTAACCTGGTCTCCACTGGCTGATGCAGAGTCACTGAAATAAAATGTTCTCTTCACTAAAAGTCTCCTGCTGGGGATTCCATGGGAAAAGGGGACTTAGCATCATGGACACTGGCACGTCTGCAGCTCCAGCTCTCTCTGATCTGAGCCCAATCATCCTTACCTGGTCTTCCCTTGGTGCTCTCATTAGATGGGCCTTGATCTGTGGTTCTGCCACAGTCGACGTCTCTTATTTAATTTCTGTAGCTCCTGTCCCCCCTTCTGCTAAGATCAATTCCACTTCCTTTGGGGAGCTGCTCCTGACCCACCTTCTTATTATAATGGGCTCCAGTCATAGCATTGGGCACCCCTCACCACAGTAATCGGCACAAGATCTAGGCCTGACCATTCATGCTTCCACAAGTGATTGGTACAAGGGGTGGAAATATGACCCAGGTTGGTCTAATCAGAGAACTTCTCTGCTATATCAAGGTGGAAAAGTAAGAGGCCTCTCTTTCCTTTGGGTTCTAAGATAGGATGACTTGAATGTGGAGCATGCTTCCTGCCACAAAAAGTCCATCTGCAGCATTGTCAGCACACGCAGAAGCAGAGACGAGCTATAGAGTGAGAAACCTGCCAGTTTTGTGAGCTAACAAATACCGCCTTGTTCTAAAACTAATCCAAGATGTTTATCTGACAGTCTTAACAGAAAGAATTCTCACTAATTCACCCAGCAATAGTCAATCTTCTCTTTCTGAGTGATCCATGCTTTATCCATGTCTATTCCCTCCATGCTCCAGTGGTAAATATACAAGTGACCCCAGATCCTTGTCACACTCAGCCTCATGGCTATTATTCCTAGGACCTTCTATTCACAGACTCTCAGAGGTGATTTCCTCTTATTGTACTTACACGTATAAGACTTTCTCAGTTTTCTTCTACCTTAGAATATAAGTAGTACATCATCAGCAAGGGTGAAGGAGGTGGTGCTTTGTGTCGTATTAGCAGGAAGCAACATTCGATAGTCGATTCAAAGAGAAGTTAGAGGGCTTCCCTGGTGGTGCAGTGGTTGAGAGTCTGCCTGCCGAGGCAGGGGACAGGGGTTCGTGCCCCGGTCTGGGAGGATCACACATGCTGCGGAGCGGCTGGGCCCATGAGCCATGGCCGCTGAGCCTGCGCGTCCGGATCCTGTGCTCTGCAACGGGAGAGGCCACAACAACAGTGAGAGGCCTGCGTACCACTGAAGCTAAAGTTGAAAGCAGCTAAGGGTGCTTGAATTCCTTTACAAGCCTATTATAAGCCAATATTCAATCAAAACGATTATTGCTAGCCATTAAAAAATCTACTAAGTATCAAGGGTAATAACTCTTGCATGTTATTACTGGGAATTCCTACAAAGCAAAAGGCTTTTGTATTGCTGTTTGCAAAGGCTCTTAATTTATTTGATGTCCTTGACAAAAAAAATCTGCTGTTCAACAAGAAAAAAAAAAAAAAAAAAAAAAGAGAAGTTAGAAAGACTATAAACAGCAAGCAAAATGCCTCGAGCTTGGAGCCGTCAAATGTCAGGACAAAGAGTGTTTCATGTGAGCGGAGCCCAGAGCACATCAATATGCACTGATGCACCATACATCAATGCTTTTACAGCTTCCTGCAAAAGTGGGTGCTCCCAGCGATGACCCTGAGTCAATGTAATGTTAAATTATGTTTGAGATCCTTGGTTTACTAAGGCAGCTACCTGTAAAATTCATTAAAATAACACTGTGATTACTTCTCTCAAATGTTTGGCATTCAAAGTGTTAAATTCCAGTTCTTCTAGCAAATGTATTTATGTAGAACAGCCCTTTCTCTGATCTGGGTTGATGAGGTATGCTGTATTGTTTATCAATATAAATAATTTGCAGTATGGATATCTCTGTTTTGTTTGCATGTACACTCTTTAGTATGCGATAATGTCTGTGAAAGCATTTTGTAAACAGTAAAATACAATGAAATTGTTCTTTATCACCATGCTCCATGGGAAGTCCTGAAGGGCACTGATACCCACTGGCTTGTCCCTGAAAATTCCTACACTAGAGCCTTTCTCAAAGTTTAGTGCACATCAAGGTCTTCTGGGAACCTGTTAAAAGTACAGATTCCCAGGGCCCATTCTCAGATAATTCTGATTTAATGGCTCTGGGTGGAACCCAGAAATCTGCATTTTTAAAAAAGGGGCTCCCATCCTCCCCCAGTGACTCTCACACAGGTAGTCCAAAGTCTACTTTTAAAAAATATTGCTCTACACTTATCCAGAGCCTCCAACTGCCCTGGAATGCTTCCCTTTTTCACAATGGGTCTGAGAAAACATTTCCCTCCTGTGCTGTGTCTAAAGTCAGAACCCAGACCTGAATCACCGAGTAGAGGCTGGAAGTTATAAAATATAAAAGAAGATCTGCTTGAGGTGACTGAAATAAGTTGGAGAAAAAAGAAAAAAAAAAGACTTCTTAAGTCAAGTTTTAGGTGGTGGTATAATTCGAATTATTATCCATTATTTATGTGGCAGATGATGTTCATGAGATGCTTGACGACTCTATGTTAATAGGGAGTGTCTTTGCTGAAAGGGAACGTGACATTGGTCTATCCTTTCTCTCTCCTGTCTCCCTCCCACCTTCTCTCTGCTTTTGCTGAGCCCCAGCAAGTTCTAAGAGCATTTTTGGTTTGCCACCTGCTAGGAGCTTGTGATAGAGAAGTTAAGTCACAATTAAGAGTCTGATTTAGAAACTGGACATCTTCGTACAGTGTGTCAGTTGTTTGATAACAGTTATAGGTGTTGCTGTCATTCCTTTACCACCCTCTATGTGTTGGATGTTTGTCATATATGACCTCATCAAATTCGCATAACAGCGCTGCGAGTAGATATTATCTCTTTAAAGATGAAGAGGCTAAGGTTCAAAGAGGTTAAATGACCAGCTCACGGCAACGCAGCCAATAAAGAGTGGAACCAGGTGACCCTGGGTGCAAGTCCCAGGGCCTTTCCACTACTTGTCATGGTATCAGGGCTCCCCAAGGGCCCTCAAAGGGAAGAGAGCATGCAGGCCTCTTTGGTTTGGTAGTTTCTCTGGGTCTGTTTAGTGCTTTGCCCTTGCTATGGTCAGCAGTGATCTTTGCCTTCTCTTATCGGCTTTAGTTAGTTTTCTCTGGGTTCTTCCAGCATCAAGGGCTGGACTACTTTTGGTAGAGTGGGATCGATCTTAACTTGAAGGTTTCTAAGAACACAAAGTACTTGGTGCACATGATCCTAGTTCTGCAGATAAACTACATTAGCTCCACGATTGCCTTTGCTGTGACAAATTATATTTTTCCTTCCTTCACCTGGATATCGCCTTTTGGGGAGTCAAGACCTATTGTATGAGGTTGGTGTGTCCTAAGGGAAAGGGGAAATGCGAAGTTAAGCACAGTCTGTCAAGACAAGGGGCAATTGGGCTTGAAAAATCCCGGCTCATCAGGGGTAGTGATATCCTGGTTTAGTGTAATGAAAGTTCTTGTGCCCAGTGTCCTCTGACAATCTGACTTTAATGGCGTTACTATAGCTGGGGTAAAGCATTTTATATGGAACCAGGTTTACATTATCCTACTCTTTAGAGATCTTGCTTGCCATGGTGTTCAAATCCTTTAATCCATAAATAGGATTCCAGACAGCGCTGGGCTGCCTTCCAAAACTGTAATGTTCCAGTATATGAATTATTACCAAAAGATTAGGGTGTTTCTAGTAATAACATTTCAAATAAATCAGCTTTCATGGAGGAACAACAAACTAATATTGGAAATAACAATATAAAGACATTTATATAGCCACTTGCTAGAATAACTTCCCTAACCAGGGGCTTCTTTTCTCATTTACATTCACTCTGTTTAAAAAGTCTTTTTTCATTTATCATCAGCTGCTGGCTTTAGCCTTAAAGCATGCCACATGTTCCCGAGTCCTGGACTTCCTCAGTCCCTTCTTTGAAGCCTAAGAAACGACCAGGTCTTTTTACCCAGGGAAGGTCTATTGTCCCCAGAAGCTCTAGATCCCTTTGACCTTTCTCTTTGTCTCTGGGCAAGTGTGTAGGAGGAAGGTATAAGTAAATTTCAGGCTGGGAAATACTCTTTGGGGGCTTTTATCAAAGATCATGAATGAGATCATGGAGTAGAAGAGAGTGTTCCTTGCTTGGTCTTAGAAATTGAGTCTTTTTTGGTGACACAAAGACTTCTGCTGACAGTGAAGATGTACCCCACATGCATGCACCATTGTGATGACTCCAGGCTTGTGTGATATGAGGTAAGAGCACCTGCTTTATGCATGGATGAATTCTGGCTTCATCATTGACAAGTCTTGGAAAGTTAGACAAGTTCTTTTACCACTTTGTTCCTCCATTTTCTCATCTACTAAATGGGGATACTAGCCCATGGGATTGAGATGATTAAATGAGCTATCAATGGTACCATTAGCTCAAATATGAGTTCTTTCTGTCCTTTCTATTGTTCTTTTAAACCTTTGAGTACATGGTAAGGTGGCTGATGGGAAGTAAAGAGGCCCCCTCTCTTAGCCGCAAATGGCTGTTTTGAGAAAAGCCTCCAGGCTAGAAGCAGGGATACCTGATTCAACTTCCATTTCTGTGGCTAAGTCACTGTGACCTTGAGTAAGCTGTCATCCTTCCGGGTCCCCATTCCATCTTCTACTAGAAGAAAAGTGTCTGGCTTCTCCCTACCCTGTAGGGTGAGAAAGTAGTAAAGCCAATATACTTATATGAGATCACATTTGGAGGAGACATTTCAGAGTCATAGAACTTTAATGCTAGAAGAGGTTATCCAGGAAGGGAGGGAAATAACATTCATTAAAACTACTCACCATGGGGCTTCCCTGGTGGCGCAGTGGTTGAGAGTCCGCCTGCTGATGCAGGGAACACGGGTTCGTGCCCCGCTCCGGGAAGATCCCACATGCCGCGGAGCAGCTGGGTCCGTGAGCCATGGCCGCTGAGCCTGCACGTCCGGAGCCTGTGCTCCGCAACGGGAGAGGACACAGCAGTGAGAGGCCCGCGTACCTGCCCCCCGCAAAAAAAGAAGTACTCACCATGTTCAAAGTGCTTTATATACTGCAGCATATTTAATCCTAACAATCCCATTAGGGAGGTGGAGTTATGCCCAATTTACAGAAGTGGAAGCTGAGACTCAGAGAGTCACTTTTAGTAACTGAACCCCAGGCCCCACAGCTAGAATGCGGCAGAGGCAGAACTCAAACCCAGATCTGTAGGACTCCAAAGCCTTGCCACTGCGCCATTTCCCCATCTGTAATTCTCATTTTACAGGTGACAGAGCTGGGAGTCAAGAGATGTTAAATCATTCATCTATGGACTTAGCTGGTTAGTGAGAAATTCAAGTACAGCAACCAATTTTCCTGATTGCTATTCCTAAGCCCCTCACCACTCCCAAACTGATATAAATTGTCTCACCTAACCCTCTATCTTCCATTATTATTTCAAAGATGTTTTGTTTTCATTTCTGATAGATTTTCAACAGACAGAGACTCCTAACATTTTAGCTCTCAGACTCCCTTCTTATGTGAAAAGTTTGGAATAGTTGATTTCTTTGGTTCCTTTCAGCTCAAAAATTCTATTATTCCTATGACCCTCCATTCCCCATAGCAGTGAATGATCTGTAATGAAACACTCAAATGCACAGGTTTACTACCCTCTCGCTCTGCGAGCTAGAGGGAAGTCGGCTATTATTTTTCTTCTTCAAAAGGGAGATCTGAGACCCACATTGCCTGAGCAACTAACTCAGGGACATAGCTGATCAGGGAGTGAGCCAGGCCTGCAATGCTTGAGGGAGATCCATATTTTATTCACCGTTCAACCTTGATCTTTAGCAGAAGGTCTTGACATAGTTCTTGTTGGTTTAGCGAACAAATAAACTCATACATTAATGGATGATAAGTAGAACCCAGGCTTCCCTACTCCCCGTGTAGGTTTTTAGAAGCTCCCATTTTTTTCCCCAAAAACCTTTTGTAATGTGGAAACTTTGCCTCTCTGCTAAGTACTGCATATAGTGGGCTTTCTTGAAACAGGGTAGGCCTGAAGAGTGCAGGAGGAGGATTTCAAAAGGAGGATGTTGTATTTGCAGATCACAATAGTAGCAGGTCTGAATACAGACCTGGGAGGATGAATGGCTAAATTTGCACACAGCACCCTGATCTACTCCAACTCAATTTAAGGCAGCATTAGTGTCCTATTAATGGAGTGGGAAAGGGGACACCTGGAGAAGAGAGGTTTGTGAATTGTCTCCTCAGATTAAAGGAACTTTGAAATGAAAGCCTTAGCCCTTTGATTAATTGAGCTCTGCACTTTATATTTTTGGACTTTTAAATGAACAGGGAAAAGAAAAGAGGAAAAGCACCACTGTGTTTTTGGAAGCTCGTGTCATTTTTTTTCTCTTTCCAGTCCTCCGTTTAGCTGCCCCAGAAGGCAATGATGAATGGCACTCACTGCAAAAGGGAGCTTGCGGGCACACACAGGCCCGGTGCTCTTTCTGTCAGGGCAGCTCAAAGGGAAGCCTGCACCACACAGTGCGTCCCTCTTTCCTCCCTAAACAAATGTTGGGAGATTGGACAGCTTGGATAGGATGGGAACCAGAATTCACCAGTCCCCAGGGCCCCTTGCTCAATTATGCATTCTGCCTCAGTTTCCCCATCTGTCAAAAATGGAAACAAAGCTTTCCTAGATGTCTCAGGGGGTGTGAAAGGACTACATTTTTACAAATTGATCTGATGGTAAAAAGTATGGGAAAGGGGCAGGAGAGGGGCTGTGAAGACCAGTGGTGACAACTTCATGCATTTGTTTCCTGTCAGTATGAGAGGGGGGGATGGGCTGAATAAGGGAGACAGTTTGGACATATTTCTCCTTGAGGAGTTTTTGCAATATACCAGATGCCACCTCCACGCCCTCCATCATATGCATAGATATTTTTGTTGACATGTTATTCAAAATCCTGAAAGCAGAGGGATGGACTTCTTGACCTAGAGAAGACCTTTTTTTTTTTTTTTTTTTTTTTTTTTTCTCTCCCGCTGCGGAGCACAGGCTCCGGACGCGCAGGCTCAGCGGCCACGGCTCACGGGCCCAGCCACTCCGCGGCATGTGGGATCTTCCCAGAAGACCGGGGCACGAACCCGAGTCCCCTGCATCGGCAGGCGGACTCCCAACCACTGCGCCACCAGGGAAGCCCGAGAAGACCGTTTTTAAACCATGATTCTGGGACACTGATTTTTGCAAGCATATCTTTGCTTTGGGAGTTGAAGACAATGCATCTTCACTGAAAGGCTCTCCATCCTTTTCCCAGCCCACAGCACAGGGATGGTTCCACTCATTAGGGGGTAGGCCTGTTTCTCAGGGACTGGCCTGCTCTTCTTAACCAAATACTGTCTCCTTTCCTATTCAGCTGTCAGCTCTTTTCCCATGATGCTGCTGACTTTCAGTCTAAAAAGTCCCTGCCCTTTCCCTGTTGAGCAGTGAGGCAAGTTCCATTCAAGGGGATTGTAACCACCCCTCTGCCGTGGAGAAGAAGCAGACTTCCTCCTAATATCACATAGTGATCTTAGCTGGCCCCAGTCTTGTGAAAATATGGAGATGGGAGGACGAGTAAATGAATAACTCTTATCTATATTTCTAGACTGAGTTGGGCAAAGAGATTATATATAGCCAGAATATGTCAGCCTAGGAGTTGAAAAAAAATGAAATACTATGGGAAATCAACATAGGATTAATTGGACCACGCATTTATTTTTAGAAATTAAGCAAACCCCCGAAGATATCGTGTAATGCCACCTGGGGGGAAGTGTTAGGAGCAGAAGTCCAGATATTTAGGTTCTGGTTTCAACTCTGGAGCTAACAAATTAGCTTATCTGAATCCAACATGCTGCAAAGCTAGTGAATGATAGTGAATTGCTTGACCAGAGGGTGAGCTTAGCTGACTCTTTGTATCTTCCTGAAAACAGATCTGCTCATAGGCATGGAGCACTTGATGGTACATAAAATAGTAGTAACCTTAAAATAGTAGTAACCTTTAAATGTAGTAACCTTAAAGAACCTCTCATGTTCCCTAGACACACCCGTCAAGGTGTAAAAGGTATGTACTCTAAAGTTTGCTTTTTGGATTCCAATTTATTTTAAAACAGATTAGAAAGAGAAGAAAGAGAAAGAAAATTCTGTAACATTAGAGTATTAATTATCATTATGAAAGAAATACTCCCAAAATATGAAAAATGATACACTATACCCACACCCAACACCAGTCACTCTTGCCCATCCCATAACTCCTGGGGTGTCTTAGTGTGAATCTTGTTTGTAAGGTTCCAGAAAGGACAAGCTAGCTCCAAAATTGCTGTGGCATTTGTCCTGGGGTTGCTGATCATAGAGGCAAGTAGAAATCTCGGTTTGGACAAAAATGGAAAGGTGAAAAGTTCATGAGATGTTTGAAGTTGAAAAAAATAAAAATTGTATATCCATTGGAGGAAAGAAGAGAGGGAGTATCTAAAATTGCTAATGGGACTAATTTGCCTGTTCTCCCTTGAGAGGCAGGTTCATCTCACACTTCAGGATGTTATGGATCTCTTGCATTTTCCTGCTGTCTTATGAATTTTTTGCCATGTGACTTCTTTTTTCTCCTTTGTTTTATTCTTTGGCATCCCTTTTCCTCCACCTCAGCCTTCCGGATAATCAGCCCCATGATGCCAGGTGTCTTGCTCCCGCTCAGCATAATTGAGTTTTCACATTCACTTGAAATTTGGGCCCCTTCGGAGCTGGCCAAGCCTGTAATTAAAATGTCCCTTTCATCTCTAATTGCTTCATTTAACATCTAGTGCAATGGTTTAGGAGCAGCCGTGCTGTCTCCAGCGATCTGTTGTGCCCTGGGTAACTGACAAGCAGTACCTCTTGCCCTCGGCTCCGGCACGTTAGTCTATTTTGGGGCTGGGCATCTTTGAATCCCAGCCCTCTTCTGACCCTCTGTGCTTTTCTCGCTTGTTTGGAAAATGTATTTTTAATTTTATCTGCCTTCCTGGGTGTCAAGTGGGGCACCTCCACACAGGCTATTACATCTCCCAGCAAACTTCATCATCACACAGGCCACACGTTCTCACCTGAGTCAGGTGCAGGGGGTGGGGAGAAGCTCTGGGCTGGGACTGGAATAGTCAAAGTGTGGGTCCCAGCTCTACAGTCCCTGATTTATCAGTGTCTCATCGTGACCTTGGACAAGTCTCTTGATTAAGCTCCTCACTTTCCACATTTGCAAAGGGTGGAGTGATATCCACATTGTGAGGTGACTGAGGCAACTAAATGAGGGAAGTTGGGGAACGTCTTAAATGATAAAGAATTTAAGTTATGATTGTGACACCGAGGTCATCTGGGATCTCAAGTGTGACACACAGAGACTACCTCTAACTTGCATCCTCTAAACACGGCTGTGGGGGGTGATGAGTGAATCCCCCTAGACGTGAGTTGTATAGGGTAGGAGTGGGTGATGATGATTACGGAGGGGTGGCGGTACGCTGCAAGAAGCCTCAAGGCTGCGATTCTTTACCTCTCTTCTCTATATTGCTCTTCCCTAAAAAAGTGTGGTTGGGTGGCAGGGGTAGGGACCTTCCCACCAGAGGGATGCTATGATGCCGCTTGTGTCCTGCTGAGGAAGGGCGGGTAGCTGTAGCTTTTGCTCATAATTGGAAAAATTGGTCAATGTAGTAGATTTGAGTTAGATCGGCTGAAACACATTCAAGTGTTAGGGGAAGTCTAGCAAAGTGGTCTTTCTTGCTTGATGTTGGTGTTATTAAGATTTTCTCCGCTGAAAGTGAAGAAAAAAGGGTCAAAGTATTGCCATGTCTACCCATGTCTTTTCAATGAGCTTAACAATGCTTTGAATCTAGTAGCTTTCATCTCTTAAGTGTCACAAAGTAGGAGGGCTTCCTTTTGTAGGATGTATGTGTGTGTTGGATGTATGTTTGTATGGATACATATATATACACCTGTGCACTTGTGGATGGATGGAGTAATGGGGGTGGGTGTGCATCACTTTCTCTGTGGGGTGAGATGCTATGAGAAGACAACTCCAAGAACTTGGACATCTTGAACAGGCCTGGTTATTTGGGGGAAATTGTATCCTTGGCAGTTGACAGATTTAGCAAATAAAAATACAGGATGCTCAGTTAAACTTGACTTCCAGATAAACAATGAATTCTTTTTTAACATATGTATGTACAATGCACTATTTGGGACGCACATTATAAACAATTATTTGCTGTTTATCTAAAATTTAGATTTATCTGGGCCTCCTTCGTTTTATCTGGCAACTCTACTTGGGGTGGGATAGTAGGCAGTTTTAGAGTCTCTTTGGATTATGACGAAAGCACATGATTATTATTGTTCTACCAAGGCTTACAGTGCCTGTGAGAGCCAGAAACTTGGGGATAGGAGGTTAAAGACCTTGTACTCAATCAAGTGTTGGGAAATTTTTCTGCTGTATAGCTTAAAACAATAGATACGCTGAGAAAATCACCCAGTTAGTTATTCAACATAGGGTCTCAGGATTCTGTGTTTATTAATCTTTTTTATCCTTTCATTTGAAAAGCATTTATTGAGCACCTACTGTGTGCCAGATATTGTGTCCTGAGTAACCACAATGGAAAGCCAGTTATAATACTGTGTTGTCGGACTACTTAGACTTCAAGGGAAAAGAACAGACATACTCAAGAAAGCTCAAGAAAATTGAAAAGTGAGTTTTTCTCTCAGATATTGTGTGTTTATCTCAGATTTTCTCTAAATTTCTGTTGTTCTCCTTTTTACCAACCACCTTTTATTACTTACTAATTTTCCACATGGTTCCAAATGGCTATACTGGCACCTAAAGTTATATAGCCTTCCAGTTCCAATACTGACCCTCAGTATTGTATCTCTGTGTACCTTAGTTTAAATTCTTGGAAAGAATTCGATTCTTGTCTTTCAGGTACTAGTCATAAGATGTTCATCAGCCTAAGTATTCATGGCTCTTGTGTCAAGTGTCCACTTAAGGTTCAATCAGCTATGGTCAGATTGGGGAAAGGGCAAAAAGGCCCTGCAAAATATTTAGCACATTCTGTTCCTTGTTTTCTCATCTTTTCACAATTTAGTTCCCAAAGTGTTTCTGCCTAAATAAATTATTATTTGTAAAGCTTAGTGGTGAAGAGTATACAGCCTGGAGTAAGACTGACTGAATTTGAATCTTGGCCCTACCATTTTAGTTTTATTATGTCCTCAAGAAAGTTACTTAAACCTTTCTATTTCTTAGTGTTCTCACCCATAAAATGGTGACGATGATAGAACCCCCCTCATAGAGCTGCTGTGGATAAGAAGCTGAGTCTTTATGAAATGGTAGCTATTATTGTTAGTATTGTCACATATGCAGGCAAACATGTACTCAGCCTCTTCCCTTTAGAAGGCAATGCAATGTCATGACCCACTGTTGCATCCAGAGTTGATGTCAAAAGAGCCACCTTAAATGCTTATTTTCAATTTCTTGGTCATGCCAATTTCTCCCTTGGTTACATTCCAGTAGACTTAAATGGTAAACTTAATCAGTATAAAGTTAGATATAAATAAACAGAAAATTATGACCCAAAGAAATGAAATATCATACAAATTATAATAATGATTCCTACTCAAAATAGGAGGAAGAGGAACATTATAGAACATACAACATATCTTAAAGGAAATCCCTTTAGCTTTATAACATGGGCTGTCCCTTCTGATCCTTTTCTAAGTATAGGATTTGTATTTGTAGGTGATAAAATATTGGCAGAGGCCTGAGTAGCCTGTGCCTCATTCTAAGACTCATTCAGTTTGTGTATGAAAATTACAGAGTCTCTTAAAACAGGCCTGAGCTTTTTAAAAATAGCCTGGTACCTTTAACAAAAACCAGCTACTTGCCCGTGGACACAGCCACAAAAAGCTACTCTCTCTTACAAAGGTTAAATCTCATGTGACCCACACTTACCAAAGCACAGACTTTTGACACGTCTGCCCCAACTGCATAGAAGCATCAGCCTCTCCATGTGTTCCTTTGATTTCTAAATGCCTGCTCTGCCTATCTCAAGGTTTCTCAATCAATTTATTAATTGTTGGGGTTTTCAGGGTGATAATTGCTCTCGTCCCTTAAGTCCTCACTGAGTTTTGAATCAATTGACAGGTAGTAAGGGGAAAGGGAGGGTGAAACAAATTGGGAGATGGGGATTGACATATATACACTAACATGTATGAGATAGATAACTAATAAGAACCTACTGTATAGCACAGGGAACTCTACTCAATGATTGTGGTGACCTAAATGGGAAGGAAATCTAAAAAAGAAGGGATATACATATACATATAACTGGTTCACTTTACTGTACAGCAGAAACTAACACAACATAGTAAAAACAACTATACTCCAATAACAATTACAAATAAAAAAATAGTGTCTGATCCAAAAAAAAAAAAAAAAAAAAAAAAAAAAGGAACAACAAAAAAAAAAAAAAAAACAAAGAAAAGAAAGAGGAGGGAAGCATTGGTAATACTGGAGTTAAGAATGTGTGGTTTGTATCTAGGGTCAGACTCTTACCCAAAATCAATCTCTCTTGTCTGTTAATCCATAGAAGTGGAAACAGAGAGACATGAGCCTCCATGTCCACAGCTATGATGCCATCTGAGGCCCCACCCCTCATTCGGAAGCAGGAGCAGAGCTGAGCACACCCACTGTGTGCACAGATGGTTTCAAAAACCCATAAGATGCTGAGTCAAGCATACCTAACTTTTTAACTCTAGTGTCACCCGTTAGATCAGGGATCCCCACCCCCGGGCCACACAGCAGGAGGTGAGTGATGGGCGAGTGAGCAAAGCTTCACCTGCCACTCCCCATTGCTCCCCAGCACTCAAATTACCACCTGAATCATCTCTCACCACCCGGTCCGTGGAAAATTTGTCTTCCACAAAACCTGTCCCTGGTGCCAAAAAGGTTGGGGACCACTGCATTAGATGGTGAGTTCCATTTGCTTTGGAGAGAATCAATTAAAGACAAAACAATGTTTGCCAAAACTTTGGAAATTACTGAATCTCTTATTTTTATGGACAAGGTAGAAACTTGGGGATGGGGAAAGGATGGCTTGTTGACTTCCTTTGCAGTGGAATGAATATTTGTCCAGGTGGGACTGCTCAAGGGTCTGTACCTCTAAGACTCTTGGAGGGTCCTTGTCCTTGGTTTGGTACTGAAGGAAAATGGCATTTATGTCCTATCTGAGGCAGTGGAGATAGATAAGTTCCTGGGGCACTCGGAAAGGAAATGGCAGAGTCAAGGCTGGATATCAGGAAAAGGGAAGAGGGTTCCCAAGGTACTTCCTGGCCTTTCTAGGTCCCCTTCATCATTGGCAAAGGGACATGAGAATACAATATCTTCCGAAGTCCTAGGGTTCAATAGTATACACAGTGGGAAATGACCAGAGCCACCTGGGTGTGATCCAATATTCAGCTTTGGGTCAACTAGCTTTTATTGAGGTCTACCACATGTTTAAGGAGTTCTCCTGCCTAGACCTCAAGAAACTTTGATTCTACTTGGAGCAGCATGCATCTGTGCACCCCCAACACACACACACCCAGCATGCAGGTGCTAAGGGACATGGAGCAGATTTTTAATGCAGTAGGACTTCAGAGAGGAGTCAATGCTAGCTTTGCCAAAGCCATCAGGGAAGGTTTAATAAAAGTGACATCATTGCAGCACCACATTAAATGCCTGATGGCTTTTAAATAATTTGGGAGAAGAGAATGAGCATTCCAGGGAACAATTTGGGAGAGAGAGAGCAAAAACATGACTTGTTAAGTTATTGAGGAGAGAATGAACAAAGTGTGTGTGTGTGTGTGTGTGTGTGTGTGTGTGGTGGAGAGGGAGTAATGGAGGAGGTGTGTAAAGATACCAGGATAGAAACATGCATATTTTCCCATCACTATAAAATAAAGGCTTTCTGTGTCTTTCCTATCTGACCTGTCCTGGGTATCTGTGGTGCTTGTAGTCAAATTTCCATACTTAGGGAGAACATAAATTCCTCAAATGCCTTTTCTTTGCACACACGGACTCTCCACACAAATTCCCAACCACAGAAAATGCTGCATTAATTTGATTCAGGAGCACCTTTCATGATAACATCTTTCCAAAACACACACAGACAGGCTCCATCTCTTCTTTCTCCCTTTGATGTATCGGCCTTGTGGGACTTACAGGAAAGCAGACCCTTCCATAGGCTCAAAGGCCCCTTTTCCATTCCTCTGCCTCCTTTCCACTTAACACCTTCCTTACCTTCTCCAGTTGGCAATTTCAACTCTCTTCCCCTTTTAGAAATACATCTGTTTTTCCTCATCTGGAGAAAGGATGTCCAAACAGCAGACATTCAAGGAGGTTGTATATCCTACCCCTCCACCCCACCTCTTCCTGACATACCCCAATTACTGGTACTAGGGAGGCATCTATATCAATCTTACAGGGTCTCTGTGGCTCTGGGCTCTGCTCTTGAGAGGAATATTGATTAATGGGACCCTGGACTCTGGGATAGTGACAGTAAATTAAAGTAGATTTTGGAGAAAGGAGAGACCAGGGTAGGATAAAGTAGCCACGGAGAGCTACACAGGGGAAGTGGGGTCTGAATTGCTTTGTGCAGGCTGAGGAGAGTTTTGGTTAGTTAAAGAAGAGAGTTGAAGGCATGATGGAAATTTTGACAGTGCTTGAGCCACTGATAATACAGCATTGGAAGAGGTCAGTACAGGCTAGGAATGCACTTCCCTGCAAAGTCCTTTGCTCAGATACGTTGGCTTTGAAGGGTATCCTAAGTATGTTTGTGCCTCTCGTTTCCCATTCCCTACTGGACTAGCTATATCACCAACATCAAGCTATAAAGAGATTTCTTTCAGAAAGGAGAACTCTTTCCTAATTCTAGCCCATTCTGAAAGGTCTCCTTGTGATCAGCCCCTCTCCCATTCTCCTCGACTCCTCCCCAGGGCTTTCTTTTTCTTTCCAGGGTGATGGATTCCCTTGATGTAAGAGGGAAAGGAAACTGTTAAAAAGAGTTGTATGCCCTATATCTTCATCAATGTCTGGGCAGGCGAAAAGTGAGAGGCTGACTCAATTAAGTGGAACAACAATGGGGAAGAGGGCGTGGTTGGTATGGTTTTAGGAGAGGATGGTGCTAAATCAAGCACATAATTTCCAAAGTGCCACCAATCAAAATCAGCTCCAAACAAATCTGTAGTCAATTTTTAAAAGACCATTTTAATGAAGAAATGACCGTCTTTGAGATTATTTTGCAAGTAATTGAGTAAAATTCCCTAGTGAAAAATGTTTGGCATCAAGTTCTTGAAAATGCTTCCTTTTCTTTGTTCCCTAATGGACAGAAGCGCAAACAATCTCTAATCACATGAACGACAACTCTCCTTTCCAGCCTGTAATTATGGTGGGGACCCGGAGAGATGCTAGTTAAGGACTCTGTCAACTTGTCCATTAAAAGAGCCGTAGTTATGTGAGGGTTGTGTGTGTTTTCTTTCTTTCATTTTCCTTTATTATTAATTTTTTTCTTTCCACTGAAAGAGTTCAGATCACAACTGTTTCCAGTGAGGCTGAAACTTTGACATAGACTGTCAGCGGGGGGAGTAAATTATCCTCAACCAACTTTACACTTAAAAACAAAATGAATGCTGCTTTGATTTGGAGGGGACCAATTGGTACTCTGACCTTACTGTGTTCAAGGTTCCTGCT
>NW_006778270.1:1767206-1788425 GCF_000442215.2 Lipotes vexillifer | reverse complement strand
GCTGATTTGGAGACTGGGTTCATGCTTGCTTTAGAGTTATCAGGAAAAACAGAGGCGCTTGGTTTCTTGCTTTGATGTGACAGGGAAACAGACTCCAGTGTTTCACACCTGTTTGTGGAGTAAATTTATCCCGTGTCCCCTTTCTTCCCTGTGCTCCTAGTTGTCTTATTGGTTATCAACAGTCCTCAACTTGGGGGAAATGCCAAGTTTTCAACTGAAATATTCCTCAATTGAGGAAAAACTGAATGCCAAGGATTATTATTCAAAAGCATTTCTCCTTCTGTTCTTTTCAATTAGAAATGCTTCTGTTCTAGACCCAAATGGGAAACTTGTGCACTTTAAGAAGGGAAGGATGGATGAGGACAGTTAGAAAGGACTTCAGAAACAGGCTAATCTATGGTCACTCTGAGCAAAGTGTTACCAGATCAGGAAGGCAAAACCCAAGGGGAAAGGGAAAACCTTAAAATTCTTTAAATAACGAAAGGAATTAGATAACTCGATGAAAGGGATGAAGAGCCAGCTTGGGTCTTGTGGATTATGAGACACCTGATTTGTTTCCCTTCCCACAACTTGAAGTCACCCATGTCCACCAAGTAAAGTAGAAGCTCCTCATCCTGGAGGGATTGAGGAAAACGGCCCTTCCCTGCCTTTCCAGAGTAATTTCCTACTCTGCCCTACTTACACCCCACACCACCTATGCTAATTCCCTCAGGTTTCCTGACCCAGCTTTCCCCATCTCCATGCCTTTGTTCATGCCCCTCTGCTGGCTGAGAATGCTTTTCTCTCATCTGTACTTCATCACCTTGGGGATTAGGTTTTTTAACATGTGAATTTTGGGGAGACACAGCATTCAGTTCATAGCAGATGGGTTAACAGACTTTGATTACTGAATGTAATGAGAGGAAGGGGAGTAGAATTCCAAGATTTCAAGCTTGGAGAGCAACTTAGAAAATAGTTTAGAAATCTGTGTTTTCCTAAGCATACCATCCCATTCCCCAAGACTCACAGATTATGAGCAGGTCTCCCTGAGGAATGAAAATCCACCCAAATACCATCCCGGTATTTACCAAATACCAACTCTCTCATGTATCCTCTCCTGATCCGACCAACTCTAACCCCCATCCCTCCTCTGAAGGCCTCCAGTTCTTTCTTCATGGACAGTATGTATATTTGTATATTTGCCTTACTTCCCTCCTAAATTGCAGGGTTTGACTTACATCTGTGATTACAGCAAGACCTTGCCTGATATTTTAGTGTGGGAGGTCAATTCTTTTTTTGCCCACTTTGAGGAGTGCTCTGATTTCTCTTCACTTTCAGTGGAGTTTCAGTCTTAATGGAAGATCAGTTATAATGGAACAGCCCTGAGAAGTAAATAGAACAAACTGCCTCCTTCTTTGTACAATTTCAGGATTCAGATGAATCTCTTCCAGGGAAAAGTCTCCCTACTCTTTTCCTGGCATTTTGAAATTTCTTGACCAGAGAATCAGGCCTCTGGTTCCTCAGTGAGAGGCACGGCTTACATGCAAATACAACTAGATGAGAGACTAGAAGTGATTTTAATTCACACTAAGAGTAAATTACTGATATAAATGATTTGTTAAAAGCACATTTGGATGGGAACTGTGGCTCTCAAGAGGTCTAAAAATGATAGGAAAGTGGGGTACTAGAGAGGGTGCTGGATCTGGGGGTGACTGATGAATGAATTAGGTTATTCACAATTTAGCCTTGGACCAGGTTGGAATTCCTTAAGTCACTAGGAACTTCATATCTATGCTGCCCATTTCCCAAATCCACGCAAATTCTGAATTCTCTGGCAGGGCTGGACCAAATGCTAAACAAGCCTATGAGCTACTTTGCAGAAAAGGGCCTCTGATAATCTACCTCCTGCATCATTCATTTACTGGAAGGCTTTGATCTATATTCAAATGAAAATGCCTCAGTAGTTTTAACCTTAGTGAAAATTAAAAAACCCAGCATTTTCTGGAAAGAGGTTAAGAAAGGGGGAAACTCTAAGGCTGTTAGGCACCCAAAGAGAGAGAGGAAATAAAACCTTATTTTGCCTTGGGCTGGGTGAATCCCTTCCCTCCCCCTACCCCACAATAATCTCATATCCCCATGTACCAAACTCCACTGTTTGTCTGTCTTATAGCCCTCATTGGCTATGCTTCCTTCCTTCTGTCACGTTCCCACTCCCAATTCAATTTCAAATTAAACTCCCTCCCACTTTCTCTTATTCTAACCCAGAGGAGATGGAGAACAGCTGGTCACCATCTTCCTTATGATAACCCTTCATATGGTGTAATTTTATTTCCTTAAATTAATGGCATTGTGTTGGGTGTCTTCCATCCCAGACACATTTTAATAGATGCTTTTAACATACGGAGAGCCGGGGGACAGAAAACAATGCCTCTATCGTGTTTGGGCACATCCTAGATTTGAACATGGCTAACTCTCAACAAAGCTAGTGCCTTCTGATTGGAGACATAATTTAGAGGCATTTACACATCTCAGAATCCCTATGAGCAGTCAGAACGGTGTAACTCTGTGTGGTGTGCCCTTAGGTGAAGTGTGATGGGTTATATAACTCCAAAACCTACGTATTCATCTGAGATGAATTATTTACTGACCTAATAATATTGTTGCCATGATAGATGAGCCCTACGATGAGAAAAATTCCCCACTTCTCATTTGCCAGCATTGTTTTCTCACAAGGCAGGGAAAAACGGCAATGTGTGGATTTTGCTCCCTCATAATCTGTGAGTCTTGGGGAATGGGATGGTATGTTTAGGAAAGCACAGACTTCTAAACTATTTTCTAAGTTGTTCTCCATGCTTGAAACTTGGAATTCTCCATCTCATTACATTCAGCAATCAAAGTCTGTTTATCCATCTGCTATGGACTAAATGTTTGTGTTCCCCTCAAATTCTTATGTTGAAATCTAATTCCCAAGGTGATGGTATTGGAAGGTGGGGCCTTTGGGAGGTGATTAGGTCACGACAGTGGAGCCCTCATGGATAAGATTAGTGCCCTTGTAAAAGAGAGCTGTGAGGACACAGCTAGAAGACATTTGTCTGTGAACCAGAGTATGGGTTCTGACGAGAACCCAACTATGCTGGCAACCTCATCTCAGACTTCCAGCCTCCAGAGCTGTGAGGAACAAATTTCTGTTGTTTATAAGCCACCCAGACTATGATATTCTGTTATAGCAGCTCAAATGGACTGACACATCACCCTTCCAGAATTATTCATTTCTTCCCATTCATGCAGTTACCATTTCTGACCAGGTTTTAATAATTTTGCTTCTAGACTTTTGTAGTAACTTCCTAAATGGTCTATTCTCTGGAAATTTCAAAAGTTTTTTCTTGGTTTTAATTTATTCTCTCTCTCTTTTTCTTCCCACTCTATCTTTTCCTCTCATTTTCCTTGCCTTCTGTCTTTTGCTTAAAGCAGATTCTAGTATGCCATTTCCCTCCCAAAGTGTGGGCTGCAGAGTTTGTTTCCCAACCCTGCCAGTTACTAGCTAACTGACCTTGGGAAAATTACTGAATCTCTGCCTCAATTTTCTCATCTGTACAATGAGGTTGGGGATTGTCCCTCTAAGGAAGCTCATAACTCTGATTTTCTGAGAATAATTTTTTTTTCATAATCCCTGCCTCTTGAAGTCTTTCAATTCTTCATGACCAAACTCAAATGTCACCTCTTTCCTTAAGGCTTTTCTAACGGATCAGTTAATGAAACCTTGTCCTTCTCTGAATTCTGACATCATTCTTTAGTGTATGTCTTCCAACTTTTTTCACTTTCTGCTTATATTATGTTCTATTTTTTTAAGGGTGAAGACTCTATACCTTACCCATTGTATATTTTATTCCTCCCCTTCATGCCTGGTCTCACGCCCTGCTTGTAGTGGGCATTCAAAATATGATTGTTGATTTTCATAAATGGCAAACAGTAAGCTTGGGCTTTTGGTGTAGACATCAGCAAGGGGAGACAAAGTCCATCAGTAGCAGATTTACTGGCTTGGGCCATAGCCAGAAGCTAAGTACAGGGCTGGAGGGGATGAGACAGTGTGTTTAGTGGGGGAAACTTCAAAGATGGCTTCTATCTGTACCAGCAGAATGCCTAACACATAAAATGTGCTCAAAAAATGTATGAGTGAATGAGAAAAGCAGAGATGCACAGTGCCTAACATTCATGATTCATTTATTGCTGTGCATTTCCAAACACTCTTCAGTTGTGCTCTCATATTTGATCCCTAAATACCAAACTGGAACATATAATGGGACATATATTATTATCCCTACTTTGTGGATTTGGAAGTTGCATATCTCAGAAACTTGACCAAGGTACTGCGTAGCACCTAGGTGCTAGATACTGAGGATAGGAAGAGGAATAGAAATAGTCCTGGCCACCTGTGAGCTCACAGTCTTGAGAGGAAGGAAGATAGAAAGGTAGATGAGAAGCAGTCATGACCTTGTAGCGTTATCTCACAATACCTATTGTAATGGGAGTGGACCAGGAGAGGACAGTCTGAAGGGATGAGGGAAGGATTCCAAGAGTGGGAATGCTTAAGGTAAATTTTAAAGGATGAATAAAAGCAAGAGCAAGATGGACTTCCCAGGCTGTCCAGTGGTTAAGACTCAGTGCTTCCACTGCAGGAGGTGCAGTTTCGATCTCTGGTTGGGAACTGAGATCCCACATGCTGTGCAGTGTGGCCAAAAATTTAATAATAATAATAATAAAAAGAAGCAAGAGCAAGAACTCAAGAATCCTCAACTCCCAGTGAAGTAATAATCTTCCTTTTTAGGTAGAGAAAAGCTCAAACTCAAAATTGTTCTCTAATTTGAAGTTCAGAGTTACCCTCCCAGCTGCAAAAACCAGTAGATCTACTCTATGTGTTATGCCAAAAGGCCAGTGACATGCACTGAAGTATACAAATTCATAGGTAACTTTTGCATGTAAAATTCATGGCAAATTGCAGAGACAGAAAGGTCTCCCCTAGGCCTGTCCGCCTTTGTAACCCCGGTCGCCTTTGGCGTTGCTGGCTTGGGAGACAGCCATTATAAGCTGGGCTCCAGCTGGTGCATTTCTGTTTGCTGGGTCTGGGCTCCTGCAGGCTGGGCTGGTGAGACAAAGCAATGAATGGTCTGAGGTCTGCAAAGGTGGGAAAAGGGAGGCGGGCAGAGGAGGGCCTGGGTGGCGGGGTGACTGACTAATTGCTTTGTTTGGTGGTGGAGGCCTTTCAGCAACTGCAACGGCTACTTGAGGCCCATTGCTTAAGTGCTTTTCATCATCATTACCTCCTGTCATTAGTCCCATCAGCTGCTGCCATCAGCTCATTGCTAGTCAGGGGCCATGCATATCACAAACTCGTTCTTGTTTGCAGATCTCTCTCTGCCTTCATCCAGAGCCAGACCCTGTTCCTCTAAGCTCTCTCCCTCTCTGGCCACTGTGGCCCAGCCTGTTCCTGTATTTCATGGGTCCATCTGTTAAGGGGCCCACTGAGGGCTGTTTCTGGCCATTTGTGCTTCACCTATTAGATTAAGGGTGGAGTTAGGTCTGTTGCTGCCCTGCACCTGCCCTGTGGCCCTCTTCTCTGTGGTGACTCTTATCCTGCTCTATGACCTGGCACTGAATCTCTACTGACACAGGCCCCTGCTGTGCCTTGGCCTCATTAGGACCCAGGAGGGTGCTACTTTCTCTAGGGACCCAGGAAGAACGAGTCTTTCTCTCTTAGTCTAAGTATACCTAGGCTGTATCAGGATTGCCACTGATTATATGAGTCATTAATTGAGGGCTGATATGTGCCAGAGAGCCTGCTGGTAACTGTCTGTCTATTGCATCCTCTAAGGACACTGGAGATAATGTTATCTCCATTTTACAGATGAGAAAAACAAGCCTCAGGGAAGCTGAGTAACTTAATTTAGATCACATTAGCATGACCCTACTTTTTATGACTTCAGAGTTATAGTTTATTCCTTGATTAGCCCTGTGGAAGAATGCTATGAAGGCAAGATTTGGAATCAAACAGAGTAAGTTAAATTCCTGCTTCTGGCACTTAATAGGTGAATAATATTTGGCAGATCACTTAACTTTTTGGCTCTCAGTTTTCTTATCTATAAAATGGAGATTTAACTCTACCTTATTATCATTGTTAAAAGGATTAAATGAGATAATATATGAAAAATGTCTAGTACAGAGACTTCAAAAAGTGGTAGTATTATGTAGACTGTAATTGCTCATAAGGATCACAATTGGGAAATACCACTGGGCTATAGCAAGTTGTTTTACTTGAACTGTTTTATTTGAATTGTGGCTGCTCAATTCATGTTTCTTTATTTCTTGTACTTGTGTATTAGTCAGAATAAACTGGGTTATATTGTGGTAAAAAATGTCCCTCAGATTTTACTGGGTTACAACAACAAAACTTTATTTTTCCCTCTCTGCTATGTGTCCACGTTTTGAGTTTTTGGTGCTCTGCTCCATGGTTATCTTTACTCCAGAACTCTGACTGAAGGAGCATTCTCTGGCTGGGGTACTCTTGGTAGTGGTGGAAGAGGGAAAAAGACATGGTGGAACTCTGAAAACCTCTGCTTGGAAGTGATGCCTATCACATCTGCCCACATTTCATTTGCCAAAGCAAGTCACATGGTCACTCAGGAGTTTAACAGAGTAGTTACATATAATCTTCTCATAGGGAGGGGCACTGCAGGGAGTTGAAACCAGAATATTTAGCAATGAGTAAGACAATCAGCCACAAATGGTGCTGCGACTGATTTTGGTAGTCTCAGAACTTAGTTATTTTGGTCTTGTTTTATGTACTGCTCAGATTTGCCCAGGAATGTTTAGGTTTGATTTTGTCAGTCTCAATGAACCAATATATTGCCTAAAATAAAAAAAAAAAATACTTAGACCTAGTAAAACATTTTCATTGCTGAAATTCCTGAAGGAAAAATAACTGTTATTACATATCTAGAAGGCTCTAGCCTCAACCATTTTTTCCTCTATTAGAATAATTGTTTTCGTAATGCTATTTTTGATAAAGTGATATTTCTTAGGAATGCAACCATTATTTTATAGTAGGAAATAATACTTTTAAAAATTTTTCAGAAATTTGAACTGGAATAGCTTTTGGTTGCCCATATTCCAAAAAAAGGAAAGTTTAGAATAAGTATCAGAAGACGGCCCCCCTCCCCCTGCCAAAAAAGTAATTTTTCCTATTCACACATCTTAGCCTCCATCTCTCATGTAGCATTTATCTTGATTCTGCTTTATTGAGAGTTCTTTCTTTTCTTATCAATCAATCATAGTCTGCTACTAGATTGTCAGTTTCTGGAGGGTAGTGACTATTTCTTTCTCATCTCTGTGTCCCTTCTGGTACCTGATCCTGCTTTCCATAAGGTTTCTTGTGTTGAACTGGGTGGAAGGCAAGAATTATTCTCAAATATAATGTAAAAGAATAGACTATTGTCCTCTTTAAGTAAAAAGTTGTAAGAATGTTTTTTCCTCCAGAGAAAATGAAGTGGGGTCTTTCTAACTATTCTTAAGGGTTCTTACCTCTAATTGGCCTTAATTTGCTCTTTCTAAGCCCAGTGCCAAAGATGCAAGTGAGATACTAATATGCTTCTTCCATTTTCACCCCATCCAATATTCGCTTCTGCAGCCCACATTTAGAGACATTCTAACTTTCTGTGCTCTGTGAGTGGGTGGGAGTAGGCCAGGAGGAGAGGGAGAAGGAAGGAGATTTTGGAGGAAGTCACAGGCAATTGCGAAACAAAGAAGAAATTGTATACCTTGCTATTTGGGAGATAAAGATAAGAAAACTGAAGTCCTGATAGAGTCTGTTATGTTAAATTGAGAGGAAAAATTTAAGTCCTGTCTCTGATTTTTTAGCTGAGACTCAGGGTCAGCAGAACAGAGTGCAATGTTGGCTGCTAGCTGATTTAGTATTCAACTTTTGCCTAAATACAAGAGCAAGAGAGAAAGACTAGACTACACGGAATGATGCTGTGATCCATCTCTAAGTAGCTGGACTTGAATAAAGAGAATTCCACCTCCTTAATTGATAATGAGTTTGTTATAGCTTGTTTAAGAGCCACATCAACTGCCTTGTTTACCAAAGCGATGCTCGGAGTTCAGCACAGAATTTTAAGGACTAGGTGAGAACACGTGGGTCTTTTGGGTGCTGACCTGGGAGCTTACTTACCTCTGCTGCTTGGGCTTCCTGGGTGTTCAAGGGATTCTGAGTTCTCTACACATGTGTCCAGGCTGCTATGCCTTGTTCATTGGATACCCTGGTTGTCTTGGCAGCAGCCTTCATGATATGTCCCACCATCATGAATATACACTCACTCTTCTTTATATCTTTGGGTTCCTGGGCTAGATAAAGTAGATAAGCACTGCTGATAAGCTTTTACATAATCTAAAATTTTTTGGCAGCAAGAAGCAAGTGGGAGTAAGAAAGGGGCTCAGACGGGGAAGTTGAGTTGGTCTCATCTACCTGCCATTCACATAGTATTTTGTAATTCCACAAAGCCCTTGTACATTAATTTTATCATGATGGTATGGCAGCAAATAACTCTGCAATGTGATCATAGACCTGAATTCCAGCCCCATTTCAGACTCTTTTAACTCATTTATTAAATATATTTTGAGTGCCTTCTACACTCTGCAAAGCTCTGGGGGATACAAAGATAAAAAGCCATCATCTTTGCCTTTGAGAGATGCACAATTTAGTAGAGAAGCATGTAAACACGCAAAAACTGTGATAAAAATACATTGTGATAATGCATGTAACAAGGAACAGTACATGGCTTTAGATATACACCCAACAAATGTGAGCTATTATTAATGCTATTGCTATTGTTATCATTATTAAGTGCTAACAAGAGTGTGTTCAATGTGCTACAGGATCACTAAGGAAAAATTGTACCTGGGGTGCTAAGTGGGGACACAGGGGAAGGCTTCACAGGAGAAGCTGCTTTTGACCTGAATCATAAAGGGAGAATGGAAGATTCATAACTGAGCAAGCTTGGGATGGGAAGCTGGGTGGGGAGGGCAA
This sequence comes from Lipotes vexillifer, assembly GCF_000442215.2. Taxonomy (NCBI): domain Eukaryota; kingdom Metazoa; phylum Chordata; class Mammalia; order Artiodactyla; family Lipotidae; genus Lipotes; species Lipotes vexillifer. Next base: position 1,779,367 of record NW_006778270.1, on the reverse strand, counting down.
GGGAAGGGAAAGACAATCCATATAGAGGGAACCATCTGCCCAATGCAAGAATGCATGGGAGAGTGGGTGTGTGCCTGTGTGTGTGCAGTTTGTCTTGGCTAGAGTGTAACTGGGAGGTTGAGTGATGAAAACAAAGGGCCGCATATGCTGGTTGAGGAATTTGGATCTTATCTTCTAGGTTGCAGGAATGAAAAGCATTTCATACATTTCAATCAGATTTTCATTTCAGAAAGCTAACTCTGCCCCTGGTTAATCATCTGTACACACAACTGACAAACATCTATAAACCTCAGATTTTTCATACACCATGGGCATGATAACTCATGACCTGCTCACCAGGTGAACATGCCACATGCATCAAAATGAGAAATAAGGAGGTGGAGGTCTCCTTGTTCGTGATGTTATCTGACCATGTGCCTGATTACTTCCAGGTCTTTGCTTATATTTCCTACCTCTTCCTTTTTCCACAGCATAACTGCTTCTCTCCTCCTTTGAACTTCTTTAAGTTGTCAGCATCTTCTTCTGGGCTCTGCTCAAGGTATTTCTGCTCTAAAAAGCCTTCTGCATTCATTTTCTATTGCTGCGTTAAAAATTCCCACAAACTTATTGGCTTAAAATAACATCCATTTATTATCTCACATTCTCTGTAGGTCAGGAGTCTAGGCTTAGATGGATTCTTGGTTCAGGGTCTTACAAGACTGAAATCAAGGTTTCTTTCCAGAGCTCAGGGTCCTCAAGCTCACAGCATTGTTGGTATAATTCAGTTCCTTGCCGTTGTAGGCTGGAGGTCCCTACTTTCTCGCTGGGGTCTCTCCCAGCTACTAAAGGCTGTCTGCCATTTCTTGCCATCTGACCCTGTCTACGACACTGCAGTTTGCTTCTTCAAGGCAAACAGAAGAGCATCTGCTGCAGCTTGGTATCTCTGACTTCTGTCTCTGAATTCGGACCTTTGAGAAAAGGATTCACCTGATTAGGTTAGGCCCACCCACACTCAAAGACAAGGGCTTAAACAGGGCATGCACACCAGGGGATGAGGATCTTGGGGCCATATTAAGATTCTGCCTACACACCTTCCCTTACTACCCTATAGAAAAGTTCTTCACCTTCTTGAAATTCACTTACCGTGTGGTCTGTTACCATCCACTCCATGTAAACACTCAATTGTATTATGCCTTTTACTACACTTGAGCTGTTGCAGGACCAGTCTTTTCAACTGCCAGAGCCAGGAAGATCCCATCCTAATTTTTTGGTACCATTTGTACCACCACTCATTGCCGGTGAGACTAGAAGCTTAGAAGGTCCTGGCCTTTTTTTTGTTCACATTTTCCTCTTGTCTTGAACGTTGCTGTGCATGTGTTCTTCATTGGCATGCTAATAATACACAGAGCAATGATCTTTCAATGAAAGAATGCTCGAGGCCTCAGGAGAACCCACTGGAATTCCATGCCACACAATATGCTTGTGGAGGCAGTCAGTGCAGTCCTACAGATTGGAGATACCGAATTTTGGAGCCTCAAGGTAACAGGAGAAACAGCCTTATCTGTGAAAAGGAGTAAGTTCTCTGCTTAAAAAAATCTTATTCACTTTCAGTTAATGTCTAGCAGAAACTTAACTAAGGCTTAGGTTTGCTCTGATAGTTGATTTACCTTTGAACATAGTTCCGGTTTTTACTTTGGAGACTGAGTTTTAAAGGGGAACAACTTTGTAAGCCCCCAATCAACCTCCAAATATTTTATCTCTTGGGATTAACCTTCCAAAGAACAGGTACAGTGTATTTGGAAAAAAAATGCCTAGCAAATGCCATTTGAGGCAATCCGTGTCCACCCAACTAACCGACTTTGACAGGTCCTAAGAGATGATAAAGCATATGAACTACTTTCCACAGAGTAAGTAGAGCTTAGAGCTTTTTCTATGGTTAACGCTACCTCTGGCTATTGCACAGCAAGATCACTCAATAACTTTTGATGTAGAGTTTGAAAAAAAAAAGTTCTGTCCCTGTTTATGTCTTTCACACTTGCTGTTATGGCAGATTGTCAAGACAGGACCATTGCTTGCCCTTGTCCTGGTCAGGTCCGAACTCAACCCACCCACATTGTATAGACAGACTGGTGTTTAAAGTTGGAAGACGGCTGTGAATATCCAGGGCAGAGAGATGTATTGTGTATACAGAGAAAATGTATACAATAGACTACATTTCAATGTATACACTGAGAAATACACATTAGACATCGTTTTTGCTTGGAAAAGCAGGGCTGAGAGTGGGAAGACGAAGGACTCCAACCTTTTTGGGCCCTAATTACTATCCTGAGAGACAGAAAACACTTGGTGGATAAAAAACTGTCAACAATTCCTCCTAAAGTTAATAGCATCATTATATCTCTAGAGCCATTCACAAGCATCTAGATAATCTAGGACGGTTGTGACCTGTTCCTTGCTGGTCATAGTAGTAGTGTTCACTTAGTTTAGAGCCCCATACTATGCCAGCCAGGCATGGGATTGCACACGCTGAGTAAACATGCTGATGGATTGGTTGGCTAGGGAGAAAGAGGTTAGACTATTGCTCTCTTCCTGTGAAGATTTAATTAGAATTCAGAGGAAATTAGAACTGAAAGCAATTCTAGAGATTGTCTCACTAAATCTCTCATTTTGCAAATGAGAAAGCAACTGAGATTCAGAGAAGCTGAAAATAGCTTGCACAAGGTCCAACCACTGAATTGCTGCTAAGAATAACCTGGGACCCAGATCTTCCAGTTCCTGTTCATAGTAATATTCTCCCATGATCACTCACACAGAAAAGACCTTAGAACCTTCACTCTCACTTAGCTCTTAGAACACTCACTAGGTGTTCGTTGAGTGGCTGCTGGATGTGGGCTATGTGCTCAGCATCTAGAAAGTAACAAACAAACAGAAGACTTCTTGCTCCGCATCGAGAAGCAATTTTTAAGGGCTTAAGGAAGTTTCTCCTACTCACTATTGTTGCCAGAAATTCTGCCGTGGTGCTCCATTTCTTAGGTTAAGACTTAGGCATCTACTAAAATGCAGTTATGTCCGCAAGAGCCATTACCTTCACCCTGCTCGTTTACTCTCAAGATGAATGATTTTACTAGATTCTCTTCTGATTTAGAAGGGAAGGTGGGGAATGCCTAAGAGTTGGAGAGAGAGGAGAGGCATTGAAAAGAGGGTTGGTATAAGGATGGGGCTGAAGAACACATTTCACTGAATCATAGTTTTCCCAGGGTCTCAGCCTAAGAGTGAAAACTGTATTATATGGGTTTCCCTGGAGTGTGGGGGTAGGAAGGTAGGAGAATGGCTTTAACAGATTGTAAAAATGGCCCTAGTTTTCTATCGTTTGAATCTGGGCTGGTTTTGTGACTTGCTTTGGCCAAAAGACTGTGGTAGAAATGATGTTGTTCTGGTTTTGAGCTCAAGCCTAGAGAGACCCTGTATTTTTTTCCCTTCTCTCTTGGGGTGCCTATTACCATTGTTATGTGAACAAACCCAGGGTATCCTTCTGGAGGATGAGAGATCATGTGGAACAGAGACAAATGAGGCCAACTGAAACTTCTTAGACTAACTGGCTGGTTGCTGACTGTTACGGGCTGAATTGTGCTCCACCCTAAATTTGTATGTTGAAGTCCCAACCCCCAGAATCTCAGATTGTAACTGTATTTGGAGATAGGTCTTTAAAGAGGAAATTAAGTTAAAATGCAGTCTTTAGATTGGGCCCTAATCCTATATGACTGGTGTCCTTATACGAAGAGGAAATTTGTACACAGATGTGTGTGCACAAAAGATACAGGGAGAAGATGGCTATCTACAAGCCAAGGGGAAGGGCCTCAGAAGAAATCAAACCTGCTGATACTTTGATATTGGACTTCTAGCTTCCAGAATTATGAAGAATCACATTTCTGTTGTTGAAGCCACCAATCTGTGGTACTTTGTTATAGCAGCTCTAGTGAACTAATACATACCAGTCTAGCAACTAACCATAGATACATGTACAAGTCTTACCAATATCAGCCAAGCCTTGCTCTGGTTAGCAGAGCCCCCAACCTGATCCCAGCCAAAATTGCCCATCCACAGAACTGTAATATAACTATAATATAAACAGGTGGTTCATTTATGTCTCTAACAGCCATGGATAACTGATACAATGGTTAAAGACAGGCATCTTGCTGCAAGTACTTGCATGCTGAGTTTGGTCTACAGAATTCATAGCATTTCACCATTGGTCCATCAGTGTGGGGTGTGTGTGTGTGTGTGTGTGTGTGTGTGTGTGTGTGTGTGTGCCTTTTACTAGAACAGAATTTACTCTTTATTGATTTAGCCCTACCTACCTTCTCATCCTAAGCACCTACACCGTCAATAAGGAGAACTGAGTTATTACTGCTGCTGTTCTGTTCTCTATCCTTTCTCAGTTGTGTCCACTGTCCTCTGGTATAAACGGCTTCTCAACCAGAGTCAGACAACTTATTTGGGCTGTGCCAGAGCAACTATCAGAGACCAGGTTATTAGCCATGAATGTGATGGGAAGAGTGGCCTGACAGGTGGTACAGGGAAGAAAGGTCTTGCATATTGGTACTAAATGCCTCTGGGTTGGATTTCTTTCTTTTCTTTTTCTTTTTCTTTTTTTTTTTAACATCTTTATTGGAGTATAACTGCTTTGCAATGGTGTGTTAGTTTCTGCTTTATAGTGAATCAGCCATTTCTGTTGTTGAAGCCACCAATCTGTGGTACTTTGTTATAGCAGCTCTAGTGAACTAATACATACCAGTCTAGCAACTAACCATAGATACATGTACAAGTCTTACCAATATCAGCCAAGCCTTGCTCTGGTTAGCAGAGCCCCCAACCTGATCCCAGCCAAAATTGCCCATCCACAGAACTGTAATATAACTATAATATAAACAGGTGGTTCATTTATGTCTCTAACAGCCATGGATAACTGATACAATGGTTAAAGACAGGCATCTTGCTGCAAGTACTTGCATGCTGAGTTTGGTCTACAGAATTCATAGCATTTCCCCATTGGTCCATCAGTGTGGGGTGTGTGTGTGTGTGTGTGTGTGTGTGTGTGTGTGTGTGTGTGCCTTTTACTAGAACAGAATTTACTCTTTATTGATTTAGCCCTACCTACCTTCTCATCCTAAGCACCTACACCGTCAATAAGGAGAACTGAGTTATTACTGCTGCTGTTCTGTTCTCTATCCTTTCTCAGTTGTGTCCACTGTCCTCTGGTATAAACGGCTTCTCAACCAGAGTCAGACAACTTATTTGGGCTGTGCCAGAGCAACTATCAGAGACCAGGTTATTAGCCATGAATGTGATGGGAAGAGTGGCCTGACAGGTGGTACAGGGAAGAAAGGTCTTGCATATTGGTACTAAATGCCTCTGGGTTGGATTTCTTTCTTTTCTTTTTCTTTTTCTTTTTTTTTTTAACATCTTTATTGGAGTATAACTGCTTTGCAATGGTGTGTTAGTTTCTGCTTTATAACAAAGTGAATCAGCTATACATACACATATATGCCCGTATCTCCTCCCTCTTGCATCTCCTTCCCATCCTCCCTATCCCACCCCTCTAGGTGGTCACAAAGCATCGTGGATTTCTATATTGGCCAAGTTATGTGCCTTTTGTGAAGATATTTCCTTACGGATACAATGTGGATAACAATACATACTTACAAAGTTGGTGTTACATATGGTAAATTCACATAATTTCAGATAGCCCAGAATTCTGTATATAGCAGACAGTCAACAACTGTAAATTTTATTTCTTCTCTATTCTACCACTGTTCAGAGGCTCAGATTCACTTATTCACTAATGTTTTTGTTTAGTGCTAAGTGCCACGTACTATTCTAATCTCTAATAAGACAGTGGTAAGCCAGACAGATAATGTTCCTGCTCTCATGGAGACTACAATCTACTGGGAACATGAAGGGGTTACAGTAAATCTATATCTATCTATCTATCTATCTATCTATCATCTATCTATCTGTCTACCTACCTATCTATCCTCTCTCTGTCTGCCTATCAATCTACCTATCTACTATCTATTGATCAATTGTGGAGATTGAGTATTCACTACTCTGCTCCCATTCCATTACCTTTCATCAGAGCAACTTCTCTTCCATTTGAAAAGTGAGAAATTAAATTAAATTAAAATTTTCTATTAGAAATTGAACTTCTGAGTAAGGTTTGGTTTGAAGAAAGGGTTATCTAGTTGAAAAAATAGTTTGAAAACCACTCCACTAGTTTATTTTCCATTAGGGAATTCTATGTTTTTCTACCTATAAATTATTTTAAAAGTTAACTCAAGCTTACTACTTTAACTTGAAAATCTTACAAGAGTATATAGTGCATAAAAAGAAAATTGAAAAAATATGGCACACATCTCCTCCTTAGAGTGTGCTGAGCATAGAGATTATGGAACATAATGCACACTTAGTCGTTCCAAATTCTCAACCTCTTTGATATATTGGACAACACTGACATCCCACTCTTCAAAATGTTCCTGGGTGTTAGTACACTGAATTTTTCAGTTTTCTGCCTACTCTTTGGGACTATTTTCTTCTCATTTTCTTTAACCTACTTTTGTTCTTCCTCCTACTGCTTAAATGTCACTGAAATTCTTCTGTTTCCTTCATTCTTTATCAAAATGATTCTTCCCCCATGTTCCCAACAATCTTCTCCTTGCAGTTGGCAAATAACCCCTGATTTCATATGTCTAAGCCAATTTCTCCACAGAGAATAAAACATTTCAGCTTCTTATGGGGCAGGCATGGCCACCCAGAGGTTCTAGGGGTCTCAGAAACACAGGCGCAAATCCTGACTCATAGGTTTCTTAGAAGCAACTCATACTCCTATCCTTCTGTCAGTCACCTGGGTTAGAACCTCAGGGTCCTCATCATTCAAAACTGCTCCTTCACCCCCCAAATCTCCAGTAGTTTTTAAGATCTGTTGATTGAGTCTCACAAATTATAACTTCTTTTTATTACCCTGGTTCAGGACCTAATTTTCTCTCACTTGGAGTGTTGAAATTGTCTCCTAACTGGATTCCCTAACTTTATTATCTGGCTTTCAAAGTTATCTTTATCTATTGCTTTTAAAATACTCTTCCTAAAGCATAGCTTTGATTGTATCAGTTGCCTATTAGAAAATCTTTACTTCCAATAGGCTTCTCACTGCATATAAAATAAATTCCAAATTTCTGAATATATCACCCTCCTTGACCTGCTCCAAATTGCTTTTTTTATTATTGAAGTAGAGTTGATTTACAATATTATATTATTTTCAGGTGTACAACATGGTGATTCAATATTTTTATGGATTGCATTCTACTTCAAGTTATTATAAAATAATGGCTATATTTCCTTGTGCTGTAGAATATCTCCTTGTTGCTTATTTATTTTACGCATAGTAGTTTGTATCTCTTAATCCCAGACCCCATCTTACCCCTCTCCCTTTCCCTCTCCCCACTGGCAAGTATATCCCCACTGTTCTCTATATCTGTGAGTCTATTTCTATTTTGTTATATACATTTGTTTGGCTTTTTTAGATTTCACATATAATTGGCACATAGAGTTTGTCTTTCTCTGACTTATTTCAATAAACATAATACCTCTAAGTCTATCCACAGGGTTGCAAATGGCAGAATTTCATTCTTTATATCGCTGAGTAATATTCCATTGCATATATCTAGCACATCTTCTTTATCCATTCATCGGTTGATGGAACTTAGGTTGCTTGTATATCTTGGCTATTGTGAATAATGCTTCTATAAACATTGGGGTGCATGTATCTTTTTGAATTAGTGTTTTCATTTTCTTTGGGTATATACCCAGCAGTGGTAGTTTTATTTTAGTTTTTTGAGGAAACTCCAGACTGTTTTTCATAGTGGCTGTACCAATTTACATTTCCACAGTGTGCTAGGGTTCTCTTTTCTCCAAATCCTTGCCAACATTTGTTATTTATAGACTTCTTGGTGACAGTCATTTTGACAGGTGTGAGGTGATATCTCATTATGGTTTTGATTTGCATTTCTCTGATGATTAGCTATGTTGAACATTTTTTATGTGCCTGTTGGCCATATGTATATCTTCTGTGGAAAAATGTCTATTCAAGTCTGTCCATCTTTTAATTGAGTTGTTTGTTATTTTGATATTGAGTTGTATGAGCTGTTTGTATATTTTGGAAATTAACCCATTATTGGTCATATAATTTGCAAATATTTTCTCCCATTCAGTAGGTTGTCTTTTTGTTTTCTGGGTGGTTTCCTTTGCTGTGCAAAAGCTATAAAGTTTAATTAAGTTTCATTTGTTTACTTCTTCTTTTGCCTTAGGAGACAGATCAAAAAAAATATTGCTATAATTTATGTCAAAGAGTGTTCTGCCTACATTCTATTCTAGGAGTTTTATGGTTTCCAGCATTACATTTAGGTCTTTAATCCATTTGGAGTATATTTTTATACATGATGTGAGAAAATGTGCCAATTTCATTCTTTTACATGTAGCTGTCCACTTTTCCAGAACCACTTATTGAAAAGACTATCTTTTCTCCATTTCATAATCTTGCCTCTTGTTGTAGATTAATTGACCATAAGTGTGTGGGTTTATTTCTGGGATCTCTACTCTGTTGCATTGACCTATGTGTCTGTTTTTGTGCCAGTACCATACTGTTTTGTTAACTGTAGCTTTGAAGTATAATTTGAAGTTGGGGAATGTGATACCTCCAGCTTTGTTGTTTTTTTCCTCTGTTTTCCTCAAGATTGCTTTGGCAATTCAAGGTCTTTTGTGATTCCATATAAATGTTAGGGTTGTTTGTTCTAGTTCTGTGAAAAATGTCATGGGTATTTTGATAGGAGTTTCATTAAATCTGTAGATTGCTTTGGGTAGTATGGACATTTTAAGAATATTAATTCTTTGAATCCAAGATCATGGGATATCTTCCCATTTCTTTATATTATCTCCGATTTCCTTCATCAGTGTTTTACAGTTTTCAGAGTATAGGTCTTTCGCCTCCTTGGTTAAGTTTATTCCTAAGCATTTCATTCTTTTTGACACATTTTAAAAATAGGACTGTTTTCTTAATTTCTCTTTATGATAGTTTATTATTAGTATACAGAAAAGCAACAGATTTCTGTATATTAATTGTGTATTCTGAAACTTTACTGAATTCATTTATTAGCTCTAATAGATTTTTAGTGGAGACTTTAGGGTTTTCTACATATGGCATCATGCCATCTGCAGATATTGACCATTTTACTTCTTTCCTTCCAGTTTGGGTGACTTTTATTTCTTTTCCTTTTCTGATTGCCGTGGCTAGGACTTCCAATACTATGTTAAATACAAGTGGCAAAAGTGGACACCCTTGTCTTGTTCCTGAATTTAGAGGAAAGGTTTTTAACTTTTCACCATAGAGTATGATGTTAGATGTGGGTTTGTCATGTATTGCCTTTATTATGTTGAGATATGTTTCCTTTATAACAACTTTAATGAGACTTTTTATCATGAAGGGATGTTGAGTTTTGTCAAATGCTTCTTTTGCATCTATTGAGATGATCATGTGATTGTTATCTTTCCTTTTGTTAATGTGGTGTATCACATTGATTAATTTGCAAAGATTGAAACATCCTTGAATCCATGGAATAAATCCTACATGATCATGATGTATGATCTTTTTTATATATTGTTGAATTTGGTTTGCTGATATTTTGTTAAGGATTTTTGCATGTGTATTCATAAGGTATATTGGACTGTAATTTTCTTTCTTTGTATGGTCATTGTCTGGTTTTGGTATCAAGGTAATGGTGGCCTCATAGAATGAATGTAGAAGTGTTATATCCTACTCAATTTTTGGAGTACTTTGAGGAGGATGAGTAAGAGCTCTTCTTTGTATGTTTGGCAGGATTCCCCTGTGAAGCTGTCTGGTCTTGGACTTCTGTTTGCTGGGTGTTTTCTTTTCCTTTTTTTTAAATTACAAATTCAGTTTCATTACTAGTGATTCAGTGTCATAAGTTTGTATGTTTCTAAAACAACCATTTTTTCTAGGTTGTCCAATTTGTTGGCATATAACTATTTGTAGTATTCTTATAATTTTTCATATCTCTGTGGCAGTGGTTGTTATTTCTCCTCTTTCATTTCTTATTTTGTTTATTTTGGTCCTCTGTATTTTTTCTTGATGAGTCTGGCTAAAGACTTATCAATTTTGTTTATCTTTTCAAAAAACCACCTCTTGGTTTCATTGATCTTTTCTATTGTTTTATTCTTTTATTATTTTGGTCTGTATTTTATTTCCTCTCTGATCCTTATTATTTCCTTCTTTCTGCTGACTGAACTTTGTTTTCATTTCTTTAAATCCTTTAGATGGTAGGTAATGTTGCTTATTTGAGTTTTTTTTGTTTCTAGAAGTAGGCCTATATCACTATAAACTTTCCTCTTAGAACTACTTTTCCTGCACCCCATAGATTTTGGAAAATTGTGTTTCTATTTTCATTTGTCTCTAGGTATTTTTTGATTTCCTATTAGATTTCTTCATTGACCCATTGTTTTCTTTTAGTTTTTTGTTTTTTTTTTGTGGTACGTGGGCCTCTCACTGTTGTGGCCTCTCCTGTTGCGGAGCACAGGCTCTGGACGTGCAGGCCCAGCAGCCATGGCTCACAGGCCCAGCCGCTCCGCGGCATGTGGGATCTTCCCGGACTGGGGCATGAACCCATTTCCCCTGCATCGGCAGGTGGACCCTCAACCACTGCACCACCAGGGAAGCCCATCCTGTTAAATTTTTGCTACTTGTTTTGTGACCTAGCATGTGAAGTATCCTAGAGAACATTCTATGTGCACTTGAAAAGAATGTGTATTCTTCTGTTTTTGGCCGGAATACCCTGGAGATATCTGTTAAGTCCAGCTGGTCTACAACCACTGTTTCCTTGTTGTTTTTCTGTCTGGATGATCTGTTCATCGATGTAAGTGAGGTGTTAAAGTCCCCTACTCTCATTATATTATTGTCAATTTATCCCTTTATGTCTGTTAATATTTGCTTTATATATTTAGGTGCTCCTGTATCAGGTACATATATGTTAATGAGTGTTATATCCTTTTTATATATTGATCCCTTTATCATTACATAATGCCCTTCTTGTCTTTTTTTTTACACCTTGTTTTAAAGTCTATTTTGTCTAATATGAGTATTGCTACCCCTGCTTTGTTGTCACTTCCATTTGCATGAAATATTTTTTCTATTCCTTCACTTTCAGTCTTTGTGTGTCTTTAACTTTGAAGTGAGTCTCTTGTAAACAGCATATAGATGGATCTTTTTAAAAATCAAATGAGTCACTCTACATCTTTTTTTGTTTGTTTTTTTGCAGTATGCAGGCCTCTCACTGTTGTGGCCTCTCCCGTTGCAGAGCACAGGCTCCAGATGCGCAGGCTCAGTGGCCATGGCTCACGGCCCTAGCCGCTCCATGGCATGTGGGATCATCCCATACCGGGGCACAAACCCATGTCCCCTGCATCGGCAGGCAGACTCTCAACCACTGCACCACCAGGGAAGCCCTCTACCTCCTTTTTTCATGCCAGACTTTTCTCATTATCCATGTACCTGAGACTAGTAGAACCTAGCACTGCCCCCTCCCTATATTCAATCACTTCCATTTTATAACTGTTGACAGTCACAAAATTATGTAATTAACTTTGTTGTAAAGCTTTTCTAGAGCAAGAATAAATAGATTTGAGGGAGGGCAAAGGAATTTTGCTTATATATAAAATTTTGTAATTCTAGGACAGGAACTTTTCTGTAAATATTTTTAAAAATTGAGATATAACATAGAGCTACCCACATGGTGTATAGCTCCATGGATTTTCATAAAGTAAATATCCATGCAACCACCACTTCAATCAAGTTGTAGATAATTGCCAACAGCCCAGAATCCTCCTTTGTTTTGGGCAGGGATTTTTTGACAGATATTATGATTCAGAGTTCTTCTTTGCTTATGGCTATGTTCTGGATGGTTGCATTTCTGAATAAGTTAATATTATTCACTCATTTTAATAGTCTTATTTTTCAGTTTTACTGTATACCTCTGAGGTATGCAGACAGTGGAACAATGACTTAGACTTCTCTTGATTCTGGTAAGTATACTGCACCCAGTAGGGGTTGGGGGAAGAGC
>NW_006778270.1:1740374-1767196 GCF_000442215.2 Lipotes vexillifer | reverse complement strand
AAGAGCGGGATAGGTGGGTTATGGGGCTGATGAACTCAGCACTCCCAGAAATGGCTCTTTTCTGTGGAACCAGCTCACTCAGGCTGACATTGCACCAAGCTCCACACTGCACTGAGCCTTGTTTGCAGATTTTTGCATCTCCCAAAGCTGGTTTCTGGCCACGCTGTTTCCTAGCCCCCAAAGCATTCCCGAAAGCAGCTGGTCTTTCTGTGTGGGTATCATATCACCTGCTCCTGGCCTGTGACTGTGTTTCTTTCATGCTCACTATGTCCCTTTGATCTGCTAAAAATGTCCTTTTCTGTACTTCTGATGAAGATGAAATTAAACCTGGGGAGTAGGGCAGGGGAGGCTGGGGCCAGGGCAAGAATGTATTGCCTGAGGCCTTGGCTGGGCTGTCATCCAGCGATTGAGAGGTTGCTCTGGTAGGCTTTGGAGAGGTAGTCCCAGAAAAGGACTGGCTGATGAGCACTGAGACAACCCCCAGCTCCCAGGGCTGCAGGGGCTGGACATCTGGCTGCATTTTTAATATTAGCTGCCAAATCTACAGGAGCTGAGAGGGAGGAGGGGAGCTGAGGGGGCTTCAGGGAGACTTTTATCACCTGCCCTGCCCTTCTGTAAATAATGGCCTTGATGCTTTTTTCTAATTTTTGTTTTCATCTGATGATTCAGTGATGAAATAAGGAGGCCTTGGCAGATTCAGGTGTGTCCTAAGTAAACCATCTCTATGAAAGGGTTAAATTTATTCAGATGCTAACTGGAGAGATGTAAGTAGAAAAGTCCTTATGAATTCAAACCTCAACCCATGAAGATTAGCACTTGAGTATGAATCTTCATGTGGGAGGGACCACAGGCCAAGTGCTACCCACCCAGCTGTGCTTAGGGTTTTCTTGCTTTGGGATCTCCCAGACGTTGGCTTACGTGGCTGGCTTGGTCTTATTTGGTCCAAAATGACCCCAAATGCCTTCAGTGGAGCCCTTACCTCCTTACAAGCAAGATGAACCTTCAGAAAGGCTTTACTAGAGATTAAGAGAGAATGAGAGTGAAAGAAGCTTGGGAAATACAAGACATTTTAAATATCCTGGCTCTGTCCTCTATGGGTACCTGATGCTACTTTATCCTGCCTGAGGGCTTTGGCTTTTATCCTCTAGCACCAAAGCCCTTGCAAACCTCAGATAGCCCTTTGCCTGGAATTCTTATTCTTCACGTCTTAATCTGCATCTGCATGGGTGGGGGGGATTTGCTGAAGAATGAGAATGAAATACCTGCCTTTTATAAACCTCTAATATGTGCCAGGCCCTTTGTAAATGGGTTTACATGCATTATTTTATTTCCTCTTTCCAACTATCCTATGTGATGTGCATTATTAAATCCATTATTCAGGTGAAGAAACCAAGGCTCAAACAGATTAAGTAAATAATTCAAGGCCACACAAGCTAGTAAGTGGTGGAGTCAAGATTTGAATGCAAATTTTGTAATGCATGACCCAAGACATCTTTCTTAAACATGGTAACACCTTCATGGCCAAACCTGAGAAAAGACTGTACTACTGTCTTACAAGTTCCTCTCCTCAGTTCCAGTCTCTAGACTGAGCATGAGGACTCTTCTCCTGGTAACTGCCCCATGAGGGACCTGACAGGTGTATAATTTTGTCCTTAGGTGCCAACAGTGTAGACCCATTATTATGCATTATCATACTCCAGCAGTCATAAAAGAGCTACACCAATTAATTAATGGGGGGGGGGGTCACTATACCACAAAGTGATTTTATGTTTTACAAAAGGCTTCAACATAAGATTCTTTTATCAAGCAAACACAGCAGTGCATTTCAAGTATGGACTGATTTGTATGCAATCACTCAGGAATACAACTATGCTGCATGAATAATCATTATTACTGTAAGAGCAGCTATACTTATTGAATACCTACTACATGCCATGTGCTTTATATCCATATTTTTGTTCATCAAAACTTGACAAGAAGGTATTATCTCCCTCATTTTAGAACTGAAGTAATTGAGGCACTTTCCCACCCTTACAGAGGTAGGGAGGAGTGGGAATAGAAACCTGCCAAAGACCCTCCTCCTCACCACTCCAGATGGATGTGTTAATAAGAGCGTGAATATAGCTTAACAGCCTATCTCACGCTCCTTTATTTTCTATGTTTTTTTTGAATGGGGCACTAAACTTCAAACACTTGCCGACCTCTGATAAAATCTCTTGTTATTTGAACTTACTTCCTCTTTTGCCTTCTCTAAACTCTTCTCCAAAGTCACCAAGCCCCCTTCAAACCTCACTTTCTCTTTAGTCTAGACCTTCTGGTACATCTTATCAGTGGCTCTCTTTCTATCCCCCTCAGTATTTGTGTGTTTTTTTGTTTTTTTAAATTAATTAATTTATTTTTGGCTGTGTTGGGTCTTCGTTTCTGTTTGAGGGCTTTCTCTAGTTGTGGCAAGCGGGGGCCTCTCTTCATCGCAGTGTGCGGGCCTCTCACTATCATGACCTCTCTTGTTGTGGAGTACAGGCTCCAGACGCGTAGCTCACTGGCCCAGTTGCTCCGCGGCATGTGGGATCTTCCCAGACCAGGGCTCGAGCCCGTGTCCCCTGCATTAGCAGGCAGACTCTCAACCACTGTGCCACTAGGGAAGCCCCCCGCCTCAGTATTTTTGGTCAAATAAATTCAATCGATGCTACATATATTCCTTGATGGCTTGGTTCCTGCTGGTCCCTCAGAACATAATGAGGAAGGAAATCACTGTCCTGGGCCCTCAGGGATCTTATGTTCAATTGGAAGTGTCAGGAGTTAATTAATTATATGATTATTTAGTAAATTAAAATTGTGATAAATGCTTCCATGGATAAACACAGTACAAAAATAAAATAGATATAATCTCAATCCATTTAGTATCTATGGATATTGGGAACTGTTTAATGCACTTTATGTACTTTAACTGATTTTATTTTCTCACTAATACTTTGGGGTAGGTCTTATTGTTATCTCCATTTAGTAGATCAGGAAACAGAAAAGCACAGAGAGGTAATGGGTTCAAAGCCCTATAGTTAGTGAATGGTGGCCCCAGGATTTGACTTCAAGAAACGTGCTCTAGAGCCTGAATTATTCATCAGAGCACTGTAAGAAATACATGCTGAGAGTGTTGACCTTTGTTCCACTGTTTTTCTTCTCCCACTTGTATACAGTCCTCCCACAGTATCCATGGGGGACTGGTCCCAGAAACTCCAAGAATATCAAAATCTGAGGATGCTCAAGTCCCTTATAAAAAATGGCATCGTATTTGCATATAACCTACAAGCAACCTCTCATATATTTTGAATCATTTCTAGATTACTTCTAATACCTAATACAACATAAATGCTATGTAAATAGTTGTAAAAAACAATGTAAATGTATGTAAGTAGTTTCCTGTGCACAAGAAGTTCAAGTTGTGCTTTTTGGAACTTTCTGGAATTTTTTTGAAAAATATTTTTGATCTACCGTTGGTTGAATCCACAGATGCAGAACCTGTGGATTCAGAGGCCAACAGTATTTCCAAAAATTTCGTATCTTCTGGTACAGTTCCCAACGTCTACGAAAATTCTTATGTGCCTCAGCTCTTAAAAGCAAACAAACAAAAGGCAGAAGCAACAGCAGTGTGATCCTGCATCTCTCTCCATGCCCTCTTCTCTGTGCTTCCTTCACTGCCACGTTCCAGGAAGAATCCTCCACCTTCTCTTTCCACTTGCTCACCCACTCCTTCATTCCTCAGACTCCCACCCCATCTTACCTCTCACAAATCTCACCAGGGACCTCTCATTTCCAAACCAACAGACTCTTCACATCTCCACTTCTTAGACCTTTGTGTGGCAGGTGACGGCATCACTCCCTTCTTCCTGAATCCCTGCCCTCCCCTGGTTTCAGAGGTGATGTTTTTTTGGGGTTGTCTTCACCGTCTTGACATTTTCTCCTCATTGGCTATGGTATGTTTGTCTTTCATGTTCTCTTCGTTCATCTACTCCTTAAATACTGGTGTTCTTAGGTTCTTACTTGACACGAAAATTGCATCTATTTCCAGGTTTCCACTTGTTTCCTGTGTCTTGCTTCCTCTCACATCTGTGTCTCTAGGCTGGATCTTCATTCCGAGCCTCAGTCCTGTACACCAGACATAACCACTTGGATGCCTCACAGGTCCCTCAAATCTATCATATCCCAAACCGACCAAGTGATCCTTCCTCCTAAACTGCATTGTTCCTTTTTATTTCCCTTTTGAATAAATCACTCCACTATCTGCTCTTTCAGTTCGAAATCTAGGACTCACCCTCTACTCTTTCTTCTCCTTTACTGTGCCACTATCTAAATAAACATGAATTTCTGGAGGCCCCACCCTCTGTCTCACTTATTTTTCTCTCTCCTCTCCTGACATTTTAAGCAGTTCTTGACCCAGTTCAGGCTGTTATTCTCTCTTAACTGGTCTTTTGCAATAGACCCCTAATTGATCTCCCTGCCTCTGTTTTTTCCCCTCCCATCCATCACACACCCTGCTGCTTCCAGGGTGATTTTTCTGAAGTGCAAACCATCTCTTTTCCTCGCTTAAAACTCCAAAAATAGCTGCTACAGAATGAGGTTCAAGCTCCTCAGCATGCCTTCCATGGCCTTTTACGCTCTGTTCCTTACTTATCTTCACCATGGCCCCCTCACCTTAAGTAAACTCCCCGAAGTTCTCAGAACATGCTGAATTCTTCTATCCCTTGACCTTGGCTCATGCTGTTCCCTCTGCATGGTGAGTAACTCCTCAGCCTAGAGTCTGGTCTTCTCCCCTTTTCCTATGTGGGCTTCTGTGTTAGCATCTGTAACGCTGTATTTTGCTCTTATTTGTTTATCAGCCTCCTTCAGTCCCACTCACTAGAGGAAGTTTCCTGCAGCTTCTCCCCAGTGCCTTGTGCATGTGCCAATACTGAATGAATGAATGAACACATCCTGCCTGAGTAGAGATGAGATAATTTCTCCACGTTACAACAGGCATTTTGATGTGGGAAGCAGGAGCCTGTGACTTTGGGTAGGTAAATGAACTTCTCAGGTCAGTTTTCTCATCAATAAAATTCTCATCAATGAAATGGATTTGTATCAACTTCAAGGCTGAGAGATGGGGTAGATAGTGTTTTGAGGTGTCCCAAAGATTTAGGATACTCTTAGTGTGCTATTCACTCAAAGTGTTTAAACACTGAACAGTGTTCCCTCTTCAGGATATATTAGTTCTGATTCCTGTCCCTGCCTGAAAGTGCTTTTATGAAATGAATTTTAAACAATATTGGAATTTACTGAGAGCTAGTTCTATTATGTGCTGGTCTATTAAGTGCCTTCAAAAGGTGAACATTGTATTATCCTCACAACAATGCACCAAGGACGTATTTTCATTATCCCCATTTTGCAGATAAAGAGACTGAGGCTCAGGATCACTGGGTAGTAGGTGGTGGAGCCAAGATCCAAACTCAGTCACTTCCACTACGATTAATCTGTGATTTAACCCCTACTCCACACTATCTCAATTTTTGAAACTGTGGTCAGGAAACAAGTTTCATTTTATTATAATATAGGCTAGGAGTTGGCAAGCTTTTCTGTGACGGGCTAGCTGGTAAACATTTTATCCTTTGCTGTTGCCTGTTCTTCACTTTGGTGCAGGGGAGGGGTATCTAGTTTTTGTTTTTCATTAAAAATCTTTAAAAAATGTAAAAAACATTTTTAGCTCATGGTCCATACAAAAACAAGTCAAATGGCTTTGTCCTTGGTAAGGTTTGCCTTTTTTCCACCTGAGCATACCTAGTCAGGACAGTTTTTCCATTAGACCATGGAAACAATGAATGGAATTAGCTAGTGTTTTAGTAATTCTTGTTAGATAAAGATCAAGCCATGCAATTCCACAGCAAACAGATTGGCAGTCCCAGTCTCCCTTGCAGCAGCTTACAAGGGTTCCAGTAAATGCTGAGCAGCCAGACCAAAAATGTCAATTGTCTGCTCTGTGAACTCTCTGTTTTATAGAATGTCAGGCACTCTAGGAAGTAAACAACTTAACCTCTCCTTTCTGATCTCAATCATTTACATCAGGGCTTTCCCCCAAAAGATCTGCAATGAAGCAGGGGAGGGGGACTTAAGTTATTTGACTGTCTGACCTTAAATTTCAATCAGTCAAAAGTTAAGAGTTTATTCAACATCTCCTCCCTAATCTCTAACAGAACAGAAGAGCAGAAGCTCCCTTGAGAAATTTTAAATTCACACAGAGGAGAAGGGAAACCCAGAGGTTCTTAGCCTTTTCAGGGTGAGAGACTCCTTTGAGTACTGAAAAGCACTGTAGACCCTATGCTCCCCCAAATGGCTGGGTGAATATACACAACAGTTTTCATTCATGTTCATGGGATTCTTACCTTTCTAGAAGTCTAACCATGGGCTCAGTTTAAAATGTCCTGTTTTAAACACTTGAAAAATGAAATGCCTAAGTGTGTGGCATCAACTGAAGAACAGTCCCCTCCTGAGCCTGCCCGCCCACCTGTTTCTAGGTCAACACCATCGCTCAGTCACCAGTAGAAAAGATCCATTTCTTTACCACTTCTGTCCGTGTCATTTGCACTGATGAGACACTAAGCCTGGTGCCCCAGAGGCTTGCTCCCCTTGGTTCCCTGCTCCTTATCTCTGCATGTCATGTTTTCCAGCCAGCGCATCTAATGGGAGGTCACAGTTCCCTAGCTCACATATCCCTCTGAGTGTTTTACCACAAGTTGAAGACAGCCCTCTGGGAAGAGGGAAGCGTGAGCTGTCTCTCCTCCAGACTCCTGCTTAATGGAGCATGTGTTCAAAATTAATTTTGTTCTCCCTTCAAAAATGTGACCTTTGGTAGTATATATAAGTCCTTGAAATGCACCCACCTGACCCCTGGAGAGGGACAAAGTTGGCAGAACTAAGATGTGGGTGAAAGGATCCTGTGGGGCCCAGAGTGGGCACCTGGGGGCTGTCATTGGTAATGCCTGGTGTCAAGGAAGAGTTAGCAGAGGTAGCTGCTGACATTCGCCTCTTGCAGGTTTGTTCTCATGGCTGCTATAGTGGGTCGAATAGTGTTCTCCAAATATTCATATCTACCTAGAACCTTAGAATCTGACCTTATTTGGAAATAGGATCTTTACAGATGAAATCATCTTGGATTTGGGGTGGCCCCTAAATCCAATGACTAGTGTCCTTACAAGAAGAGGAGCATGCACAGAGACAGAGGGAAGATGGCTATGTGAAGATAGAAGCAGAGATTGGAGCAATGCTGCCACAAACCAAGAAATACCTAGAGCCACCAGGAGCTGGAAGAGAGAAAAGTGGATTCTTCTTTAGAGCCTTCATGGGGAACATGGCCCTGGTGACACCTTGATCTCCAACTTCTGGCCTCCAAGGCTATGAGGGACTAAATTTCTGTTATTTTAAGACACCTAGTTTGTGGTACTTTGTTATAGCAGCCTTAGGAAACTAATGCAACTGACTTCTAATTGCTGTGAATGACAGCAATGGGCCAACCTCTTTATGGATGGAAATCCTGATTTCTGGTGTACCCTGAAAGATGCTCATGGAGGAATGACTGAGAACTGGAGCTTCTGATATGAGGGAAGCTCAAAGTTATTGGATGTGTTATTTATTGAAAGATTCAGCAAGTCAGATGATCTTTCTGTGTGCTGGTGTCTGTGGTTTAATACGGAACTAAATCTTCCTTACTTCTGCCTTCCCACCTGAATTTCTATCAGAACTTCAGAAATTCTGATCACTTTGTGAAGAGAACTATGCACTGTCCCGCCCAACATAACTCACTCTTTTCTTTCCTTTTTCAAAGTCTTTGCTCAAAATTTCTTCTCCATCTGGAATGATCCTTCTCATATTCATCATACCAAACATTAAACCCACAACGAATTGAATACTTATTAGTGAGTCTGTCTTATCTCCTTCATTAGACTATAAGTTACTTGCGGTAGGGACAATTCATGCCTACTAGACAGCCAACTCTGAGTACAACATTTTGTGAGTCCTCATTTGTAATTCATATCACACATTATCCAATATAAAGAAATAGTTTAAATCTAATGCTATGGGTAATGTGCTCAGTTTGGTATTTTCAAATGGCAAAGAGCCATGTTTTGCCTTCATGAGATTTCTCTCTTCAGTCTCTGTCCAAATGTCACTGAGTTTGTTTAAAATTATGAAAGATCTGTAACATGTTGTTATGGGGAGAAGTGAGTCTTTAGAGTTATATTAACTTGGTTTGTATCCTCCTTCCACCATCTACTCATGAAGCTAGAGTTACAACTAATGCTTGAAATTTATATGAATTCACAGATACTAAAACCCACCTCACTGAGTATTTAGAAGATGTACAAGCTGTGTAACATAGATGGTAGCCGTTAGTTGTTAGCTTTCGTTATCCCGCTATCTTTTTTACCGGCTCTCTTTTTGTTTCAAGATGGCAGAGTGAGATATATTCAATGTAAAGTATTTCTTGATGTTTAGAAATAATAATAGCAAAGATATTTATGGTTCCTACTATGTGTCAGGCAATCTACAGAGTGTTTACATATATTAACTCTTAAGGGAGGTACTGCTATTCTTCTCATTTCATAGATGAGAAAACTGAATCATGGAAAAATTAAGTAACTTGCCCAGGTCTTCTCAGTTCATTAGAGGTGATGTCAGGAAGTCTGGCTCTAGAGTCTGAGATCTTAATCAGTACACCTACTGAACTGAAGTTATTGAAATAAGCAGAGAAACATATGGACCTCCTGAGTGGCCCAGTTGTAACCCAGATCTGATTTCTAAAAACTCTCATCAGTGGCAGAATCTTAATAGCTGACCTTGCTGAGCCTTCTATTTCAATAATGAGAGCAATGGCAAAAACAAAATAACTTAGCAGTGATCAGAATTCCGTTTCCTTTAGGACTGCTCTAGAAAAACAGATAATCAGGAATAATGGTTAACTGCAAGGTCTTTGGTAACAAAACTGAGTTTTAAACCACTTACGAACCCTAGGATTTAGAATTAATCTCATTAGACTGAGAGAGGTTAACTAACTCTAAATCCTAGGGTTTAGAGTTAGTTAACCAAAACCGTTCGTAAGTGGTTTTCCTTTGTGGAAAAAAGAACTCCTCACAGGTTTACTCCAAGGATCAAGTGAGACAGTGTACATAAACTGCCTGGCAAAAGTAACACCTGATAAAGCTGTTTTTTAACTAATATAAAAACCATCTATCCAGGACAGGAATAAAGATGCAGACATAGAGAATGGGCTTGAGGACATGGGGAAGGGGAAGAGTAAGCTGGGACGAAGTGAGAGAGTGGAATTGACATATATACACTACCAAATGTAAAATAGATAGCTAGTAGGAAGCAGCTGCATAGCACAGGGAGATCAGCTCAGTGCTTTGTGACCACCTAGAGGGGTGGAAGGGAGACGCAAGAGGGAGGGGATATGGGGATATATGTATACATATAGCTGATTCCCTTTGTTAAACAGCAGAAACTAACATACCATTGTAAAGCAATTATACTCCAACAAAGTTGTTAAAATAAATTAATAAAATAAAATAAAAAAATAACAGAATGAAGATTAAAAAAAATATCCAGTGGTTTCAAGTCTATTGTCATATCCTGGTGTGCAACAATCACTTGTGAAGTATATAATTCCTTTAAAATAAGAATGGAAATACCAACACTTGTAAGTAATAACCCCTTTATTTTCTATAGATTAAATTACTATAAAGGTGATCTCTGCATTAATGCCACTCTTGTTTTCATTTTTACATGGTTTCTTGAGGAGAGAGAAAGGGGTAAAGTGAATTGGTGAGGAGGGAACTGTGCACAACCTAAGTATATGCAGGGAAATGTCAGATGTCAAGTGTAAGGGGGTGGAAAAACAATTTGGAGTTCTCACCACACATCTGATTCCCCACCTTAGTGGTAAAGAATCCACCTGTGAGCCATGGTCACATGTGGGAGGCAACGATTAATCTAGATGCAGTATGCTAAGCATTGTTTATAGAAGGAGTAAAAAAAATGTCTTCTTCTTATTTGTGTAATATATTCAAATATATATGTATGTATATATATACACACACACACGTATGTATGTACATGTACATGTCTATATGTATACATCACATATATGTATGCTGTTGGGATTAATAAAGTAAAAGTCATTTAAAGCCATAATTGAATTCATAGTAACTGCTTGTCACTCTGTGTTTTTCAATCAGCAAATACTCAAAATACTCTCATGAGGATGTTAATTTTTTTAGATATTAAAAAGGATGCAAAGATTGAGAAGTCCCACCCAACTCACTGATGAAAGTGTTAGCACAGCGTCTTGTGTGTGCAGCTGCTCAACAGCCGTTTCTGTCCCTCCCCTCGCACTGGAGGAGCATGCTGTTGCCTCTTGTCCAGAAAAGACAGGAGCCGCAACCGCAGGCCGGGAGATAGAAGAATCAGAACTCCAGGTGGATCTAGGCTGAGGCAAACTCCAAACCACGGGGGCATGGAGTTGTAGAGTGGCTTCTAGGCAATAATTTCTGCATTGGGAAATAGCTGCATTGTTTTTAAGGAGATCGATTTAAGTTCATGTGCACAAGTTGGGCCTGTTTCCTAGGGAAAGTACTAAGCTAAGGGGCAGAGTTTCTGACCAGCCGGGCTAGGGATCGAACTTCCAAGGGAGTGGTGGAAATGGCATAAAGAACCAATGACCAGCCAGAAGGGCACTTTGATGGTGTTTACACATAGTGGGGGCAGTCAGAAGGCTGCAGCCCGGTGCCCAGGGGATCCCCAGAAGCAAAATCTACTCAGACACAGCCAATACCATTTATTTAAGAATTGGACTCCTCCAGAATTCCAGAATGGGCTCCGTATTTCAGAAACTAGTGGTTCTGGGTCTGCAGGAAGCAAGAGGTTATTCCTCACAGCTGGACAGATCAAAGGCAATCGGAAAAAATGTATGATTTTTTCCTCTTCCCAACATCCTACGTGGGTAGTCATTCATTCTCTGCATATAGGTCTTTAGTGATAGTAGTCTTTTCAGGGGTGAAGTAGGGTCACATTCCACCTCAGGGAAAATAGACCTGTTTTTTATTGAACATAGAATCCCATCGGGATGTTGCAACTTGTCCCAGATGGCTACTTAGAAAGAGGCAGGATGTCGAATTGCAAGTTTGTGAAGTTCCAAACTTTGGACATAATTATTTGTGAAGAATATTTCAATTGCATATTTGAATACAAATAAAATTGTTATATTCCCCATGTGACTGTGTGTGTGTGAGAGAAAGAGAGAGAGAGAGAGGGAGAGAGACAAACAGAGACAGATGAAGAGACAGAGACAGAGAAAGGCAGATAGACTAGAGAGGAGAGAAATTTCTTCTCAAGTGTTGAAACATATAGCATCCCTTCAAGAGGCAGAGCCTACAGTATAAAAGTTTCCTTTCAACTCCATACTTCTGGAATTCTCAGTCTTCCTTCATTGTTGATTTTAATGATTGTTTTAGCTGATAGTCATTGTGCAAGTATGCTGTGTCAGGCACTGGACTAAGTGATTTATAAATAATATAGCACCTAATTGCTGCAACAAAGGTAGTATCCCCCCATTTAAGGTGAGGAAAATGAGGCTCAAATTCATTGAATGACTTTCCCAAGGTCACAGGTTCATATGACGCTGAGCAACAGTCAAACCATGTGTTGACTGACTTGAAAGTCCTTGTGTGAAGCCTTTATGCACATCTTCTTACTCCTATGCTTTCCTGTCCCCAAGTTTTACTTTCACTTACCAGAATCTTAGAAACTAGAGTTACAATCTTAGAATTACTGTTCAAACCTTTCTCCCAAATTGTTTGTGATGGGATCACAAATTTAAATTCCAACCTAACAGGGATGTACAAAAGAATAAAATGTGAAATTTTATTTTTGTCTGTAATTAACTTGGTCTTTCTCCAGATCTTCCACTTAGCGGGAACATAAATAAGTGCCATGCCCAATCTAATAAAACCTTAGTCCAATTTTAAAAGTTAAAAAGTTTAATAATGTCTTGAGGTAATGTTCAATCCCTCTCTAGGAAAAAACAATATGATATCTCATAGAATGTCTTTTTTTGACATTTGGCCATATGGGGACGGGGTGTGTGGCTTAACATTGAGAAGATACATTAGTCAGGATACATATAACAATCCCCTAAAATCTCAGTGGCATAACATGAAAAAGGGTTATTTCTCTTCATGTCATAGTGTGATGTGGGAAGGATGGCTTTTTCCTAAGTGATGACTTAATAATCCGGGTTGCTTTCAACTGCTTTTATCTTCAAAACATCTCTCTCTCTCTCTCTCTCTCTCTCTCTCTCTCAGTCGCTCTCCAATAAGTGACCTTAGTGCTTTTCTGAGAAAGAGAATACATAAAGGAATTCAGCATAGTGGACATTAATACTGTGCACATTCTATTTACCAAAACCTATTCACAAGGTTTCAGCCTAACTGCAAGGGGAGGCTAGTAAATGCTGTTTTTCTATGTGCGCAAGAAGAGAAAACAAGATTGGCAGGATCTAACCAGGGTCCACAACAGTGAGGAATTGCTCCCCAACCCTCCAGCAAGTTCCTCCTGCCAGGTTTAGCTACCAGTCCCCGTGTCTGCCTAGTCACTGGGTTAATGTCCCTCATCCGCTTCTGATGCTGAAGTGGGTGGCCAATGAAACTGGGGGTCTTTTGTCATCACTTCCAGTGGAGCTCCCTGCGGACTTGGCCTCACCTTGGCTCCCACTGTCATCTTACTACTGAGCTTCATGCTATGTCTCTAGTCGGCCTGCTGGCCAGCAAGTCCATTGCCAAGGCCAACTGTGGGGTCATCTTGCACTGCCATGGGGGACACGGTGACTCTCAACTCAGCAGCTACAGCACCCAGGAACCCTTGGTGGTTCCATCAACCTAATCATCAGGGCTTCCCTTTGCTTGACCACACTACAGAATTATCTCTGATAAGGCCCAGGTTGGTGGGAGGCTGCCTGTTAGTGAGATTCTTCTGAGAGTTCCAAAAAAGGAACAGGATGAATGGTTCCTCCCCATTAGTGCTCCTATCAACTTGTCTAACTTACCCCCTCCCTCTCCGAGCCTAAGTCCAGATAGTTGTGAGGTGCTGGTGCTATTCTCTGTGCCCCACTCCCTTCCTTCCCACCATACCCAGGAGCCACCCAGGGAAGGTATGGTGCTTTTCTTCCTCCTTGCTCTGCCATAACCTCTCCTTCACAGAATAGGCTCTCACACGTAGAAAAACGCCTCTGATTGAGTCCAGGTGTTGACTGAACCCTGGTGTTGGTATGTTGGAGGAGATACAGACATGCTATGGATACTTCTTTCTCAAGACAATAGCCTGGGGCTTCCCTGGTGGTGCAGTGGCTAAGAGTCTGCCTGCCAATGCAGAGGACACAGGTTTGAGTCCTGATCCAGGAAGATCCCACATGCCACACAGCAACTAAGCCCGTGTACCACAACTACTGAGCCTGTGCTCTAGGGCCCTCGAGTCACAACTCCTGAGCCTGCATGCCACAACTACTGAAGCCCATGCACCTAGAACCCGTGCTCTGCAACAAGAGAAGCCCCCACAGTGAGAAGCCCTTGCACCGCAATGAAGAGTAGCCCCCACTCACTGCAACTAGAGAAAGCCCACGCGCAGCAGCAAAGACCCAACACAGCCAAAAATAAAATAAATTAAAAAAAAAAAAAGACAATAGCCTGGCTTGCCAGCTTTTGTAGAGCTTCAACAATCTAAATTTTGCCTTTCAAAATTGAATATTGCCTCAGTGTATTTTCCTTACATTCATTCTATAACAATTTCTAATCTTTCCCAGGCAAGCAAATGCTGAGGGTGGAGAGCAGAGTAATGTGTACTCAGACAAAAGAGAAGCTCCATTTAATTGAAAATGTCTCAGTTTAATGAGGAGCCTCTTAGGATAATGAGCCAGGATGCATTCATTTAACAAATATTTATTGATTAAGTTCTGAATCAATCAATCAATCAGCATTCTAGGTCATGGGGATAACGTGGTAAGCAAAGCCAACTGCCTTTGAGAAGCCTATGTTCCAGCAGCGTGCAGGACACAGCAATAACACTAGGTAAGTGAATGCATATATAATGCAAGGTAGTGATAAGTGCTAAGGGGAAAAAAAAAGCAGAAGAGGGGATATGCAATGCCAGGTAACATGTCAGGGAAGGCTTTACTGAGCATGTGGCTTTTGGATAAAGACCTGAAAGAAGTGGGTGAGTGGCCATGTAGATTTTTGGTTATAGAATGTTCCAAGCAGAGGCGACTACAAGTGTGAAGATCCCAAGTGGAAGTCTTCCTGGTTTCCTGGAAGAATTGGAGGCCAGTGGCTGGAGCAGTAAGTGAGGAGAACGGAAGGAAATGAGATCATAGAATGATGGGGGGTGAGGGTATGGATGGCGTTGACCCTTTTTATCTTTTACTCTAAGTGAGATGGGGACCTCTTGGGGGTTCTGGGCAGGAAAGTGATTTGAGCTGATTTCAGTTGTAACAGAACTGCTCTGGACCAGCATTATCACTAGGGTTAGAGCTAGAGTGGCCGTCTACATCTGCTTGAATTCTCACTGTGGCAGGGAATGTGTTCCTTCATTTGAAAGTCCACAGAGGTTGTACAGGCTTAGTGTCAGGAGAATCTTCTCTCTTAATCAGTTCCCATAGGACAGAGGCTAGCAAACTACTGCCTACAAGCCAGGTCTGCACCCACCTATTTTTATAAATAAAGATTAATTGAAACCCAGCCATGTTTATTTCGTTGATGCGTTGTTTATGGCTACTTTCGTGCTACAATGGCAGAGGTGAATAACTGCCACAAAAATATCATCCGCCAAGCCTGAAATATTTACAATATTGCCTGTTTAAGAAAATGTTTACACATCCCTGTTATGGGAAACAAAAACTAGAAAGACAACTAGGAAAGAAAACCAATAACATATGAGATGTAGAGATAAAATAGATTTGAAGCTAACACATGTCAAAACATGAAGCAAGGGGCTTCCCTGGTGGCGCAGTGGTTGAGAATCCGCCTGCCGCCGCTGCAGGGGACACGGGTTCGTGCCCCGGTCTGGGAGGATCCCACATGACGTGGAGCAGCTGGGCCCGTAAGCCACGGCCGCTGGGCTTGTGTGTCCGGAGCTTGTGCTCCACAGTGGGAAAGGCCACAACAGTGAGAGGCCCGCGTACCGCAAAAAAAAAAAAAAAAAAAAAAAAAACATGAAGCAAGTTTATGCATACCATAAATATGCCATAAAAAGAACAGGAAATAGGAATTCAGTTAACATATAGCTTCCTAGAGGTTTGGAGGTTTGGGGAGGTCAAGAGTAAACTTAGTAAGATTGCTATATTGGTAATAGCATTGTGGGAGAGTTTACCTGTTGAACACCTGCTTTCTCCACTAGGGAATCTAGTAGATCCTAAGCTAGGCTGGAAAATTCCAGCATGGCTTAGATTGGATGCATCTGCTTTTGACCTGATTTGCTAATTGCCTTTACTTTGTGTCCTGCTTAAGTAAGTGCTGATTTAGTCTAAGAGATCATTAACGCTTTTCCATTATCAGCCTCTGTATACTAATGTCAGATAATAGCTAGTAATAGCCTTAGTACTCTTAGAAGTGTGTTTAATTTTGTAAAAATTTTGGGGGCTTTCTTCTCCTCTTAGACCCTGTTCCATGCTTCACTCCCTTCTGCTTAGCATTACTAGCTCGGCTTCAGGCATCCTCAGTGGTAGGACACTCCTTGCTCATGCAGGACTGCCAGGTACTGGCTGGGTGGCTCTCAGGTCTCTTCTCACTTGAGCCCTCTGCAAAACAGTTGCCAGGCCTCTTAAGCACCTGGATTCCCCAGTTTAACTGGTTCCACTCAATGCATGCACAGTCACCAAGACATTTTCCAAATTACTTATAGTTAATGCTCCAGTCACTTCAAATGGGTTGTCTCAGGCCAACTCTAACTCCCTATTCAGTGGCCTGAGCAGGCAGCATAGTCAGAGCTGGGGTCACAAGTACTAGTCACCCTCAAGGCAGAAGCTATTGACCAGAATCATGTCTGTGGCTGCTAATAAAGTCATGTTCGTAAATGGTTTGGTATAAATGGCAGTTACTTAAGATATCTTTTGCAATTTTACATAGATGAGGACTTAACAAGATACTATATACATTAGGGCCATTAGCACTATTCCAAGAATATGCACTTTCACTGCCATAGCTCATACACCTATGCCCTAGAGTCCCTAGGCCTCTGGAAAGTTAACATCATCACCTATTCACCCAAGCACA
This sequence comes from Lipotes vexillifer, assembly GCF_000442215.2. NCBI lineage: Eukaryota > Metazoa > Chordata > Mammalia > Artiodactyla > Lipotidae > Lipotes > Lipotes vexillifer. Next base: position 1,750,856 of record NW_006778270.1, on the reverse strand, counting down.
TAAAGAGTATCTGTTGCCAGGGCTGGACCAGGTCCATGCTACGACTTTGTAGAATTGTCTTAGCCCTGTGAAATTTGAAGCTTCATGACCATCTCGGACCCTGACCTAATCAGCTTTGTGAAGCTTACGGTGATATCATTTAAGAACCTCTTGTCTAGAGCTAAACTAGATGAGAAATAGAGTATATTTGTTTTGGTTTTCTTCTTTTAGAGACTTTGTGTCAGTGTCAGGGGAGTAGGTTTCTGCTTCCTGCTTTCCCCCATGGTCTTACCTGGTCTATATCTCCCATACGTTGGTAGAAGCTAGAGCTCAGGGGGAAGCTCTAGGCCCTGGAATATTTGTATACTTAGAACGCAGGGAAAATAGAAGGACGTTTGTATCCCTAGGACTAAAAGACTAGTCAGGCAGAGAGGAATACAAAGTCTTCAGGATTGCAATCTAGTTCACACAGCCCAGTGTGAGAGACTGAATATGATCCAGGGCACACCTAATACTCAATACTGAAGCTGCCAGATAAAATGGCAACCTGTTGTGCCACTGTGTTAGGGTGCTCAGGAAACAGTACCAACAGGATATACGTAGATAGTTATGTAGAAAGAGATATTATGAGGGATTGGATCACATGATTAGGGAGGCTGAGAAGTTCCACTGTCTGCAGTTTGCAAGCTGGAGGCCCAGAAAAGTCAGTTGTATAGTTCCAGTCCAAGCCTGAAGGCCTGAGAAGGGGAGTCAATGGTATAAGTTCCAGTCTGAATCTAAAGGCCCTGAGAACCAGGAGATCTGATATCCATGGGCAGGAAACGATGGCTGTCCCAACTCAAGCAGAGAGAGCATTCGTCCTTCCTCTGCTTTTTTATTCCATATGGGTCCTCAATGGATTGAATGATGCTCACCCACACTGGTGAGAACCATCTTCATTCAGTCTACTGATTCAAATTCTGATCTTATCTGGAAATACCCTCTCAGACATACTCAGAAATAATGTTTTACCAGCTATCTGGGCATCTTTTAACCCAGTCAAGTTGACACATAAAATTAACCATCACCACCACCAGGTTGGTAACTCACTGGATGAACTTACAAATAGATGTCATTATAGTCACCAGGTGGCATTTAGACTGGACTGTGAAAGATGTAGAACTGAAGCGGACATACTTGGCTCAGGGAACAGCTTGGGCAAAAGCAAGGAAGTATAAAAAGTAAGAGAACAGCCCAAGGAAGAGCTAGTGTGTAACTTGGTTGTAGTGCTGGGGGCCATGAAAAGGAGAAGTGAAAACTAGTTTTGAAAACAGAGTCTATTATGTGCCAGGCTCTTTCTGGGTGCTGCAAATGACATGAAAAGAAATGGGACAATATAAAGATGAAGGGAACATGGCCCCTACCTTTAAAGAGCTTACTTGTTGAGGAGAGTGTCCATATAGCATTATGGCAACAGCAAGGGTTTGCTGAGGCAGTAGGCTTGCACCCTTAGTGACATTCTAGAGGAGATGCCATATGCACTATAGCTGGGAGATTCCCATGCCTCCAGGCCTTGGGATGCTCACCTATGGTGGTTGATGCTGCCATAGTAGGGGGGTTGGTAGAAAGGGGTTTTAAGAAGTGATGGTTAATTTTGTGCAAGTTGATTGGGCCATGGGGTGCCCAGACATTTGGCATTTATTCTGGGTGTCTGTGAGGGTGTTTCTGGATAAAATTAACATTTGAATTGGTAGACTGAGTAAAGCAGTTTAACCTCCCTAATGTGGGTGGGCTTCCTCCTATCAACTGAAGACCTGAATCAAACAAGAAGACTGGGTAGGAGGGAACGTCTCCTGACTGAGTGTAGGAGCTATTGGTCTCTTCAGCTTTCAGCCTCAAACTGAAACACTGGCTCTTCCTGGGTCTTGAGCTAGCTGGGTTTTGAACTGGAACTTATACCATGAGCTCTGCTGGTTCTCAGACCTTCAGACTTCGACTGGAACTACTAGGTGTCCAGCTGGCCAAATGAAGATATTGGGACCCTTCAGCCTCCATAATTGTGAGCGCCAATTCCTTATAATAAAGTCTCTCCCCCTCTCTTTCTGTGTTTGAGCCCATGCACACACGCACACATACACACATCCTCCTACTGGTCCTGTTTTTTCTGGAGAGCCCTGACTAATGCATGAGCTTGTTGATGTTCAAGAAGGACTTTAGTCTCTACTTTTCAAATTCTATGATGTGGTATATTCTTAGCTCTGAAGAGTTCAGGGTGTGTCTCTTTTCATCCTCTCTCTGGCCTGTCATTTAGAAGAGGGAAGAGGGGTTGGGGGTCCAGAGAACAGGAAGTTCCCCATCCTCTGGTTCCTCAACCACTTCAGGCCACCTCCAAATCTTTGGAGCCTCCTTGCTTCAGGCTCCTTCCAGGGCAACTCTCTGGCTTCAATTTCCAGAGCACAGTGGATCATCTGGAAAATGACGTTTTATTTTGTGGTACAAAAACCTCCATAGGCCAGCACGAATAAAGGGGAAGAATGATGACCCTTAATTTTTTTCTCTTCTTCTCTGTCTTATCAAAATGTTTCACCATTAACTAGAAATTTTTCCTTAAAGATTTTCACTTTGTACCAAGCCCAGTGAATGAAGCTAAAGGGAAAGAAAACTCCACAGGCACTGGAGTATCACTGGTTACTCAGACAGCTCTGACTCTTTCTGCTGAGTCAAGCTAGATTTGTTTGTTCTTAGCCCCATCAGTTCACATACATAGGTGCACACAGAGAGGTGTGGAATCACACCGAAGGATATTTGTATACAAGACCAAAAAGATATGCTCTCTAACCAGTGCAACACGGAGATAAAAACCCTTTGTACTTATAAATGCTTTCCATCTTAGCCCAAAGTGCTATCCTATATCTACTTTATCTCCTTTACTACCTCCCAGCCCATGAAGTCAGAAGTAGTAAGGATGATCCCTCTCGTGTGGAATGAGAAGGCATTTAGGACTAGGCGGATTAAATGATTTGTTGTCAGTTACGCTGCAGAGTTTGATTTAGAAACTTGGTTCTTTCCTCTCTCCCTTCTCCTTCTATCATCCCTCCTTCCCTCCCTCCTTCCTTCCTTTCCCCCTTTCCTTCCATCCTCCTATCTTTCTCTCTTTCCTCTTCATTTGTAGTGAACCTAGAGCTACTTTCCTAGGTGCTGGTGATACAGGGATGAGGAACACATGGCTCTTGCCTTTGAGGCATTCTTAGTGAAACAGGAAGCACAGACATGTCAACACACCAGTAGAATGCAAACACTGGGAGGTAAAAATGGACATTGAAATAAGGCACTGGGGGACATCTAGGTGGCGGAGGCTAAGTCCTCCTGAAAGATTTATAGTAATGTTTCTCTGGAAGTAATATTTGACTTAGGCATAAAAGGAAGTATAGGAATTTTACAGATTAAAGGAATGTGGGCAAGGGAACAGCTTGTGCAGAAACAGAGCCTTGTATAAGGTCATACCGTGGTCAGGGAATTGCAAAACTGTCAGCATTGTTGAAGTGTAGGAAACGCTCTTCTGACCAGCCCATGGCGACTTCCAGCAGGAAATACAACCCCCCTAATCATAACTTGGCGTTCTTAAGACCACAAGAACAGAGTCCAGGAGATGTGTCGTAAACACTGCCTGACATAGATTAATCCTGATTGCCCACTGCCAGCCTTTGATGCCTGTTCCTCTTTCTTCAACAATGAAGAGAGCCGTGTCAGTCTAATGACTGTCATATTACCTCCCATTAACTTCATTATTGGACGTTAACTGTTTCTAGTAATAATTCATTCACTGGTAATGACTCAATGTCTGATTCTTGGATAATTACTGTCACAAATGTGATCAGACGGGTGCTCCGGGTTGCTTTCTCCATCTGGGATTGGGGCACAAGTCAACTGAGGGCTCAGAGCTTGTAGTATTTTCTTGGAATTGACAGAAGAAAGTTACCTCATGAGTGACAGGGACAGAGATTTCCCCTGGGGATTCAGGAAACCCAAGATAGATTTTCCCTGCCCTTGGGCTTTTGGACAGCCATAGTGGGTCTGGGTTTATATGTGTATGTGAGCATGTGCTTGTATGTTCATGTGCAAAGCTGTGGCTCAGGGAAAACATCAGGCCCTTCTCTCACTTTAGGGACAGTAATTGATATCTGGCCAGAAGCTTCTGGCAGATTAAATTTTATAAGTCATAACATACAGAGGCCTTGACTCTAAATTACTCAAGCCCCACTCTAATTACCCACATTTATTTGTAAGCAGAGACACGCTGCTTGTTTGGAAGACCAAGAAAGGGGTTTCTCAAATTGCATGTGGTTGGGGTAATGTTAGAAAAAGGAATGAAGTCTGAAGTAGAATTAATGGGGTGGGCTGATGTGAAATTCACAGTGCAGAGAGAAGGAACCAGAATGAAACTGTGGAGCCAGAGAAGATGGGCAGAGTTTAATGAGGAAAACTCTCAGTGGGCCTGAGACCTCGGGTCAGCCTGCTGCACTTTCCCACCAACACTGTTGGGAAAGACCACTTCTGATAGAAGCAAACCTTCTAAATCCCAAAGACTGAGAATGTCAGGCCTGTCCAGAACCAATGTGTATAATTTTCTTCTTCCATAAAGAACTGCCCCTTGCCTAGAACAGAGAGTGCGCTTGAAATTTTCCGAACAAAGAGTTACCAAGTGTTTTTTCCTGCAGAGTCATTTTCACAGAATTGAGTTGAACAGCATCCCTGATACATGGCATGATATTAAAATCAGTCCATATAGAAACCTCTGTTATTTGATTGTTAATCGTTTCTGCTCTGTTCCCTCTCTTTATGTCTCTAACCTTCACTCTAGAGGCACCAACTCTTGTGGGTTTCATATGTATTCTTCATGTATTGGTTTCTTAGTGCTGCCTTAACAAATTACCACAAGGCTTTAAATAACACAAACTTTATTTATTTTTTTAATTAAAAAATTTTGATTTTACATTGGAGTATAGTTGATTTACAATGTTGTGTTAGTTTCAGGTGTACATACAGCAAAGTGATTCAGTTATACATATACATATACCTATTCTTTTTAGGATTCTTTTCCCATATAGGTTATTACAGAATATTGAGTAGTGTTCCCTGTGCTACACAGTAGGTCCTTGTTGATTATCTATTTCATATATAATAATGTGTATATGTTAATCCCAAACTCTTAATTTATCCCTTCTCCCCACTTTCCCTTTTGGTAAACTTAAGTTAATACAAACTTCCTATCAGTTTCTGTAGGTCAAAATTCAGCAGACTTAGCTGGGTCCTCTGCTGAGGGTCTCACAAGGTTGAAATCAAGGTGTTGACTGGTGTTGGCTCTTATCTGGGGCCTCCGGGGTGAAGGGGGAGATCTGTTTCTTAGCTCATTCAGGTTATTGATTGCATAGAGTTCTTTGCTGACTGTTGGTGGGAGTCATTCTCTGCATCTAGAAAACACCTGCATTCCTTGGCTTGTAGTCTCTTCCATCTTCAAAGCTAGCAGTAGTGTGTTGAATCCTCCCTGTGCTTAGAATTTTTTCTATTAGAATCTCTCCAACTTCCTCTTCTGTATTCCTTTCTGCTTTTGAGGGGTCATTGACCCATCCCAACCATACAGGATAATCTCTTTATTTTAAGATCAAATGACTAGTAACTTTACTTACATCTGTAAAGTCCCTTTTGCAATATAAATTAACATATTCACAGATCTGGAGATTAGGGGGTGGAATTTTCTTGGAGTTCATAATTTTGCCTGGAATTATGACCCAACTTTCATTTGCTTATTTACAAGCAATAGCCTTAAAAAGTGTGTTGGTTGTATATACTAAAAAATTACAGAAATAGTTTTGTGCTATAAATCTTACTTTTGTTTACTTAAAATTATATTTTTGAAATCTATTCTTTCATTACTTCTGACCAAGATGTAGCATTCTGTTATACACTTATTTTAAATATATTACATTCTATTTATCCATTTCCCTATCTATGAATACCTACAAACAGTGCTGCAATGAATGTGTATGTCTATATCTCATTACAGATCTGTGTGAAGGTTTCTGTGGGATACACATCTAGGAGTGGGATTGCTAGGTGATAGGGTGAAGCATCCCTAACCCCACTAAGTGTTTCTAGATTACACTCTAGAATGTCTGTACCTGTTTTTCTTTAAATTAATTAATTGACTAATTTTTTCGCTGAGTTGGGTCTTTGTTGCTGCACTCGGGCTTTCTCTAGTTGCAGTGAGGGGCGGCTACTCTTCGTTGTGGTGTGCAGGCTTCTCATTGCAGTGGCTTCTCTTGTTACAGAGCACGGGGCTCTAGGCCTGTGGGCTTCAGTAGTTGTGGTTTGCTGGCTTTAGAGCATAGGCTCAGTAGTTGTGGCACACGGGCTTAGTTGCTCTGCGGCATGTGGGATCTTCCCGGGCCTGGGATCGAACCCATGTCCCCTGCATTGGCAGGCAAATTCTTAACCACTGCACCACCAGCGATGGCCAACCTGTACCTGTTTGATTTCCCGTCAGCTGTGTGTGAATGTCCATTTCCCCACATCCTTGCCAATGCTTGGTATTCAATCCTGGCTCTGCCACTTTCTTGCTATGTAACCTATGGTTAAGATACTTGAAATCTGTTTCCCTCAGTTTTCTCAACTGTGAAATGGACAACTTATTCATAAGGTATTGTGAAGACTGTATCGGTTTTACTCAGAATAGGGCCTAGAACATAGTAGGTGCTTTACTTATTATTCTGTTATTTTATTTTCAAATATTGACAGTATAATAAACATAATGTTGCATTTTTGGTTTCATTTTGCATTGTTTCATTATTAGGGAGGTGGAGCATGACTTCCTATACTTATTAGCTGTTCAGATTTTCCTTTCCTTCTTTGTGACTTGTCTTTTTTGTCTTTAATGAATAATATTTTCTAGGGTTTCATGCCCTATGTTCATCTCTCCAAATATTAAAACCAAGTGCCCCAATATGTCTAATATTTAAACATGTTTACATGCTGTGGACTGTGAGGACGTTTCTGCTAATGGAAGGGAGTTGCTGAGAAATAACAGTTCTTGTTACTTACTGGCGGTGTGTCTCATAAGCATCCTTGCCATGAAGTCATAGCCCATCTAGGTCTAGTTTTTTTTTTGCGGTACGTGGGCCTGTCACTATTGTGGCCTCTCCTGTTCTGGAGCACAGGCTCTGGACACGTAGGCTCAGTGGCATGTTTCACAGGCCCAGCTGCTCCGCGGCATGTGGGATCCTTCCGGACCGGGGCACGAACCCGTGTCTCCTGCATCGGCAGGCGGACTCTCAACCACTGCGCCACCAGGGAAGCCCTAGGTCTAGTTTTGTTCATTCCCTGCCTGTAGTTAGCTCTGCTGCTTAGAGAATATCACTGCCGTTATGATTGTGGATTTGGTTCTGGTCTGGTATGTCCAGTTTCCCTCAATCTGTGCCTCAGGGGAGGTTCAAGTCTATGGCCTCACTATCTATTGGTCTCCAAGAGGAAATCCCAGATAGGTGAGAGTCTGTCTCCCTGTCACTCCATCTCAACCGTGAGAAAAACAGCAGAAGGCATGACTGAGCCACATAAGTCATTTCTGTGTAGGGCAAGGACCATTATAGATGGGCTAGTCCATCTGCAGATTGACAGATGGAGCTTTCTTATATGTAGAGAAAGCATGATTCACAACTTAAAAACAAAAGGGACTTGATTTAGTAAAGCATCTTAGGGATTTGGAAATTAGTGAATTCAAAGACCATTAAAATAATGAAACAGTCTCACTTTTTAACTCAGTTGGATTTTTTTTCTTCATTTCTTACCTTTTAACTTTGTTAATTATAAAGGTGGTTTGAAATATTATTTTGAAAAGTTGTAAATGGGCTGTCTCAGCATGATTTTCAACATACCCAAAGGGCAGTGTGTTGTGTTGTTGTTCAACATTCATTTTCTGTAGTTTTCAAAGTTAATGTTTATTGCTTTGGAAATCTTTAATGAATAATCGCATGGCCCAAGAGGCAACCTCCCTGGAGGCTGGGCTCTGCAGGTGAGATTGGATGATGTTGGGGAAGATAGCAAGGTGTGGTCTGTGGTATGGAAAGTCCGGTTCTGTGGTCTGAAAGGCCAGGATGAAAAAGGTCTCTTGTGCTTGAGAGTGAAGAGAGCCCTTCCAGACAAATTGGTGTTTAGAGCCAGAGTTTCAGCTGATTCTGGGTCATTGTTAAGCAGGCTTTCTCCTCATCAAGTATGGAGAGCACAACACTCTGCTTGAATGTTAGAATGGCCTTCATGGAATGACCTCTGACTTGAATTTAAAAAAAGCAGAATTTTTTTGACTATTGTTTTTTTCCAAACCCATGATGTATAAAAAGATGTATAAAAAGGCTATAGTACCTGGGGAAAAATATCAGCATCTACTAATATATGGGCACATCTATAAAAAATAGTAGTAGGTAATAACCAAGCCCCATGGAGTGGTAGATTTCTTCCCATCTGTCCCCCAGATACCACAGTGAATTGTGGAAAGTTTACAGTCAATCCTTGAACAACTCAGGTTTGAACTGTGCAGGTCAACTTATACGTGGATAGTTTTCAATAGTAAATACTGCAGTTCTACATAGTCCAAGTTTGGTTGAATGCTCAGATGTGGAGGGACAACAGATACAGAGGGCCCACTGGACGTTATGCTCAGATTGACCCCAGAGTTGTTCAAGGGTCAACTGTAGTCTGTTTTCACCCACACAAAGAGGAAAGATATCTGTTGCAGGGCCTGTCACATGATTACCCTGAAGACTTCCACCTGTGAGCACCTTGCTGGGCTGGTGAGTTGTCTCAGCTCTTTTGCACATGTCCAGTATCTATAGGAGTGGGCCTTATAATCTATGTAATGAATTTTTTTAATTCATTGGGGCAACAACTTGAAATCAGAAGCCCTGATCAGGAATTCTTGATAATTTCTGCTCAGGTGAGGTATTTGTCTCACTACTTTGTCTTGGAAGATTTCCTTATGTCATCATTTTACTCACATTTCCCAGAGATGTTCTTCTCACCAAATGTGCCAGAGTATGGTAACAGAAAATTTCTGCCTTTATTTTCCATAATCCAACCCTAGATACAGTAAATTCTAGAGTGGAATCACTGCTGTGCCTAAGAAGTCTCCAGTTAAAAGGACTGTGAGTGGCAGGCCACAGTGCAAAAAAGGGAGTGTCTATATATTATACTTGAGAAGAATAATAACAATTAACACTTACTAAGTTTATGAACATTGCGCTAAACCCTTTAAATTCACTTTCTCACTTAATCCTCTCAATGACCCCATGAGGTAGATATAATGATGGTTATTTCCACTTTACAATGAAGAAATAGAAGTATAGAGGGAATCACTAAACTTGCCCAAGCTAGTGATTAAAGGGTTTGGGGATGAGCCTGATTTTGTGATTCCTGAGCCCAAACTATTAACCATCCATAGATTAACAGCTGCCCCAGCTGAGAAAGTTGAGGTTTTGATCACTTACTATGTATAAAGTACTAAAAGGGATACAAGGAGAATAGCACGTGTTTATAGCAACGGGCAAGATAGTGGCTCAGATCATAAATACTCAGTCTTTGGCAGAAGAAAAATATCTGTGGGCTGGAGTTGTCAAGGAAGTCCTTATGAGTAAGTGAATCTAGAAAAATGGGAAAGGATTTGGGCCTGCCTTTTAGAGAAGAGGATGCTTTCCAGATAATGAGGAAAACTAAATAACCCCTCCCTCCCTAGACTTAATTGAAAACATAAAGCAAAGACAAGAGAGTCATGTCATAGAATATCTTCTGATATGTGGCAAGAGTAATGTTATGAAGTCCTATGACAACTCTTGCTTTCACAAAAAACAAACAAAAGAAACCTGTTATTATTATGTTATTCCAGGAGACAGGGAAAGATCTATATCTGAAAAACTGGCCCCAAAGATCTCATTCTAAAGCCTGCTATAATGAAGCTGGCCAGACACCAATGTTCTTACTACTTTTCAACACTTGGGAGGATTCCAAAATGGCATCTGCTTTGACAGACCCGTGAAGTATTAATGGAATTTTGTCTAGAAGGGAGTAATCTACTTAGGCATACCAACTTAGAAGCGAGGATCAAGGAGAACTTGGGTCACTGATAGAAGCATAGCTTTCCTCTCCTGAATGAATATGTGCTATCATGGAAAGAGAGCTTTCCCTTTGATATTGTGTCCTCTGGTCCATGGCATGGTCTTCTCCATCCTGAATTACTGGGTGACATAATGTGCACTCCAGCAGAACACATTATTATTATTCAGGAGTGAGTGACTTGAAATTGAAATGCTCACATAGTTGTGGACTCCAACAGTGTTAAAAATACATCACTTTATCTGTTCTACATTCCTGGGCTGGTACTCTTTTCCACTGGAGCCCCCTTTAAAAGATGTGTGGACTGCACGTTGAACAAGATCGAATGTGACTTTGCAAAAATAGAATGCCTGTTCTCTCCTCTTTCCC
>NW_006778270.1:1732214-1740268 GCF_000442215.2 Lipotes vexillifer | reverse complement strand
CTTTCCCTTTCCACTCGACAATACAAGATAAATTCACTCCACGGGAACCTTTTGTGGGCTGTACTGCTCAGGCAATTTGCAGTTTGCTGCGGGAAAGGCAACTCATGCTACATTTATCACCCCCTGCCACCAGCTACAATTCAACCCACTTTGAACCACTGAGCAGAGGTGCTGATGGGGGCTCTGGCATTAGAATTTCACATCAAAATAGAAGTGCAGGGAAGCAAAAGACAAATGTATCGGGGCCAGTCCAGGTCTTCACTAAGGAAGGGGTCAAAAGTATGACATGGGGTGATAGGGACCAAAGATGAGCATTCTGCAACAATGAAAAATATGGTTACTTTTCTCCATTCTTTTATATTTTTTCTTCTGATAATCTTAGCTTGAATAGTGAGTTTCCTATTGTTATCAGAATCATCAGCTCATGTTGTGCATGGCAACCTCAATTCCACTCTACAATCACTGCAAAACTCATTGTGGCCAAAACAAATAAATAATAAAAGGCATGGCCTGCCTTCCTTTCTTTTCACTTTACCCAGGGGCTTGTTCTCTAAAAAAGCAAACAACAAGAACAACAACAGAAAATGAGTGTAGTGGGTGGTTGGGTGGAGTTAATGTATCAGTCACAATAGGCTAGATTATACTGCAGAAATGAATATCCCCCGAACCTCCCAAAGCCAAAGTGTATTTATCATGCAAGGCAGTGGAGGAGTCTGCTTCACATGTTTGGTCAGGGACCCAGGCTGATGGAACATGATTTTGTCACTACACTATCTCTAATTCTGGAAGAAGAAGGGTATACTTCCACTGGTATTGAAATTCTTTAACTCACAAGTGAAACACATCTCTTCTACTCACAGTCTATTGGCCAGAACCAGTCACATGATCTGCAAGGGGCCAAGAGAGTATAACCCTCTTGTGCACCTAGAAGGAGAGGATGTTTGGTTATATGTCAGAGCCAGGAGTTTCCGCTACTGTTATACTATGTCTCTATTATTGACTGGCTTAATAAAGTAGATATGAATGGAATAGTAGTGGTTCTTGACTTTTAACTAGACCAGATACACTTACTGTTTCTTTTTGTTTCCACGTACAGTGATGTGCACAAATGGTCATTTCAGTGGTAAAAGGATTTTGGTGCTAGAAGGACTCCATCAACCCCCTAACTGAAAGGATGATAAAACTAGAGAGGTTGAGAGTTGTCCACAATTTCCTCATTGTTGACAGAGACAGGTTGATTTCCAGACCAGTACTCTTTCCTCTACAGCAAGTTGCCTTTCTGTTAGATTCCTTGTATGGCATCAAGAGGGAGCATGATCTCAGAGGTAATGTCGTGCAAGTCTGACCAACAATGAAAGTGAGACACTATGAGGATTAATGGCACAGTGGACAGCATGTGATTTATTTTCAGTGTTAACACTCAAGGTATTCATTACTCTGTTTAGAACGGATGTGTTTCTATATTATTCATCCATTTTTGTACCTGTTGGTATGATTTTTGACTTGTTAATCATAACGCTAATGACAAATGTTTTCCTTTGAATTCACATGAAGTTTCATATTTCGTCCTAAGGCCATGTACTGATACATGGCAGTGCTTCCTAATGATTTTATGCCAGGACACACATAGAAAATGTTAATAGTATAGTGGAGTAAAACCACTGAGGCTGCTCAATCCCTGAGACAATAGCCCGCGGGTTCCAGCTGCTTCAGGACCCAGCCTGGCCACCCGAGGAATTGAGGATTGGTCTTGGTGCACCAGTAACTCAGTCATAAGTCACAGGTTGGGAGCCCTGGCATTCAAAGAAGAACAGTGAGCTCTTAGTTTCTCTTTCAGACTGGCTGGGTTTGGGGTCAGAGCTATGTCCCTATTTATCTGTGCTGATTTGGATACTTGTGTTGGTTAGAAGTGATTGTTAAGAGGAAAAATGTCACCTCATCTTGACTCTACTTGGTCAGGGAAGGCTTCTTGGAAGAATTAAATTTTCAGCAATGTTTAGGAAGTGGGCATGGATACTCATAGAAATCATAGACAAGCTGGTAACCCTGGAGTGCTATTTGGAGCCGTTCTGAAGGGGTAATGAAGCCATTTTAAATAAGGGATATTTTCAGCTTAAAATACTTAAAAGATCAAAAGCCTCTAGGTTTCTGCAGGTTTCAGAGGAAGCAGAATGGAAAGCCACAGTGATGAAACACTGCTAACAGGCAAATGTTCCCTTTTTCCATGAGGTAAGCAGCTCACGGGGTTTAGCTTAGGTGAGAACTCTTGGGTGGCTGGCTTAGGTAATGAGCATCTGCTGGGAAGACCTTGTGAGCATTATTTGTGCCAGTGTCTGTGCAAAAAAAAAAAAAAAATCTCTTTCCTTTATGGTGTGGGGTTTGAAAGAAAAATGGCATCCCATTGGAGGAAAAGGGTTTGATCACTGTCTAGCCCTATCTTTCTGGTCCTTTAAAATTCTTTTCTATGTCACTGCTTGACATCTATCATTATAATTCTGCCAGACAATTTCCTCCCTCCCTCTTCACTACATGGAAGTCTCTTTGTTAAAAAGAAGGATGCTAATGTTGTTTCAACTGCGTGAGTGTGTGTGTGTGTGTGTGTGTGTGTGTGTGTGTGTGTGTACGTGTTGAGTATGGACATACTTGTCTATGGGCAGAAGGCTGGAATTTCATTCTAACATAGTTACTGACTCTGCCCAGCAACCCAAATGCTGTGGAATAGACAGAAGTAGGTCAGGATGGGAATTGTCCTATCTCAGCATATTACAAGGTGGGTGTGACATGTGAGTGAGCTGTCAGTTCAGAGACAGAAGTAGGGAAAACCAGAGATGGTAGGGTAACCATATAATTTATCATTCACATTGTGACACTTATGAGAATGAAAGAGGGTGCTATTAATAATTACACTCGGACAACGTGTGTAAATTGGGACCGCCCTAGGCAATCTGAGATGAATAGTAAGCCTGGGGATGGGCTAAGTGTCAAAATGCCAGGAGAGGAACAGCCACATGATAGACCCTAGTCTTTTCATTGGAATGGAGTTAGAAGCATGGCCAATGCTATATACTGGAATGACATAATGAAAAATGCAAAAACTGAATGGGTAGGTGAGAGCACCATGGCATTTCATGGTTAACAAGAACTAACAAGAATTATACTTGGCGAGTGTAAGCCATGTGGACTTGGAATAATCCAGGGAAGTGGGTTGTTTGCTCTTATTGAAGGCCAGAAGCTGCCTCCCTTTTCTCATGAAAATTATTTTTTGTCCATCTAAAAGGTGGAGCTCCTTACACTTAACATCTGGTCAGGAATGGGTAATCCACTTAGGGAGAAACAGTCTAACACTGTTATGTGTAAGGTTGGAGTGCAATCGTGCAAGGAATTTCTGGTAGAGGGCTGTCAGTAATTGATGGGGGCATTTCACTGGGGGGCAACCCCTACATTTGCTTCTGGTTTGTATTCTACATACAAGACTGATGCTGAATGCAATAAAGTGAAACATAACAAGACTGTCTCTAAATGTGGTCTTTTTCTTCAGGATAATACATGAAGTGAGGAAGGGTATGTTTAGAATCCTAGGAGCACTGAGCTTTTAGAGGAAAACACATGACACTCAGCAGACCACAGACCCCTTCTTTCCTTCCTTTTTCCTTCCTTCCTTCCTTCCATCCTTCACTTACTTTTTCATTAATTGCGTACCTACCAGTAGTTAGGCTCCATACTTGGAACAAGGGATACAGATAAATGAAACATGGTCCTGACCTTGGAGGAGCACTCATTCTAGTAGGAAAATTCTAAGAAATTACGCTTAAATAGTAAAGTGCTGAAATAGGAAGGGATAATGTGTTAAGGAGGGTCAGGGAAGTGAACATTTGTGATCATGTTTAAGAGGTGTGTTGGAGTATGACTGTTATATAAGGTAAAGAAAGAATTTCCAGGCAGAGGCAGTGGGATAAAGAAAGGAAGTCAGATATAACAAGGACGTAGAGTGTTTGGGGAAGGGACAAGCACTTAACCTGTCCTGAAGGGCTCAATGTAGGGGGGGAAAGAGTGAGTGGCAAAAAATTAAACCTAGGCTGTGTTGTGATCCTGGGTCTAGATGTTGAAGTACAGTGATGGCAATGGAAGAGAAACTCTAAAAGACCTGAGAGGAAAAAGAAAGAACATGGGGAATTGACAGTCCAACAGAAAAAGAGAAAACATATAGGAGAAACATAGAGACATAGTCTCCAATGAGGAGAGAGAAGCAAAATTCTCAAAAGAACAATTACAAGGTATAATAGACACATACAATCTGACTCTCCTTAACTGCCTTTCTGGTCCTGGGAGCTGTGGCTGAGACTCATAGTTACAGGGCAGCCAGGACTCAGCACAGATATTAGGGTAATGACACCCCAAAGCTTTCCCATAAAGGGACAAACCCAGTCCACTTCTTGCCTCCAAAAAGCATCTATGGGTAGACAAACAGTGGGGTTTTCTGTTGTTGTTTTTTAAACTCTGCTCTTCACAGCAAAGAAGGGGATCCAATGCATGGGGAGGGAAAACTGGGTTCTGTGGTCGGAGGCTCTGTCGGGAGCCAAGGACCCACTCTTTTCTAAATTCTGTGGCCAGCCTTTGAGGATGCAGTGAAGGAAAATGCTGGTGCTTTACTGCAATGCCAAGCTACCTGCTGGCACAGATTAGCCTGAACTAAGGCTGCTTTTATATCAGAAAAACATGAGCCTGTGGATCTTGGGCCATGTATTTAAAAAGAACACTCATATACACAGTGGTTGTACTCACTAATTGTCCCACCAGACTGGCTCCCAGGCGATCAAGATAAAGACAGGAACTTGGCTCCAAGGCTTAGCCCCATCATTATGGCAACAAAATGCACAAACCCAGATCATCAAACAAACATGCAAACACAAGGGTATATTTCTTATTTACTCATTTTGCAATTCTGCTTCTTCTGGAAAAGTGGAGGATTATTATCCTCAGCCCGATAGCACATGACTGTGCTGAAAACCACAGGGAATATCAACCAGATGCTTCATATACTATCTAGGCCAGGAGGAGCTGAGAGTACATGCAAGGAGGGTGGGAGGTGTGGGACCAGGACCTGGCAGCCCTTATTTTTGTCCATACTTTGCCATAGAGACCTATCAATTAAGAATGGGGTTCCTGTTGGTCACAGGTGTATGACTTTTCCACCCAGAATCCTTGTACCCATTCTTCATTATGGGGTAGGGCAAATGTCACATTCATTTGTTCAATAAATATTTATCAAATAGTAATCATGTGCCAGACACTGTGCCAAATGCTCTGGATACAGTGGCAAGGAAGATAGCCAAGGACCATCTAAGGGTTTACATTCTAATGTGCGATATACACTATGAATGAATGAATAAGCAAAATTATTACAGATTGAATTATAATACCTGATACTTATATAGAGAGCTTACTATCCCACTTCTAAGTCCATATACATATCCCTAATTAAGTCATTGATATTGACAATTTTGAGCCCCCATCCACCCAAATGGCAATTTCATAGGTTCAACCTAACCTTCATAATAACCCTAGGCAGAAGGTACTATTATGACCATTTAATCAATAGGAAGTGGAGGTAAACAAGATTAAGTAGGTTCCCAAGTTCACAAGGCAGTTTTGTGACAGAATCCAGATTCAGATCCAGGCAATTTGGTTTCAGGGTCCATGCTTTTCATGGTTAAGTTATGTACACAGATGAGGATTCAGAGGGTAATTAGAGAAGGCCCTTTAGATAGTGAAGAAAGGTCTCTCTGAGGAGATTTGAGCTGAGACCTGAAAGATGAGAATGATCCAGCCATGAAATGACCTTGAAAAATGCCACTATCATTTGTCAGACCTACAAGGGCACTTCCTAATTTTTTTTATGCCAGGAGTGTAGACCACATCCCCAAGGCAGGCCCTTTCTAGTGACCACCTCTGGGCTCGTGGCCCCTCCTGCATTGTTCCTTGCCACTTCCTGAAAGGATGTGGCCTGAGAACTGGCCTAACTTGACGAACCTTCACTGCTGGTCTCTGTGAACTGGAGCAGCTCTAAAGGTCCCATCTTCCCCAAAGCCTTCATGTCTCTGGCCCAAATCAGAAAACTCTGGTTGTAGCATAGGCCTGCATCCTCCTCCAGCTGTGCATATCTTCTGTACAAAAACTCCCTCCTAAGATACTCTCAACTCCTGTACTTGTCACCACAGCCTCATGAACTGGGCTGCTCTCAGTGCCTGGACTTTCTTTCTGCATATCCTTGACTTTACTTCCCAGCCACATTCTGTAACTGATGCAAGTGTCTCCACTGAGGTTTCCAAAGTGCCATGGCAAAGGGTCTGGGGCAAAGAAGTCCATAAAATCTTCATTTCCACTTCTCTACAGCTGGTCTCCTTTCTCTCTTCCTCTCTTCATCTTAGCCCAGGTCTACCCAGGTTCTAAGATCCTGGCCTAAAGCAAGGAGGACTTAAGTCAACTCACCCCATCTTATAGAGTTCAGCACTGAGCCATTTTCCCTGTTTTTCTGGTCAAGGATGTGATGCCCTGTACTAAGTCTGGCACTTCACTTTCCTCTTCTATCCACCCCCTAACCCATGGCACAGTTGTTCTGAGAACAGACTCTTGCCTTTATCGTGTGCCCAATTACAATTGTGTGAAGCATATTTGAAAACAATAATCTGTTTTGATCCTTATCCAAACTTCTGTCCAGCCTTGCTTTTAATTTTACTGGGTTTCTATCATAGATGAAGCCTGTCCTTGAATGGCTGTCCAGCCTGTCCTTGAATGGCTGTCCTGTGGCCAGGGGACTGCTTTCTACTGAAGATGGCCAGATGGGACCACTAGGTATCACTTACCTAGAGCTCCTTTTCCAACCTCCATCTACATGCTGGGATCTGAGGCTACTTATTCACATCAACTTCTCCCTCATTTTTCATTGCTTGAATGGACCACAGTGAAAAAGTAACAGTGTTTGAGTGTGGCTAGAAATGGACTTCAGGTGAAGATGGTTTGGGGTTGGCCATGGGCAAGCCCACAAATATCATGGTATCACAAGGTTAGAAAGGCAAGCATTATGGTGACTAAGCACAAACCCTGGTGTCACAAAGATCTAGGTGTGAATCCTGCCTCCCTCACTTAGGAACTATGCCAACTTGACTGAGTTTAACCTCTCTGCCCTTCAAATTATATTTCCATAAAACAAGTACAAATTTAGTACTTATCAAGTGATTCTGAGATCTAAAAGGTGATGCAATCAAACACTCCTGCTTCTAGACCAGATGGAGGAACATGGATTGATTTTACCATTCTGTCTGAAGCAACCAAAGGAAAAACAGATAAAATATATGAAGCAATGGTTTCAAGACATTGGACATCAGGCAACAATGGACTGTGAGATGGGAAACAAATGAGGTAAGCACTACAATTATACCAGCTCACTACCTTCAAGAGTTTCTAGTCTGTGATGGAGACAGGAAAGTCCAGGCAGAGTCTAGCAAACTTCTGAAGTTGAGGAGACAGATGGAGTCCAATGAGTCAAAGGTGATTAGACTTTGCAAGTCAGAGTACTGGAGAGGAGAGAGCTACACAGAGAGAGAACTCCAGAGATCTGCAGACGCTCTGTCTTAAGTATTTAGCAGCATACGAATCTACACACATGTGTTAGGAAAATATCTGAGACCAAGACATAGCCATCTAAACGTATTAGAGAGGATAGTATTGGGGAATCACAAGGCACTGTAAATAGTGCCTGTTCCCACTACCTAGAATGGAAAAACTCATAATTAATGAGGCATAGGGTGCATGCTCAGGAAGGTCTTGCCTTAGTAGTGGAGAATAATTAGCCTTAGACTGAGCACTGATCTGGCCTTGCCTAACAAATCTTAAAAGCAAAACACAAAAGGATCAAACTGTTTGTTTTTTTTTAATTAATTTAACTATGTATGAAAACAAAGCCCAGGGGTATTTCTAGGAATTAAGAAAATACAGCACTCAACAAGGAAAAGTTCACAATGTTTGAAATCCAGTTTAAAAAAAATTATATATAT
>NW_006778270.1:1648123-1732194 GCF_000442215.2 Lipotes vexillifer | reverse complement strand
AAAAAAATTATATATATATATATATATATATATATATATATATATGTATATATGTGGCATTCAAAGAAACAGGAAAGGGTAACCTATGGTGAGGAAAATAATTAATTGAACATGATCAAGAAATGACATAATTGATAGACAAGGCAAGGCCATTAGAGCAGTTATTATAACTGTATTTCTCTGTTCAAAATGTTAAGTAGAAACATGGAAGTTATACAAAGGACCCAAAATAAACTTCTAGATATAAAAACCACAATGTCTGATATGAAAAATACACTACATGGGATTACTGGCAGATTAGTCATTGGGAAAGAAAAGATTTTTAAACATGAAGACATAGGAATAGAAACTACATAAAATAAAACACACAGAAAAATAAAAAAAGAATTAAAGAAAAATGGAAAGAGCTGTGGGACCTCAAGCAGCCTGATATACATGTGATTGGAGTCCCTGAAGGAAGGGGGAGGGCGTCAGAAAACGTGTTTGGAGACATAATGAACTTTTTTTTCCCCTAAACTTGCTGAAAACTATAAAGCCACAGATCTGAAACATAAAATAATCATCAAGGACAGGATAGACTTGAAAAATGCTATCAACCAACTGGCCTGATTTACATTTATAGAACAACTCCAACCAGTAACAGCAGAATATATATTATTTTTGAGTGTACATAAGAAATTATCAAGTTTTTCTCAGACAAACTGAGAAGCCTGCTCCTGAATGCCTATCCTGTGGCTGGGGCATGCTTTCTATTACAGATTGTTAAGATCATGTTCTGGGCCATGAGACAAGTCTCAACAAATTTAAAAG
Organism: Lipotes vexillifer; assembly: GCF_000442215.2. NCBI lineage: Eukaryota > Metazoa > Chordata > Mammalia > Artiodactyla > Lipotidae > Lipotes > Lipotes vexillifer. Next base: position 1,731,384 of record NW_006778270.1, on the reverse strand, counting down.
GATTCAAGTCCTACGTTCTCTTACCTCAGTGGAATTAAATTAGAAATCAATAACAGAAAGATATCTAGAAAATCCCCAGAGATTTAGAAACTACATAATGTACTTCTTTTTTTTTTAATTTTTATTTTATATTGGAGTATGGTTGATTAACATTGTTGTGTTAGTTTCAGGTATACAGCAAAGTGCTTCAGTTATACATATACATGTATTTATCCTTTTTCAAATTATTTTCCCATTTAGGTTATTACAGAGTATTGAGCAGAGTTCCCTGTGCTATACGGTAGGTCTTATTGATTATCTATTTTAAATATAGCCATGTGTACATATCAATACCAAACTCCCAATCTATACATAATCTACTACGCATAATCTGCTACATAATGTACTTCTGAATAACCCATTGGTCAAAGGAGAAATCAGAGATATTTTGAACTGAATGAAATGAAAACACAGTATATAAGAATTTGTGGCATGCTCTGTAGCAGTATTTAGGGGGAAGATTATAGCACTAAGCATCTGTATTAGGAAAGAGTAGTCTTAAATCACACGATCTCACCTTCCATGTTAAAAAACTAGGAAAAGAAGTGCAACTAAAACTAAAGTAAAAAGAAAGAAAATAAAGATCAAAGCAGAAATCCCTCAAATAGAAAACAGTATGGTTAGAGGTTTCTCAATTTTCTTCATTTCTTAGAACCAGTCACATGATCAGGAAACAAAGAAAGGGCACAAATTGCCAATGTCAGAAACGAAAGGTGACATCACTGCAGATCTATAGATATTAAAAGGATAATGAGGGAGTATTGTGAACAACTTTTCTCCTATAAATTTGACAACTGAGATGAAATTGACAAATTCCTTGAAAAGAACAAAGTACTGATTCTCATTCAAGAAGAAACAGATAACCTGAATAGCCAATATCAAACAAAGACATTGAATTTGTAGTTAAACATTTTCCTACAAAGAAAACTGCAGGCTTAGATGGCTTCACTGATGAATTCTTCCAAACATTTAACAAAGAAATAATACCAATTCTACATAAACTGCTCCAGAACATTGAAGAGGAGAAACTACTTAACACATCCTTTGAGGCTACCTCAATACCAAAGCTATACAAAGACATGACAGGTTAAAAACACCAAAAACCAGAAAAACTGCAGACCAATACCTTTCATGACTATAGATGCAAGAATTCAAAATAAACTTTTATCGAATCCAATACAACAATATATTTTAAAAAGGAGAAATTATCTTGAACTAGTGGGATTTATCCTAGGAAGCATATTATCATATTATCAGACTAATAAAGAAAAACTATGTGATCATCTCAATAAATGCAGAAAAACAATGTGACAAAATATTACGTTTATTCTTGAATAAACTCTCAGGAAACTAGGAATTGAAGGGATCTTTTTCAACCTGATTAAGGCCATCTACAAAAAACCTATAGGTAACATCATACATAATAGTGAAAGACTAAATGCTTTCCCCTCAAAATCAAGAACAAGACAAATATACCTGTTTTCTTCTCTTTTATCCAACATTGGAGATTTTACTAGTATAACTAGGTAAAAAAAAAAAGTACAAATCAAGCAGATTGGAAAAGAGGAAGTAAACTGTCATTACTTGGAGATGACATGCTTGTCTATTTAGAATAGTTTCTTTCAACCTCTGCTGGATATTTTGGGTTCAATAGTTTTTTGTTGCTGGGGGCTGTTCTATGTGCTGTAGGATGTTTAGCAGCAACCCTGTCCTCTATCCATTAGTTGCCAGTATCACTGTCTGTACCCCCTTACCCCAAGGTATGACAACCAAAATGTCTCTGGACATTAATCAGCACATGACCCCCAGAGTCTCAGCCATTCCTAGTTGAGAACGACTGATATAGAAAATCTGATGGAATCTATAAAAATCTATTAGAACTAGTAAGTGTGTTTAGCAAGAGTGTAGAATATGAGATCAATACATAAAAATTAACTATATTTTTATATACAACAATGAATAAATGGAAATAAAAATTAGGTTGCAGTACTATTTACAATTGCATCAAAAATATGAAATACCTAGTGACACATCTGATGAAAGCTGCTAAAAACGTGTACTAATACTATAAAATATTATTGAGAGAAGTTAAAGCCCTAAATAAATAGAGCTATATAATTTATTATGGGTTAAAAGACTCAGTATTGTTAAGATGTAAATGTACTTAAATTTATTTTCAGATTTAGTACAATCCCAATCAAAATCTCAGCAGTCAGCAGGCTTTTTTTTCTTTTTTTTGTAGAAGCTAGTAAGCTGATTCTAAAATTCACTGGAAGTGCAGAGAATCTGGAATAGCCAAACAACTTTAAAAAAGAACAAAGTTGGAGGAGTAACACTATCTGATTTCAAAGCTAATAAAGCTGTAGAAATCAGACAGTGTGGTATTGGTATAAACATAGCCAGTAAGAAAATACGAGTCTTTAGAAAGACCCACACATATCTGGACTACTGATTTGATAATGGTAAAAAGGCAATTCAGTGGATAAGGGATAGTCTTTTCAACAGATGGTGCTGAACAATTGAATATCTATATAAAAAAAGAAGCTTTAATCTATACCTTGCACAATATAAAAAAGTTAACTCAAAATGCATCATAGCTTTAAGTGTATATCTAAACTATAAAACTTCTAAAAGAAAACATAGTATGAAATATTTGTGATCTTGGATTAGGAAAAATTTTCAGAGATAATATATCAAAAACACAATCTATAAAAGAACACGTTGATCAGTTTGACTTTATGAAAATTAAAACTCTGCCTTTCAAAAGATATTGTTAAGAGAATGAAAAGAAAAATCAAACTGGTAGAAAATATTTGCAAAGCATATATCTGATGAAGTATCCTTATGTAGAAATTTCATATATCTACAATATAAAGAGAATTCTTAAGTCTCAATAATAAGACATCAACAAAATTAAAACTCTTGTTCTCCAAAATACACCATCATGAAAGTGAAGACAACCTACAAAATGGGAGAAAAATTTTGCAAAATATATGTATTTGATAAAGGACTTGTATATAGAATACATAAAAAACTCTAACAACTCAATAATTAAAAAACAAATAATTCAATTAAAAAATAAGCAAAGGATTTGATTGACATTTTTCCAAAGAAGATATACAAATGGACAATAAGCACATGAAAAGATGCTCAACATCATTAGCCATCAGAGACATGCAAAACAAAGGCACAGTGAGTTGTCACTTAATACCTACTGAGATGGCTATAATAAAAAAGACAGATAATAATAATTGTGTCTTTGCAGATGTGGAAACATCAGAATCCTCACACACTGCTGGTTGGAATGTAAAATGGTACAGATCTTTGGAAAACGGTCTGTCAATTTCTAAAAAAGCATTAAACATAGAATTACCATATGGCCTAGAAATTTCTTCCTAGGTACAAACACAGGAAAAACAAAGCATAACTGTATTGGAAAAATCCAGTCTTCCCTCCTTTATCTCCTTTACTTTTACACAGAACACTTCAGTTCTGACACTTCTGGTCACCAAATGTGTGTGTATATTTTCTCCACGTCAAGCAATTCTCCATGAAACCAGCTGGATGTCCTACAATCCAACTCAATCTGACTCCATTTACCTGGAAATAGCATTGAATGTCACAGGTTAAGAGCTCAGCCCCGTAAAACTGCCTCCCACTTCAGATGCTAACTGCAAGCAGTAGGGCCCCAAGTTACTTAGTTACCAAGTAGAGTGTCCTATGACCTCCTCCCTCTTAACATTTGATTAGTTTGCTAGAGGGGCCCATAGAACTCAGGAAGATACTCACGTTTACCAGTTTATTAAAGGATATACCAAAGGATATAGATGCATGTTGCTGCAAGTGGCATTATTTTGTTCTTTTTCATAGCTGAGTAGTATTCCACTGTATATATGTACCACATCTTCTTTGTCCATTCCTCTGTTGATGAACATTTAGGTAGAAAACAAACTTATGGTTACCAGGGGGTAAGGGGGGAGAGATAAATTGGGAGATTGGGATTGACATATACACACTACTTCTATAAAATAGATAACTAATAAGGACCTACTGTATAGCACAGGGAACTCTACTCAATATTCTGTAATGGCCTATATGGGAAAAGACTCTAAAAAAGAATGGATATATGTATATGTATAATTGATTCACTTTGCTGTACACCTAAAACTGACACAACATTGTAAATTAACTATACTCCAATAAATTTTTTTCAAGAAATGGATATAGATGAACGGCCAGATGAAGAGATACATAGGGCAAAGGCTGGGAGGGTCCTGAGAGCAGGAGCTTCTGCCAGCATGGAGTTTGGGGTGTGTTCGCCACCAGGAAGCTCACCGAACTCTCTGGTATTGGGATTTTATGGAGGTTTCCTTATGTAGGCATGATCAGCTACTAACTTCATTTCTAGCCCCTCTACCCTCTCTGGAGAAGGTGGGGACAAGGGAGCTGAACATTCCAAACTTCTAATCATGGCTTGGTCTTCTGGAGACCAGCCCCCATCCAGGAGCCCACCTAGAGTTGCTGCATTAGAACAAAAGATGTTCCTAGTACTCTTATCACTTAGGAAATTACAAGGGTTTCAGGAGCTCTGTGCCAGGAACCAGAGGCAGAGACCAATATGTATAAATACATATATATTTTTCTATTATCTCACAATTACCCACGCAAAAACTTGTACACAGATATTCATAGCAGCATTATATACATAATAGCCAAAAAAATGAAGACCCAAATGTTCATCAGCTGATAAATGGATAAGTAAAATGTGGTATATGCATATGGTAATATCCAATGAATGATTATTTGGCAGTAAAAAGAAATAAAGCACTGATATATGCTACAAAGTGAATTGAACCATTATGCTACATGAAAGAAACCAGTCACAAAAACTACTTATTATATGATTTAATTTATAGGAAATGTTCAAAATAGGAAAATCTATAGAAACAGAAAGTAGATTGGTGGTTGGAAAGTGGGGGAAGAGGAATAGGGAATGGGGAGTGACTGCTAATGGACATGAAGTTTCTTTTTGAGGTGATGAAAATGATTATAGTGATGATTTCAAAATCTGTGAATATACTATAAAACAGTGACTTGTACGCTTTGAATGGGTGATTTGTTTGGTATGTGAATTATATCTCAATAAAGCTGTCATTTAAAAAAGAGTAAAAGTTGAAAGAGTGGGATCAGCCATTGTGATGGCAGTTATTGGGATGTATACATTTTTCAAACCTCATTGAAATGTATGTAAATTAACCCCCAATAAAATTGATTTATGCAACCTCAACAATAAGGAATAGCAAAACAATCCTAAAAGTGGGCAAAAGATTTGAACCAACACTCACCAAAGAAGATATACAGATAGCAAATAAGCATATGAAAATATGTTCAACATCATTAGTCATTAGGGAAATGCAAGTTAAAACCACAATGCTAACCCACTACCTGTTAGAATAGCTAAAATTAAAATGATTGACTAGATGTTGGCAAGAATGTGTCAGAACTCAAACTCTGCTGGTGCTAATGTAACATGGTATAAACATTTCGTAAAATGCTTGACAGTTTCTTAAACATTCAACATACCTCTACCTCACCACTGAGCTATTCCACTACTAGGTATTTACCCAACAGAAATGAAAACATGACCATACAAAAACTTGTACATAAATATTGACAGCAGTTTTATTTGTAACCGTGCAAAACTGGAAACAATCCAAATGCCCATCAACTGGTAAATGGATAAACCAATTGTGTTGTACCCTACTAAACAATATAATAAAATGAGCTGCTGAGTACATATTGTATGTTTCCATTTATTTCAAAACATTAGAAAGTGCAAACAAATGTATAGCAACAGAAAGCAAGACAGTGGTTGCCTGGGAGGAGGGTGGGGAGGAGCAGGAGGGAGGACACAAAGAAAATTTGGGGGGATGATGGGTATGTTCATGATCTTGATTGTGGTGATAATTTTATTGATATATAAATACATATGCCAAACCTTATCAAATTGTGTACTTATAAATCTTTGTAGTGTATCACGTGTCAATTATACTTTAATAAAGCTGTGAAAACAAAGATGATCCATTGAAAGTTCTTGGCTTACAGTTAGAGTCTGCTTTCTCTAATTGCCCCTTGACTCCATGCACTGAAATTATCAGCAGGAGAAACTTTCACCTTGGCCTAGACAGGTCCCTGGAATTCAGCTGTGCTCTCAGGGTTGCCCAGGCTCCTCCCAAAAGCCATTTTTTAGAGGATGGAGGTCAGCAGTGCATCTCTATGCTCTCTAAGAAGGGCTGGCTTCTCCAGTCCAAAATGTTTCTTTTTCTCACACTAGGACCTCTTGGTGTTTTGGCTTTAATAGCTATTTCTTTACTACTTATTTTGTTGTGAATTTTCTTATGACCACCAACACAAGTCAGATCATCTAACTCAAATTAATTCTCCCAATGTGTTTTCAAAAGCGAGTATATGAAGATACATGGCAAAGATGTGTGAAAAAGAGCCTAAGTTTAGAAAGATCTCATTGCCTAGAAAAGCTTGAGGGCTAATGTGGGAACACTAGTGACTTATTGAGAGGTGGGATGGGATTGACATATGGGGGACCTGTGGATAAACTGACATGAGGGGTTAGTGACATGGGAGCGTCATCTGATCCTTCTTTGAAGTTTTGTGAGCTCATCCTGACACCCCAGATTCCCTCTTTCTTCTCCAGCAAAGCTGGAGATCCATTGAGTGGAAGAAGGGAAAGTGTTTTCTTGCTGATTTCTTTGCTTGCCATCTGTGCCTTGAGTGATGGAAACTTCTGAGCTATCAGATTTGGGGAGGGTATTTTCTATCTTTGCCTTTACTGCTATCTACCACTTCCAGAGATGTGCTAGCTGAGCTTGTAGATCTGATTTATGGAGGGCTTCTAAATCAGCTGTGTGTTTGTATTCAGCTCTGTATGTGCTACTCGACAGGCATTCAGATTGAGGAGGAGAAGCATATGCATCTCAGAAGGAAGCAGATGTTCCATAATCAACAGTAATTTAGAAGGAAAAGAGAAGGTGAAAAAAGGACAGATCCCATATCCAACATCAGGAGGTTTTGTGCTACTACTGTCCCCTTTCTGAGGCTCCTAAGTGCTTTATGTGTCTTGAGCCATTGCACCAGAGGCTACAGGCAAATATGAAAGAAGCAGCCACCAGAGGAGTGAGTTATGGGAGTATAGACACCGCCAACCTCAGCTGTTGCCATGGAAGGAATCCCATTGTTAGGAGACGAGGCAGAAGAGACCTTCAGAGAAGTTACCAAACCTATAGCCAAGAATTGAATGCAGTATGGCGAAGGGTGAAGATCAAGGTCTTGGGAGTCAGAGAGCTCTAAAGACCACTCAGAGTGAGACTCAGCTCTACCACTTCCTGATCTTGTAAACGCTATTTGCTTACTCACAGCCTCATTCTATCAGTTGGAAAGTAAGGATATTAATAATAATGCCTGTCTTCTCAAATATATGGACACCAAAGGGGGAAAGCTGGGGGTGGGGATGAATTGGGAGATTGGGGTTGACGTATATACACTAATATATATAAAATAGATAACCAAGAAGAGCCTGCTGTATAGCACATGGAACTCCACTTCACTGTACGTAGAAACTAACACAACATTGTAAAACAACTATACCCCAATAAAAAAAAAAGTAAAAAAAAAAAATAATGCCTGTCTTCTCAGGATAATTTTAAGGATTAAACGGAATGATACATAAAGTGATGAACTGGGCAGTACACACACAAACCAAAAGATACATTTTAGGTGGTTTTAACTACAGGAGGCATGGTATTTGGTTGAAAAAGGACTCTTTAGCTGCCAAAGATGTTTCTTGGATTCAAGACTGATGGTTAAGTCAGGTGGTAAATGATCAAAGCAATGGCCATATCTACAATAAACGGGGCCATCTTTTCAGATTTAAACCTCGGCCCACTGACGGCATATCAGTGAAGGCTGTCTCTTTTCCCTACTTCGTCTTAGTGAAAATGAAATGTTTGCTGGCTTGGAAAAAAGGGCTGGACCTCAGGCAAGATCACAACTTCCAGGTACACGAAATGACTTGTGTTCACCAGCTTTGTATGAACACTGAGATCTCTGGGTACCATGGTCCCTTTAGTCAGGAGTTGGTGGGGGGCATCAAGTAAATGTCACTGGAACACCATGCTGTTCTTGTCGGGAGGGAGAGCATTTTTCTTCAGTGCCAAAGAAAATGTCTCTTTACAGGATCCTGATGCTTCTGTTAGTAGGCATGCCCCTTTGCACACCAGCAAACAATAGTTATTTTTAAATTATTCTCTTCCCACTCAAAGAATCATGACAAGATTCAGTCCCCTAAAACCTCTACCTGAGTGAAAAAGAGGAAATCTCTGTGGTAGCTCATAAGCTGACATCTTCTCCAACGTCCCACGGAGTTTCTGACGAGTAACACTTGTCCCTTTGCCCGTGGTTGCCATTCACTCCCTGGTGCACCTGCCAGCCTCACCCACCATCGATTGTCCTCTCGCTTGTCTATTGAATGTGATGGGGTCATTTTCACCACTGCTGGTAGTGCTCTTATTGGGGACTGCCGGGACGGTTGCCCATTTTGGACATACCCTTTTCCTTTGTCATTGAAAATCTAGAGGCATAGAACCATGGAAATGGTTAGGTGGTAGGGAAGGAGGGTTGCAGTTCTCTCTGTGTGATGGTGCTTATATTTATCTTCACTTTCAGTTTGTGTTAATGAATAAACTGTAAAGTGTCTAGGTTAGTACCTGGCCCATACTAGGCATTGCACACATGCTTGTTATCATCATTATTATAACATAAAAAATAGAACTATGGCACATGCTTCACAATTTACATAAACGATTTCATGGATTATCCTGTTTCATTTCTAGTGTTTCCAAAGTGCATCAATTTCTTTTCTTATGAGATAGAGAAATGTTCCTTTGGACTGTTGGGGTGGCATAGATGGGGCTGTGAGGGGAATGTCAACTCTTCCAACTTTTCTAGATGCAATGCTTCTGAAAACATCTTCTAGAATGCTCCTGGTGTGGTGCTTGGTGCACAGGAAGTACAAAATATATGTTAACAGACTAACTTTCTAATTTTCCCTCTGCATGAAAGAACTGTACTTGGAAAACTGAGCCCAGGCTCCATCAAGAACCCCTGCTCTGGGGCCCAGCTGAGCCCCTTCTCACAGCCACACCGGCGCTTCTTGTCTTTAAGATCACATTCCTGGAGGAAGTGAGTTTGGTTGCCCCCAAATCAGTGAAGGACTATGCCTTTCTCCTCTAATTCCTTATCCTGACCCAATCTAGGTGGTTATTGTTTCTCTCCCTCAGCCGGTTTTCTCTCTGCTTGACAAGCAGTTTGTGCTAATACTCTTTTGTTTTACAGATAATGATCACGATAATAAAAATCTTTCTCTCTTGCACAGTACTTTATCGCTTTCAGATCACTTCCTCTGCCATGTTCTTATTTTTCCCTCAAACAACTGGGTGAGTAAGCAGGAACGTGCCACGATCATTCCCGTTTTGCAGACCAGGACACTCAGAGATACTCCTGTTTTTCTAAGGTCACACAGCTAGGAAGAGACAGAACCAGAGCTAGAATTCAAGGCCTTACCTCAGGCCCTTGGTGTTTTCACTGTCCCATATGATTTCCTGTGGATGAGTGATGGGTGTGGAAGCAAAGAGCTGGAAAGGAACGAGCCCATGATGAACAACAGCAGGGGCTACTGTGGCCAAGTGAAAGTGAGCACTGTCAGGCTTAAAGTGTATAGAGTTAGAGATGCAGAAATGAGAATTCCAATAACCAAGAAGTGTAGCAAGCATCCAGTAGGAACTGTATTCATTGAATGAACAAAGAAATGAATAGCATCAAAGAGAAGTACATTCATCAGCGTCTCTCTGAAGACATGTATGCATGCTTATGATCAATTCACTTGCTTTAGGTAGGGTATATGTAGCCTCCTAGAGCAGTGGTACTCAAAGAGCAATTTTGACACCCAGCAGACATTGGACAAGGTCTGCAGACATTTTTACTCATCCCAATTGGGGAGGGAGTGCTACTGGCATCCAGTGGGTAAAGACAGGGGGTGCTGCTAAACATGCACAGCACAGCCACCCAGAACAAAGAACCATCCAGTCCCAAATGTCAGTAGTGCCAAGGTTAAGAAACTCTGCCCTAGAGGGATAAACATTTCCATACTTGCCCTACTTCCAGGATAGAGACAATCTTGGCATTAACCTTTTTTATGGGTCTGTAAGTATGACTACTGGGTAATGGAGTTCTTAAGGGAAGGAGAAGGGCTTCAAGAATTGTATTTGATTTTAGAACCAAACACTGGCTCAGCTCAGTATCTTTTTCCTCTCTTCAACTTTAATATACTCTCTTCTGTGGATAATAAAGAAATGGGGAAATAAGAGTCAAGTGATGTTCTATAGGGATGTGCTCCCAAGAGTCGGCAAAATAAGATCTGAAATATTGATAATTAATCTATACAGATCTTGAGAATGGAGAGCTCTGTTGAGAGTTGGAAAGGTCAAGAAAGAATTGATTGAAACAAAACAAAACAATGTGAGAGGATGAGTGCTCCGTGGAATGTCAGGGCTGGAAGAAGTCTTAGAGATTATATCATACTGTTCCTTTTCCACATGGGGAAACTGGAGTCCCACAAAGTTTGCACTGATAATGGCACAGGGACACCCAAACTCAAGATTCAGAGTTGTTGAGGTGAAACAATGCCCCCAAGGATTCTTCAGTGTCATTCCAGTTGGCACAGGGTCAGTTCTGATGGGGTTATTTCTTGGTTTACTAGGGCATTGTCAACTCCAACAGAGAGACAGCTGAGAAATGCTCTTCTGTGAAATATGGGTTCTTTAGTACAATGTTGACAAAATGATATTAATACTCCTACTGAAAATTTGCACATCATTGTATCTTTTCTGAAGTTTTTTTTACATGTGTTCTCTCTCACCTTCAATTCTCTATACATGCATTCTTTCTGTCTTTCTCTTTTCCAGTCATACTTTGGTTAGTGACCCATCCCTGCTTCTGTAAATCTTTCTGGGCTCCCCCTCTCTCCATATGCAGGTACACACACACACACACACACACACACACACACACACACACACACCACACCACACACACCATATAGAATAAATTCCTCCCTGCTGCATATTACTTCTATGCTTTGTACACACTTCTTGCAGTACAATAACCTGTATCATGTTGGATTTTCTCAAAGCCAATAAACAACACTCCCCTTATTCTCCAATTGAATTCAGAATCAACTGAGAAATAAAACACCATTGTCAAACAGATGGAAATAAAAGTATAAATTTTATTGGTAAATTTTACTAGAGAATATGGCTTAGATCTGCAGCCAAGTGTGGCTCCCTAATAATTTCCTCCAGAGTAAAACTCACCCATCCAGTCCCAGGCAGAATCAGTGATGTGCTGGGGGAGTGAGTGAGATGATGGAAAGAAAGAGGCCCCACTCTTTTTCTTCCTATAGTTTGGTAATTTTTTCCTTTCTTGGGGACTAAATATTTCAGAGTAGACATCAAAATATACAGTCTGTCTCCTCTGTTAGACTGTGGGCAACTTGGGGGTAGGGATACCATATGGTCTATCTTTGTTTTTTCAACTCCAAGTTTAGCGTCTGGTACATAGCAGGTCTGTTAAATGAATGATGTTAGACATACTTCATGTCTCTTTCTTCTGCCTCATTTCATTCCTTTCAAACAGAAGTTGATGCTGCTGATCCTCCCTCAGCCAGCCCGGCTCCAGCCCACCCCACACGTTACACTAACAAATTTTACAAAGCCCTTGTGGAGTAGTGTCACTCCGCCTTTTAGCAAGGAGGGAAATGAAGCTCAGAGCTCTTTAGTAACCTGTTTATGAATCAAGTCAGCCAGCAAGCAAGTGGTAAACCAGGTTCCGTGTGTGGGCCTCCTCATCCCTCATGTGCCATGGGGCTTCTTCTCGCTAGCTCAGAGCTCGCCCCTATCTCCATCCTCTCACAAATTCTTAACTAGCCTTGCCTAAGGCAGGACTTTGAATAGACTTAAGTTTTAATCTAGTGATTAGTCTTTGTAGGCTTAAGACAACTTGGTTCAGTGGCCCAGTTACCATTAGAATCCCACCAGCCAAAATATAATGGAGTATCTCTCGTCAGAGAGATCACTAAGCTCTGTGTGGTCCCCTAGCCAGGGCCCATCTTCCCATCAGCCAGGACCCCTTTTTCAAAGTTTTCACCCATCTAAGGCTCATCTTAAGGGCACAGGACCTGTCTTGAATTCAGTCCTACTAGACAAACCTGTCTCAAGGACATACTCCCAAGAACCGACCACCTCCCTGGCCTCACCTGTAATCTTGACTAATGTGTTCTGCCCTGTTGATCAGGATCTCATTGCCCTCTCCTGGCTGAGCCATAGCACTCACCAAGATCTTAGACTCTATTTCCAGCTTTCCCAAGTGTCACCTCAGAGCTGGCCTCTGGTATGTAGTGTCCACAAATGAGTATCTGCCTGTCCTTATGGGCAGGGATCAGGTGAGATCCCAGCCCGCTCTTTTCTCTTTCTTCTGCCATCTCCTTACACCAAAGGTAAAGCATCAAGTCTTGAAACTAAGACCCATCTTTTGTGAGGCAGGTGGGGATGAGTAGGTTTTATTAATTATCCTTCATCTTATTAATTAAAATGAAGACATTGAGATCTAAGGAGGCTCAGAGGCCTGCTCACGGTCACACAGGCCTGATGATCTAAAGGAAATCAAGGCTTCAGAATGTTGATCTTTGTATTTCTGAATGTGTAATTCTGTCTCTTCACTATACAGCCAGACTCTCCCTCCTGGCCTCTGTGAGTCCCCTCTTGCCTCTTCAATCAGGAGTATGTAAAAAGAGAGAATAAAGGAAAGACAAAAATCTTTCACAATTCAGCATAGCTCTAATCCAACGTGACAAGGCCAAGTCCATCTTCTCTTGGTGCCAATTACTTAAAGGGCATTGATGCCATGGCACCATTAAAGTAATAACAAAGATGAATTGTAGAACATTGTGGATCAATGTGTTAAGAGTTTTTCAACTAGTTCAATGAAATAAAGCTTTGGATGGTTAACCTTACCAATGTCAATGTATTGTTGCTATCAAATTCAGCTAAGTGAATGTCCATGGCCCTCATTAAAGAGTGCACCTTGAGGCAACAAATGTATTAATACTTTATTGGCAGATTATAAAAGGAGAGACTCTCCAGGGTGGGACAATGAGTCTGCACAGAAGCTAAGATTATTTGATATTCTTAGGGGGGGCGGGGGGAACAGTGACACTTACAAATGCAGAGAAGTGGAGTGGATCAGTAATTGAGAGGGAGGTAGAAGGAAGCAGAAAGGAATGCCCAGAGCTAGGTGAACAATTGTCTCCTTGATAGGCGGGTCTGGAGTACACAGAAATTGAGAAGAAAACTGCAACTTTCCATTTTATTTTTTTTTGGGATAGCTGTCTAGTTTGGAAGAGGTTAACTCATCATTTTGACCTTAACCCAGCTGAAAATTGTAAAGAAATGGGAGAGTGCCTACAAAGAAAGCAGTGAGTTGGTGCAGTGTGCAGTAGATGGATGGCCTAAGAAACATATGCCTCTTCCTCTTGCTACCCTGCCCCACTGTCCTGGGGTGGTGAGAACCCATGGAGGAACATTGAACTCTTGGCTAAGGCTCTCTTCTTGACATAGAGGCAAGGGCAGTGGATTGCAATTCAAGAGACCCGAGTTCTGCTTCCAGTTTTGCTACTTTGGGCGAGAATTCTGTATGACAATTCCAATATCTGGGTCTCATGTTCCTTATTTGTGGAACAAGGGGCTTGGATGACTGCAGACAGGTTTTTTTCAGCGTCTTAGGCACCTGTAGGGTGATTTAGGGGATACCGAGGGAGAACAAGGGCCGGGGGTAGCAGGAATCTGATTCCTTCTGCTTGTCTATCCAGAGCAGCTCAATGTGCATACATTGTGTATTAGGCTTCTGCATAATATTTCATTGGAAAAGTAAACCCCATTGCCAAACAGGACAAAACAAACAAGCTAACAAACAAATTTGAAACAAAAACCCTGGACCGTGTAATCCTGAATATTTAATGATTTTTAACACCAAAATGTACTAGTTGAAAAGTGATAAATGCAGTCTTTGTAGTTACCAAATGCCATTCAGACTGATTTTTTTTTTCCCCCTAACAAGTGCTTTGATTATCCTGGCACCACGTAGAAATAACTTCTTTGTGTCTTTACCATCAGTACATGCATTAATGCCTCATGGGCTGATGATAAGCTTCCAGAGGAGGGTGAGAGCATTTGAAAGGGAGCCAAGCCCAACAGATGGAAAGGGGAGGAGTCCTCTAAGGGGAGGGGATAATGGCAGGTAAGGAGGCAAAGATGCTGATGCAGAGAGGGGAGAGAGGACATTGGGTTACCTGCGTGGTGGCAATGCACATTTTACAGCCAAATAGGATTTTGATCATTCAGGAATTTCTGAGAACTATTTGCCCAGCTACTCCAAGTTCTGCATGCTGGCTGAAGCTGGGGAAATTTTTTGTCTGCCTAATGTGTACTAAGTGTCTCATCTATCATAAGCTTGTGCTCGGGTGACTGATTTTTACTTTTACTCATTCTCCACACTGTCTGCAAATATTTCCCAGAACCCAAAGAAACTCTTTTCTGTTTATGAAAGTTTTCATTTTCATTTCCTGAGCCTTGATCTGCAGAGGGTCCTCCAGTTAGGCCTACATTTTCAATAGCTACTCTGGAGTCCTCTCCTTGGTTACCTGTCCCCACTTGGGGATTTCCAAGTCATTCCCTACAAGAGATGCTTGCACTGAAATCATACAAATGAATATCACGGATTTAAGGTGGAACTCTAGTTTTCTTCATGTGTTTTCTTAGAAAGCCATGTGAGTGTCCCTTGAGTTGGGAATGATTATTTTAAAGAATATTTTTTTGCCTGACTGTGTACTCATTAGAGGCAGGAGTGATTATCTTTTATTTATTTTATTTTATTACTGTTATTATTGCTATTATTTATCACTATCAGTATTTCCCAACCTTGTCTGATGGTATAAAGTCCTTGGGTTACTTGGAAAAAATACATATTCTTAGGCCCCTTCCCTAGAGTTTAAATCAGTTGATATAGAATGGTTGTCCAGGAATCTGTAATGAAAATGATTCTCATGATCACAGAAGTTTAGGAAACACTGAGCTATAGAATCAAGTGCCCAGCCCAGTGCCTGGCATCAACAGTCCTCAGCAAATGCATACAAAGAATAAAGACACTCCGGGATGCAGGACTAATGATCCAGACCTAGCCTAATGAGGAAGAGAGGGATGCATGAGAAAAGCCCATGCAATGTTTTGTGTTTCCTGAAAGCTCAACACTGAGTTAGGGACTGAGTATATTTCATAGACTCAACACCCCATCCCCATCTACATCCCCAGACATGCAGCCTGGATCTACAATAAGCAGATAGTTAGTTTACTCAACAGGCAGAAATTTAGACCCCTCTCCTCTCCCCCAAATAGTTCCCTTTCAAGAAACAAGCTGCAGATGACAAGGAGACATCCAGACAGCTGTCCATTCTAGGTTGTTATTGGCATCCACGTTCCCCTGCTGTCTCCTGCTCCCTTTCTGCTTTTCTATACAAGTAGAGTCACTTCTTGTCCTCCCTTAGCCCATTGTGGGTTTCACCCTGATGAGCATTTCTGCTTCATGGAGGAGCAAGACTGTCTGAGGTTGTGCTGGGCTTGTCCCCCAGGGGCACCCTTTGGTGGTGATTTTCCTTCACTCTCTTGTGTGTCTACTTGTCCCAGATTGTTGACAAATTATCTGGCCTGAGCTCTTCTGCAAATATGCCCCCTTGGCCTTGTCATGGCTTCCTGAATCTGTACGATTTTGCATAATTTGGTGATATCTATTTGAGCACTCTGCATTAGGCTAGTGTTTGAGGATGCAACAGGGAACAATATGCAACCTCTTCATCTTAAAATCACAGGAGAAATAAAAGACCTGAAAACCAACACTGGCTATACTCTGAAAAATGTTTAAGTTTAAGGTTAAGCACAGATTGCTCACAGAAGGGGCCTTAACCCTGAGTGTATCAGGGAAGGTCTCCTGGAGCAGGTGCTCTTTGATCTGCATCTTAAGGAGTCAGCCATTCAAAGAAGAAAGCTGCATGGACATTCTAGGGGGAGGAAGCAGCATGTATAGAAGCAAATATTTTCATAATTAGATCATCTATATTATTTGAATACCCTGGTCTTGGACTCAATTCCATTTAGGGAAAAGAGTTCTGGGATCAGGAGTCAGGAAATTGTATTTTAATTATTTTCCTCTTTATTATTAGTTGTGTGATCCTGGAAAACTCGCTGCTTTTCTCAATGTCTCCAGGTTATCTTCTCTGTAAGGGGTTTGGAGAAAATGACCTTTTAAAGTCCCTTCTAGCTATTCTACTCTGAATCTTCCTGTAGTACATACGTTGTCATTTAGCATAATGAATTGTTCTACTCGCCAGGTAATATCTGTGTGTTTATTTGTGAGTGCACACAGGCACTCATGTATGTATGGGTTTGTAAGGCCCAGCTAAGTATAGCTGCCTTTGCTGTGGAATTAAACTCTATGTTGGGGAGAAAGCACACCTTTTTTTTTTTTTTAATTGGGATAACATACAGTATACAACACACACACACACACACACACACACACACACACACACAAACACATGCACACACACACACAGTCTCTTTGGAGTAGACCGCCCAAGAGGGGTGCGGGGGGTTAGAGTGTGGGTGAAGGAGGGCAGAACATGGGGTTGTCACAGCCTGTGGCTTAAAAATGGTTTGAGCTGCAATTAAAAAAGGCAGAGGCCAAAGGTTACTCCCTGGCATTTCGCTTGGGGTGGATAATTTTAGAGGGTGATGTGTCTCAGCTTGTTGAGATATTCTGAGAGACTTGCAACAGCTTAAGTCTGGCCAGCCTAAAGTAAAAATGAAAAAGGCCGACACATTCAAAGACATCAGAGAGAAGCAGCACATTGGCCAAAGTTAAACGGAGGAAAAACTCAGCTTGATTGACGCTGCTCCTGGATCCTTATTTCTTGATTAATGGTAGAGATTGGATAATTTTAAAATTATTAATTATTTCTAGAGAGCATACATGATATCAGCTAGTCTTAGGTAGTTCTGTCACTGGGAAGGTTAAATACTCTCTGTACTTGATAATTACCTAATCACCATTACTCTTTTACATTAATGCTGCCCCAGAATTCATTATGACTGGGTTGGTTTACTAAAGCTTGCATGGAAAGAAATAAAGCACCCTGTTGTTTGCACTGATTTAGCAGTGAATAAAATACCCTACTATACCAAGTTTCTTCAGAGCTGTCTGGAATAGATTCTCCTGCCAGTTTGTTAAATTCGCTCTCAGATTCACCTTTGTGTGTCCACAGGCATGAACTGCATAAGGAAATGCAAATGAGCCCCTACCTGGGGAAATCTGAGACCAGGAGGGAAATAACCTGCAGGAGAGGAAGGTGAAAGCAATTAAAGAAGGGATCACCTCACTCCAGCATGTCAGAGGCACTTCTGGAGAAGCTGCTGTTTCCCCCTCAAACCCTCTTCATGGTCTGCTGCTAGCAGGTCTCCCTAGCGATCGCATCCGTTAGCTTTGTCCTTTTGGCAAAACCGTTTGTTGAATCAATGTCAGCACAGCCAGTGGGTCCAGAAACCCATCTCACAGCCTTGGCGGAGACAGGAATTCATGGGAGCTGCAAAGGGGTACAAATAAAATGCAGTCACAAAGGTAAGCTTGGCTTTTACAAAAGCTGCCCTTGGCTGTAATTACGATGAATGATAACCCCTAGTGTGGGCAAGGGAGTGGGGAATGAGGACAGCTTGCACACAGCTAAGAGCTGTGTAAATTGGTATGAGCTTTCTGGAGGGCAGTTTGGCAAAATGAAGTAATGACCTTAATAAGGTGCATATCTTTTGACTGCATTTTTCTACCTTTGGAAATGCATAAAGACATGTCTAAGATATTAAAATATTAGTAATAAACATGTTGAACCATAGGGAATTGATTAGGTTAAGTGTACTTTATTTATATAGTATGATACGTTGCATTAAAAAAAATCAAGTTGTATACTATTTATTGATATTGGAAAATGCTCCTGATCTATCTTTAAATTTTTAAGAACGGAGGCTGCAAAAAATTAAAATACCATACTTTTTCATTTAAAAAGGCATATATAAATATGCATTACAAACGTATGGACAGACACAAGCCATGATGTTAACGGTAATTATAGGTGGTGGATACTGGGTGACTTTTGCTTCTTTGAGCTTTGTTTAAATAGAAGTTTCCAAGTTTTCTGCAATCAGTACACATGATCCATTTAATTAGCAAATACATGACAAAATTTTCTATTGTCCTTTCAGATTTTAAGCTTACAATGTCCTTCAAATGCCTAAACGGTCTCATAGAATGTTGGTAAGACTTAAATATAATCTAAATTATTTAGAAAATATCCAGATCCTCTGAGCAACAGCAATATTAGGTTCTGAAGACTGTTAGCATGTGCCCATTTTAGAAAAGTGGTTCAAGGGCTTTTAGTCACAGAAGAAGTGTAGCCACAACTGATCAGAGCTCATTTCCCTTCCATCTGGGGAAAGGGTCCAGTGGGAGAGGGCATGGCAGAGTCTTTAGGGAATGGGTTTCTAGTCCTCATTCTGGCTTTGAATGGGCTTGTGTTTCTTCATTTGTAACTGAACCATCAGGAACACGTGATTTTCCAGATTTCCCCAGATCTGAAATTGTAAGATGCTCTGGTTTGAATTACACTGAGAGCTGCAGCTCAGGGGGTTGAAAGTCAGCTTCTCTTTGTATTAATAAGACATTGTGGCAAAATTGAATTCTTCTAAGAAAGACATAGTTATGGTGCATTTTTTGAACTCAGACATGATTTCCCTTTATTCATAGAAGAATCAAGAACTTTAATTAAATTACTTAGATTCCCTGAACTCTCCTCCTAAAATCTGCCCCGTTTTGGTTTCAACATAGAGATCATAATTAGAAAGCAAATTTGGAATATTTTTAGTTCTATTGAATATTAAACTGATATAGTCTCTGAATTGAATTGTGATCTTCTTTGTCATGATAGCAGACATTATAAGCTTCCTACCCAAATCCACATCTTTTGATCTTGGTTGAATGAGGAGGTAGTGTTAAAAGTGCTGTACTCATCTCGGACCATGGACAGAAAAATTTTAGGGCAAATGCCAATAATCTGGAAAAGTGGAAAAATAAATGAGTATGAAACCTTAAGTCTCTGAGTAGCTATATTAGCTAATTCTGAAAATTCTTGCCTATGGACCTCTTAATATGTGAGATAACAAACATCTGTTTTTAGTTGAGATTTCGATTACTTAAAGCCCAAAGCATCTTAATCATCCTTTGCCTTTCTAATTACTTCTGGCTCACATGTGGAAGATAGTTAGTTACAGCCAACATATTTTAAAATGTTTCATGATACAGTGTTGAAAAAAAACAACCAGGAGTCAAAACATACTCTAGAGCTGCAGTATTTAAATGGTGTGGTACTGGTGCATAATAGGAAAAAAGAAATCGAGATACGAATCCATGTATATATGGGAATTTGGTGCAAAGCGGAACTTACAGTGTAATGATTGGAAGTATACCCTGTAGAATTACACTACATGGTTTTAAATCCTGGTCCCAGCCAGGTCCCAGTTTATGCTGTGGGACATCATGTGGAATGTAGGTGAGAATGTGTTTTGCACTCATACACGCCCAACCTGGAACTGTAGGGGAGCTGATATTTATGGGTCCACCCTTGACCAGTGGTGAATGGGAGTCAAGGGATAAATTCTTCTCCCCTACATTTGCAGTGTAGTTAGTATTAGTCCCAGAATATTTAGTATTTAGTAAAGTTTCTCAGAAGATCCAGGGAATTAGGTAATGGTTGCCCATAGGGGTGGCTGACTTGAAATCACATTCATGTACTAACTTTCCCTCCTGCCAGGTCTCAATCACCACTTCAGAATTCCTGTTTCCTGGGATTACATTTCCAAATGCACTCAAATTTTTTTTAGGTTCTATGTTCAGGGAACCAAGGCAAAAGCAGAAATTATTAGTTAGCTAATGTATTTATTGCTAACTAGTAGAAAAAAGGAGAGAATAATTGATAAGTGGTATTTAAATCAGCAGACGATTTTGGAAAAAAAGAGATAAATTTATATAAAAAACATACAAACTCTGTATGGATTAATAATTTAAATGCAAATAAAACCTACCAAAATTACAAAGTAATAGAAGAAAATATCAGGATACTTTCTATACTCTTGGACTATGGAAAGTCTTCTAAGCAGAGATTCAGAATAAGTAAGAAAAAAGGGAGTAATTTAATTAAATGTTTACAATTTTTATAGGGCAACAATAAAAAGCAAAAATCCAAGAAGAGAATTTAATGATATTATACAAATTGGACTAATTTCCCCATTATGAAGATACCTTCTAAAAATTACAAATAAGAAAAAAAAAAATAGATGCAACCCAGTGCTCTAACTGGCACATTATGGATGTTCTATAAATATTTGTTGGATGAATAAACAACTCCATAAAATAATGGGCAAAATATTTTTTAAAATTCACTGAATAAAAAATTCAAATGGATTATAAACATTTTACAATGAGTTTGTCTAGAGATCAGAGAAATACCTATTAAACAAGATACAAATTTCTTTTTACCCATCAGATTGGCAGAAATATAAAGTATTGATGATCTCTAGTGTTAATGAAAATGTAGGAGGGTGGGTACCTGTATATACTGTTGGGTGTTAAAATGAATACAATTTTATGCAGGAACATTTTACAATAGCCATCACAATTTAAGATGTATATATCTTACAGACCCAGAAATTCTGCTTCTAAGGATCCCATTCTAAAAAAAAATGCAAAAACAAGAATATGTGGGCTATGATATAAAATTTTTTATTAAAGTCCTGTTTGGCATATCAGAAAATTAAAGATAACCTTATGTCCATCATTTGGGGAATGGTAAATTATAACACAATAAAACTCTGGATATCAGGCAGCCATTGAGAAAATGATGTAGATTCAAAAGGATGCCTATTGTTATGGATTGAATTGTGTACCCCCCAAAAAAGATATGTTGACATCCTAACCACCCCCCAACCTAGCACCTCAGAATGTGGTCTAATTTGGAAATAGTGTCTTTACAGAGGCAATCAAGTTAAAATGAGGTCATTAGGGTGGGCCCTAATACAATATGACTGGTGTCCTTATAAAAAGGAGACATTTAGATATAGAGACCGAGCGAAGATGATATGAAGACACGCAGGGAGAAGACAGCCAGGTAACTAGAGTGATGTGCCTACACAAGCCAAGGAACACCAAGGATTGTTGGCAAACACCAGAAGTTAAAAGAAGGAAGGGAGGGTTCTCCTCTAGAGCCATTAGGTGAAGCATGACTCTGCCGACATCTTGATGTTGGATTCCTAGCATCCAAAATGGTGAGATGATACATTCTTGTTGTTTAAGCCATCCAGCTTTTATTTGTTTTTATTTTTTTTCTAAATAAAATCTTATTTATTTATTTATTTTTATGTATTTTCTTCAGTTTTATGAAGGTATAATTGACATATGGCACTGTGTAAGTTTAAGGTGTATCAGTCACCCAGTTTTTAGTACATTTTTTATAGCAACCCTAGGAAACAAATACATCCATGATCTATCACAGAGAAGAATATGCAGTTGCAGACTATAAGCATTATGTAAATTTACTTTATCCATAAAATGTTGCTATATTTATTCTCATTTGCTTACACGTACATACAAAGCTTGCGGAAGAATATTCTCAAGGCTGTTCCACAAGACCACTCCTGAGAAGGGGACTTGTTGGGTTAGGCCATTATGGGAATAATTTGCTTTTTTCCTCACAAATTCTCTACTTGATTTTTTCCCCCAATGAGTGTGTATTACTTTTGTAAAGGTATTCCCCCTCCCAAAATTCAAGTCCCTTGCACAACCCAGGGCCTTTTTCTGGGGGTGGAGAAAAGAAACAAGAGCTAGGGGAGGAGGAGAAAGAACCTGACCCAGGGGATGAAATATGGGGGCTGTGAGCACTGCCCACCTGGGCCTCTGAACCTTTTTTTGGAGAAAGTGCTAGTTCCTAGTCAACATAATGTGCCATTGACAGAACTCTTAATGCCTTGGAGCTGCAAAGAGCAGGAATCAAATCTCAGCATGAGGGGAGGGGGCACCCTCTTCTTTTCCACTGGAGCTGGGAACCCCCTTCCTTAGAAGCATCCGGCTGATAGGTTCCATCCTCCATGCCACTCTGCACCAGGCAGTGAGGATGCAGCTTCAGTGTCAGTCTGAGCACTCTTTTAAAGTGTATTCCCAGGCTTACTTCTGAATATCTGGTAATCACAGCAGGGTTTGGTGCTAGGGATGGTGACCACAAATCTCATGAAATCCCACCTCATCCCACCTTCGTCTTTCCCTCAGCTCTGAGGGGCCTCTGGGGGGTCAGGGCAGTGTGGAGCTGGTGGGGGGAGGACAGGGGAAAGGCAAGGAGAGATGTGGGAGTTTCTGATGGCAGAGGGGAGGGGAAGCACAATTAGTAGGACCAGAGAAGCAAATCTATACAATCAACAAAGCTTTGCTTGGACCTCTAGCAAAATCTCTTTTGGCCCCTTTCTTCTCTCCACCCCCACCCCCACCCCCAGCTTTCTCACCTCTTTCTTCACAGCACTTAGTGTCATCTTATTTTCTTTCCTCTTCCTTTCAAACCAGGAAGGGATTTGATCTCGGCAAGATAGTGAGATAATTGTTAGATAAGTAACCATTCCCTTCTTCAGCAGCAAAAACTGGAATTAAACTTTCAGATCCTGAAGGGATAAATCCCTCAGGGGGTGAAGGAGGATTTGAAGAGCTTTATGAGTCTCCCCAGTAGTCTCTGACACAATATACCTGGCCTGTGCTCAATGAAAAAGAAAAAAAAAAAAAAAAAACAGGTGATACATAGATAAATATTCATATACCACAATCCTTTCCACAACATGCGAGGTAAAAAAAATCCCGGGCTGTTGTAAAAAAAAAAAAAAAAAAAAAAAAAAAACAGGTGATACATAGATAAATATTCATATACCACAATCCTTTCCACAACATGCGAGGTAAATTATTCCCCATTTTACACATGGGGAGACTGACTCAAAAACGTTAAGTGACTTGTCGCGGTGTGACAGAATTGGGGTTCGAACCCGGATTGTCTGGCTGTGGGTTTTGGTGCTTATTAAACTCTTATACTACCTCTTATACATGTGTCTGGAGCACTGATCTACTGAAATCATCAGTGAACCTTGTGAACAAGTGATTTTAGGAGAGCCAAGTGATAGGATGTGAATCAGAGAGACACTTGGGATAGACAGAAGCAAGCAATTCTCTGGCAGGAGGACCCCATGGCAAAGGTCTCATTAGACTGTTGAATATGCCATTGTAATGCAGTTGAGACACAACTTGCTTGAGGGTAAGTGGAATCCCAACAGCAGGTGGAATTGAATTAGGTCTCCAGAGACTAGGAGAAACCACTCTCTCTTTTGGCCCAGTTCCATGCTGAATGTGACATCCAGGAAACTACCATTTGACCCTGTAGAGAATCTGCACACCCACCTCCCCTGTCTCTGCTCCCCCCACTCATTCTCAAGTTTGCACTTCATAGGCTGGACAAGACAAAGCCTATAACCTACATCCCTGTTTTCAGTACCTTATTTCCCTTGAGGATTCAGCCTATGGTCTCCGGTTATCACAGTGTTCCAGGATGTTTCATTCCTCCTAAAAGCTGGTGGATAGAAAACCATATCTGCTATGTAGTTTTGCAAGTTAAATATTTTTACAATTTCTAACCCAATGGCAAGGAGATCAAACAGCACAGCTGCAAAGGAAAGCTGAACAAGGCCATTCGACTCCAGAAGCTGTTTGCCAGTATTAAAATATTCCATTGTCCTCTGTCCTTTTCCCACCTTGCTCTCTTCTGGAATAAGAGACTTTGACTCTCCAGGCAGCCTGAACGAGGGTTATGGATGAGATTGATATTTAAGACTCTGGCAAAGCATGACCTTCGGCTTCCCAATAAGCAGCAAGGACAAACTGCAGTGCTGGGGATTTGAGACTTTAATTCCCACCAATTACTTCCCTCATAGTTCATTATGCATGAGAAATGCAACTGGCTCAGGCCTGGTAATCCAGGGGTGCCTCTGAGTCACAGACCCATAGCATGTCAGAGCTGGAGAGGGCCTTGGATATCACTGAGTGAGTCCAACCTCCTCATTTTCTAGATGAAAAACCTTCCTTCGGGTGTGTGTGCCTCTCAGGCTGGACTGCTCTGCTCTGGCTCGCTCTTCCCAGGTAGACATAGAGAAGTCAGCAGGCTGGGGGGTTCTTGTGCCAGCTAACATTGCTAATGTGCAGGCAGCATGGGAGCAGGAGAGTATCAGCAGGCAAGGGCAGAAGCAGCAGACCTAGGTTTCAATGATGCTGAATGTAGACCAATTACTTGCTACTGTGTAAGTGAAGGAGAGAATGACCTGTGAGACACATCCTTGAGAAGGTTCTTTATGAGTGCAGGAAAGAGGATCTTTTTGTTTGTCCTGCCCACCTCTTTCTTGTTCGGCAGAAGAATCCTGAAGTTTTCCATATTCCTCCCAACCCAATGAGGAGGCCACGGTCTCTCCAACTCTCTGATGTCCCTCGACGAGCTGGGAGCGAGATATTGACAACAAATAATGGTGTACTTTCCACGTGCCAGGCACCATTCTAAGGGCTTTACATGTATTAATTCACTGAACGCTCACAAAACTCCCACGAGGTGGGTGTGAATATAAGCCTCATTTTATAGATGACAAAACCAAAGCAAGGAGAGATTAAGTAGCTCATCCTAGGTCACACAGTGATGCCATAGAGGTCTTGAAAAAGGAGAAATGCCTTGGCAAGAGGGGCTTTGGGATTGGAGTAAACTTCTCTAGGGAGTGTGCGTTGGTGGTGAGTTAAGTTTGACTAGGGGTCTCACTGAAGCAGAATATGCCGTCGTATACCTGTGTACTCCAGTTGAGAGACAATGCATTCTAGAAGAAATGCAGACTTGAGCGTCTGTGATAGCTTGCTTGCAATTCTAACTCTTGCTAGCTGTATGACCTTGGGCAAGATACTTAATGTCATCCAGCTTCCACTTTCATGTCTGCCAAATAGACAAAACAACGGTGACGATGCTTATGAGAGTGATAAGAATATGTACCTTGCAGAGCTGTTGTTAAGGTAGAAGTTACCATGTAGGGTCTGATGTTGGTGGGCCTTTAAAAACTGGTAACACTTGTGAGGAGGCCACCTCCCTTCCTTTTGCCTCTTGTTTCCAGGTAGATGCATTTCCATTTCTATAATCTTCCTGGGTTCTCTCTTCTTCACTTACTCAGTAACTGAAGCACCAAAAAAGTAAGTAACTTTCCCAAGGTCACCCAGCTAGTGAGTGGGAGCTAAGATTTAAATCCAGACAGTCTGGCTTCAGAGTCCACATGCTTTGACGCTTCACCATACTAACTCCTCAGAAGACCAAGTACACGTGATATCAAATGTCTTCTCTGTTCCTGGCAGCAAGAAGGCTGAAAACTGCCAGCTCTTTGGAAAAGACAACATGGAGAAATGGACTCAGAGCTGATGACTCAAACCACTGTTTCTTCAGTCTTATTTTATATCCCCATTTCTTGTTAACCCTGGAAGTGGGGTTCTTGGGAGGCAGTGTCCACTCACCCCCAGTTTGCCCAGGAATCTTTGGTAACATCCATTTTTCTTGTGTGACTATTAAGCTCCCCCGTTCACTCTCAAAAGTACCTGCGTTTGGAGATACATTATATGGTTGTTCTATGCAAAAGGCATGGGAAGTGGTTAGGCAAGGGAGAGGAGTAGGTCATAGGCAAGATTATTGGCATCTTTTCTAAGGCAGAGAAAAAAATTTTGTCCACGTTCTCTTTTTGAGGTCTGAGAGACCACAAGACTTCTTGGAATGTAGCCTTCTTGAGTTTTGCCTTGGCTGTACTGTCTTTGTTCTGGTTCTTGAATGAGTCTCACTCATGCATTCCCAGGGCCATCAGAGCCCTAAATGACAGCTTCACAGCAGGCAATCAATCTCCTCTTGCCTCCTTCAACACAGTCAGGAACAGCCTTCAGGCAACCAGTTGCAAGGGGCAAGGACAGGAAACCTAAAGCAAAGAATGACCTACCCACAGCCTAAATCCTGGAGTTAAATTTACCGGCATAATTGCCAGATGTAATTTCCCTGCACCTCTTTCTGCTAAGTGCTCTCTAAGAGCAAAGCACTTAGTAAATTATAAGGAGGTATCAGCACAAAAGTGCTTACAAATAAGAATCATGGAAAATCAGAAGCCAAATGCTCACAACAGCATTTTTTAAAAATTTCATCAGAAACAGAGTCAGAACCATACAGGAGGGGTGAATTCTGTCAGGCAAGTGATAACATAAGCTGTTCATATATTTTAAGATCTATCATTTAAAAAATTATTTTATTACAGGGCAGTTTCATAAAAAATGGAGTCTGTGTTCCATTATTCCCCTGGGTACCCCAAGGGAGGCCTGATAAAGGGTAATGATAGAACGACTGGGAATTAGCTTTACAGCATTAACTCACCAGGCTGAGAGAACGAGAAGCACAGACTGGTGGACAGGAGAATTCAACTACCAACTGGCACACGCCGATTGTGTTTGGAAGCTGTCTCTACTGGTTTTCATTTCAGGAAAGGGAGTTAGTCACACAGAAGATAGCATCTGACCTCAGACACAACGTTGGCAGAAAGAAACAAAGCCCAGGCTTTCTGGAATCTTAGGCAATCCCACAGGAAGACTTTGGGTTTCTTAGAAACAGAGCCTGGGGGAGCCAGTCGTCTATCAAAGTGATTGTGCATTTGCTTGCTCCACATTGGTCACCTCCTGGGGACAGATCATGAAGCACAATCAGGCACACATTTTTTTTTTCACGTCTCCCCGTCACAGCTGGAAATTGTAGCTTTGGGTTCATGGGAGGCTATGTTTGGGGAAAACAGCAGATCGGGCATCTTAGAAAACCACAGATCACATATATAAACATGCCTAGCACAGTGTGTAGACAATGTGCACAAAAAATGTTGGCTCCCATTTTCCTCTCCCTTTCCCACCATGTTTCTATCAATAGAATAGCAAGATAAGGGAAGATGTCCAGAGACGAGACTTTGTGGGGCTCTCAGGAACTCAATCCATCTCTCTGACTCTATCCAAGTTTACAATGGACTCACACCACTTGGGAAGCTCACCTCTTTTCAGAATGAAATTTCTTCAAACACCTTCTCTGCTTTCAGTGTCATCCACGTGTGTCTGTCAGGTCCCTGCTACTAAGGTCACGGCCAGCAGCAAGCTGTAGGCTGATTTAAGATGGAACTGACCTGAGATCCTTCTATTTGACTCTTAGATGACAAGAGCTCCCTTCTTTAAAAATAAAACTAAAACAAAACTTTCTTGCCCTGGATAATTCTTCTACTTTAAGTCAAACAGGCAGCCCTGAGGAAGAAAAGAGTCACGGAGAATTAAACCAATGTTCTCAGTACCTAACAGAAATTCCCCTATCGCAAATGGGAACTGCCTAAATGCAAGACTTTAAAGCCAAGAAATCTCTTTTTCTTGACAGAGATTCCTTTTCCACATTTATTCCCAATGTCTCAGCTGGTACTAACTGTTTCCAGCATCCTAAGTCACAGAAGATTCACAATGTACAGTGTACAAGTTGTGCATCTGTAGACTGCAGGCCCAGTAACCCAGAGATGGGCAGTCCTGCTGTTTCTAGAGGACGGTGTGCTGCTGATGCCAGCTACCAGTGAGCTGGCACTTCCCTGCTCTCCACCCCCAGGGAGAAGCATATTAAAAAGCAGTGTGGCAGAGTTCATTTGGAGAGAATGCTATTTGCCTACCATCTCTTTTCTCTACATCATCAAAATTAGTCAGTTTGATAATGCTTTATATCCTTTCCACATTGTCAGGTAAGATACATTGAAAATGTATATGGCTTAACAAATATACGGTAAATAAGCATTTTTCCTATCCTTTCTATTGATAAAAGATTCTACAGAAAGTTGGAGGAAAGAAAGCCGCTTTGTAAATATGATAGATATGGTATAAAATTCCATGGCTTAAACAACTAACTTGCTGAGTTTTAATGGGGTTGTCATCACTGGACTGTTAGCTTAACCTAAGAAAATCAAGAAAATGCCTTTTGTTGCATCATAAATCCTGATGAACAATAGTCCAACGACAGAAAACAAGCTCTGATTTTGGAATGATTGCTCTCTGTGCATCGCCAGTAATGAAGTATGAAGGAAATGGAAGACTTATTGCTTGCAGATATTAGCACAGACCCAGATGGCTCAATTTTTTTTTTACCATAATAGATAATTCTTGAATTATGTGCCTAACAAAGACAAATTCTAGAACTAACGGAAGGCATTTATTATATTAACAAGTGTGTTTTCGATTCCTTCAAAACAGAATGTAATTTAATCTCGGCTTCAGAGACAGATTGGAAATGTTAAATGTCTGCTTTTCAGAAGTGATTTCTGTAGGGAGAAAAGTATTCACCGTCAGCTTGAGCTGTGTAACTGGGGGAAAGGATGTTTATCTTAACAGCACAGAAAGGGAGAAGTTGTGCAATTTTTTTCCATTTTCTTTTTCATTTTTTAAATAGAGAGCAGATTGTATATAATCCTAGTCCTTCCCCAGGGCAACTTCTGCCTTACTGCACATAATATATTCCACTGTGAGAAAGAATAATTATCTGATAGTGATGGGGACACTTCTCAGTGTTCTGTGTGTATAAATGAAAAACTGAGACCTATCTGCTACTCTAGGGACTCAGGTGGATCTGGCTAGGGTCAGGTTTG
This sequence comes from Lipotes vexillifer, assembly GCF_000442215.2. NCBI lineage: Eukaryota > Metazoa > Chordata > Mammalia > Artiodactyla > Lipotidae > Lipotes > Lipotes vexillifer. The sequence goes on along the minus strand of NW_006778270.1, from coordinate 1,702,282 downwards.
TGACTTTTGAGGGAGGTCCCTGTTAATAATCATCCTGCGAAGGATGGTTGGAGCTGTGGAAACTTTCAAACCACACCACATAAGAAACAGCAGAAGGAGCGAGACTGTTGGGCTTGAAGAGAGACAATCTCAGGTGCGGGAGTGTGGGGAAAAGAAGGTCACTGCAGGAGTTTGCCCCTCATGGAGGGGTATGTGGCTCTAGAAGGCACACTGGAACCAATGTCTACATTTCACAAGAGAAAATACTCTCAACTCTGTCTAACTAATGTCCCAACTCACCTTCCAAGAAGAGAGCATCCAGGGTGCTGCACTCCATCAGAAGTTCAGGGATTTGTGTCTGAGTATGGAATGGGGGCAGGGGCGTGGAGTTAACAGAGGTGTGAAAGACAGTGTCTGGGGAGGAATCTGGAAGTCAGTGTCAGACAGTCCAAAGGAAGCCTCCATCTGAATGATGGAAGATCTGACACCAGGCAGTGGGATGGAAACAGGAGGTAGCAGGACTAGGTAAATGACTTCAGAAAGAAATAAAGAAATCCCAAGTGGGATGATTGCCATCGGTGTTGGACACAACTGCAGGGCTTGTTACAGAACATCTGTAACCTCACCTATGGTTAGGAAGGGAACAGTTACTGTGCGGAGCCAGTATGGATGAGGAAGAACTTGCTAGTAGAACTGCCAAAGTGAAGAATCAATGGCCTTGTGCAGAAGGGATGTCTTGACATTTGCTCCTGTACATGTGGAAGCCAGTCACGTCTCTGTCGGGAACACTGCACAGAGATGCCAGACTTTAGTGGAGGCCCTTGTCTAGATGACCTCTGAGCTCCTGCCAATTCCAAGTTAGTGCCAACATATATCTTCTGGACCACCAAAATTTATTCATTCAGCATTCCTTTATGAAGCCCCTATTGTGTGCAAGGCAAAGTGCTAGGCCCTGGGGACATGGGAGTCAACACATAGGCATGAACGCTGCTCCCATGGACCTGTCCCTAGTAGGGCAGGCAACAGTAGTTACAGGTGTGCTGGTGGTGATGACAAAGTGCAGGTGCTGGGGAATGTGTCATAGGCAGATTGTCTGATAGCATGAAGGCAGACTGCATGGAGGAGGTGATGGTAAGATTAACCTAAAATGTGCGTAGGAGTTAGTTAGGGATAGGGAAAAGGAAAGAAAAAGAGAATACCCCATGCAAGGAGAACTGCATGTTTGAAAATACTGAGGGGAGAAAGGAAGTCCCACTATGGAATCACTCTTTGGCTTGGATGTCGGGACAAAGCAAACTGTGGTCCTTGGGAAGAAACTGATTCGTTTATTTACACAGCCTAATTATTTATATTACATTAAAAGTTGAAGTGGGGAGAGCAGAGAAGGAATAGGTCCATTTTGGGATCAATTAGCGTGATCTGGAAGGGATTAGAGAAATGAGGTTTATCCCCTGAAGGGAGAGTTTGATTGAATCAAGCAATAAAGGGATTTGGGGACATGGCTGGAGCAGGAAGCCTGGGCTCTCCAGGGTGGTGAGGAACATTCAGAAGTGGCAAAGCCCTAAAGGCAAAGGCTCAGGGAGGAGCCCTCCTTTCTGCCCTCAGCCAGAAAGAAGACGCCAAGACAAAGTCCTCTTCAGAGCATGACTCTCTCCTGGGTGTCTTTCAGGCATGACAACCCCTGTTGGGCCACCGTGCCCTTCTGCTCTTAACGCGGGGAGATCCTACAGCACAAGTAAATGGGGCATTTGAAGAGAGAAAACCCCATGTATTTTGCTTTCTTCCAATACTTTATAGCTTACAAAGTGTTTCACATCCATTTGAAGAGGGTTTATCTTTGTTCTATAGAGAGAATTTGAGATTCAGAGATGGGAAATGACTTACCCAAGGTCGTGGCTCAGCTCTGTGGCAGAGCCACTATATTTCTGCCCTGCCAACTGATTTTTACCCTAACACACATTCCCATTGCTGGGGCCAGAGAAGTAATGGCATCTTTCCAAAAAAGAGCTCCTATAGGGGAATTAAGTCAGGTGAATAAAGTGACTGACCTGTGACCTGAGGAAGCTCCTCTCTCGTGCAGTCATCTGTCCTTGAAAAGGGTGACAAGGACTTTTCTGAGTGAAGGGAAAGAATGGGCCCACCTGCAACAATACCTCAGAATGGTTGATAAGCATTTACTTTTCTACTCTGGGTCTTTTTTTCCCCCTTTTTTCTTCACTGTATTGCTGTGGAATTGAAACTAGCTGAATCAGCACTGAATCATTTAACAGGAAATGATGAAAACTGTCATTTTCCTCTGTCTTGCATGGTAACACACAGCGGTGAGAACTGACGATGACGGAGGGGCTGTCTGATAGCGCCTCCGGCCTCAGATTGGACTGTGGGTGGGAAGAGCCCACAGTCTAATCAGCAGTCCTTCCCTGCGGTGGGCTGGGGAGTGTGAATGAGAGCTGTCCCTATAGCAAGGATGCCAAGATCCACAGAAACAGCCCCGGTGAGGTGAGGAGGCAGAAGGGCAATCTGCAGATCCACTGGGAAATCTCCCACCAGGAAACAGACACCCTGAGGATGGAGTTGCCCGCATTCCTTTTGGTGCTCACTGTAGCTACGGGAAAGAGTGCAGGGCAAGGGGTTTCCATGACAGGGAGGGGCTTCCCTTGGTTTCCAATAAGTAACAGGCAACCTTGCTGAAATAGTTTCCCCTAACCTCATTCAGGGGACAGATGGGAGGTGTTTTCACCATACACTCAGGATTTGTCATTAAACAACACAGCTCTGTAATGTTATCATGCAACTCTGTGAGCCTCAGTTTCCTCTTTTGCAAAATAGAGACGTTAGTACCTACTAACATCTGTAGGTACTAACAGCTGTAGCATTATTGGGCTGAATAATGACATAATGAATGTGATGGCGCTTTGGGCAGTGCACATCATTTTATTAGTCAGAATCCAGAGTCTCTGGGGCATGTTAGAGCCCTTATTCTAACACTCATAAGCGAACAAATACACAATTCTCTCTCAACCTCATCCATTGCTTAATGGGTTTAATGCAACTAGGGACATAAACACTAACCTATATGCTTCAATTTGGGAGGGGGGTTAATGGGAGCGAGACAGTCCCCGAAACTCAAAGTTGCTTCTGCTTTCTTTGAAGCTAAGAGACTCTGTAGCTATGACCGTACATCATTCACTATCCAAAAGAAACGTGAGCAAAGTTGTTAGCCATTCACATATTTCTAAAGTCCAGATTTTTGGCAACATTCATATGACAATTTAGGAATAATGCTCCAGAAGTGAGGGAGGAGAGAGTAAAGGAAAGCATGTTTGCTAGTTTTTTTAAAAAAAAATGAGCAGGCAGTTGTACAGCCCAAGTAGTCCCTAAGAAGAGATAGGGCAATGTTAGCGCATATGACAGGGCCAGAAGAAACACTGAGTACTCCACTCAGTGGGCCATTATGCAATAGAAAGATTTGTCTGGATCGAAGCTACATTCACTCAGGATTATCACTCCGCTGATGTTTTACCCACCCAACTTTTCTGTATCATTTAACAAATATTTATCCAATTTCTACCTTTAAAGAAATCTTTTGAGAAGATCACTTTGGCCACTGTGTAAGGAGTGAAATTTGAGGAACAGGAACAGAAGCGAGGGCCAGTGGGGAGGCTACCCTAGTTGAACTTTGATGGTGACTTGAGTTGGAGTAGTGGCTGTGGAAGTACAATGGATACATCTATTTGTCACTAACAAATCAATTAGCATGTCTTGTCAATAGATGGGATATGGTTAGAGAGAGAGAAAGAGAAAAAAAAAAAAGGAACCAGTGATGGTGCCTAGGTTTTTGGCTTGAGCAAATGGGTAGATTGAGGTTACATTTATTTAGATGGGGGAAACCGAGGAGGGACAGATTTGGGTAGAAAAAGCAGAATCAAGAACTCTGCTTTGGATATGACTAGAAGCCATTCAGTTGGAGACGCCAAGCATGCAGTTGGGTATATGAGCTTGGAGCTCAGCTAGGAGAGAAGTCAAGGCTAGGAATACAGGTATGGAGTTAATCAGCATTTAGATATCTAAATCTAGGGGGCGGGGTGGGATCACTTAGGGAATGAGTGCTCGATAGAGAAAGGCATGCAGCACTGTCATTCCAACATTTAGAAGAGGGACAGAGAAACAGAGACCAGAAAAGGAGTTGAGAAGAAATGGCCAGTGAAGTAGGAAGAAAACCAAGCAAGTATGGTGCCATGGAAAGGGAACTTGCTCTAAATAATTGCTAAGGTCTCTTTCAGTGCAAACAGTCTGTGATTTTTTTTTTTTTTTTTGCGGTACGCGGGCCTCTCACTGCTGTGACCTCTCCCATTGAGGAGCACAGGCTCCGGACGCACAGGCTCAGCGGCCATGGCTCACGGGCCCAGCCGCTCCGCGGCATGTGGGATCTTCCCGGACCGGGGCACGAACCCGTGTCCCCTGCATCGGCAGGCGGACTCTCAACCACTGCGCCACCAGGGAAGCCCCAGTCTGTGATTTTTGCCGCTCTTTGCATTACATCTCTTCTTGATTGCACGGGTTGATAAGTCCAGGAACTTGGACTTCTGCCTGCCTCTGGAAAGGGCCCCCAGGCTGTACAGAGAGACAGATTATCTGCTTATCATAACTGACACTGCTACAATTATATTGTATCATTTCTTGCTATTATTTTCTCTGACTTTTGGAAAGCTGACTGCAGCCTTTTATCTAGATGCTCAGGCTCCATCACTACTCTACTTCTTCCTCTGTCTACTTCCTCCCACTCTTCTGTCAGGAAGCCTTCCCCATCATCTCTACCCAATGAGTCTTTATCCACTTCATCTGGTTTACCTGCTGATAATCCTCAAGGTTCAGTTGTTTCTCCATTGTTATTTGCAATTTACCTGATTCCACACCTGACATTATATCTTGCTGTGATATACAGTTGTCAGGCTATGGTTTATCTAGTCTAAGTATATTTTTCTGCATCAACTTTCCCCCCTGCTCTCTCAGAAGTTGTGGATCAGGGCTTCCCTGGTGGTGCAGTGGTTGAGAATCCGCCTGCCAGTGCAGGGGACACAGGTTTGAGCCCTGGTCTGGGAGGATCCCACAAGCCGCGGAGCAACTAGGCCCGTGAGCCACAACTACTGAGCCTGCACGTCTGGAGCCTGTGCTCCGCAACAAGAGAGGCCGCAATAGCGAGAGGCCCGCTCACCGCGACGAAGAGTGGCCTCCGCTCGCCGCAACTGTAGAAAGCCCTCGCACAGAAACGAAGACCCAACACAGCAAAAATAAATAAATAAATTACTAAACTCCTACCCCCAACATCTTCTTAAAAAAAAAAAATCGTGGATCATATCTGTAACATCACAAAATCTGATTCTGAAAATCATCCTCATAACTGCAGAGATAAGACAGAATTCATTACCATTCATGTTACCTCACTAGGGGAGAATTTGGATCAAATCGCTTTGCCCTTTTAATATTATGCTCTTCTTGCTCTCTCTCTCTCTCTTATTCCCACCCCACCAATTTCTCCTCTGATTGGAAGACCATTTCTACTATGGTAGGCATGGTGTACATATTTTATTTTTGTGATTTGTTCAGCGAGGTCTATGTAGAGTGAAGACAAAATTCCAACTAAAGTCCCTGTGTGTGAAGAACATCATGTTCAGCCTTTTACTCCCAAAAGGCAAATTATTTGCTTACGTAAGGGTTTCTTCCTTGATTACAGCTCTTATTATTGAGATCATGTCTGAATTTCCCAGGTGTGTTTTGAATTTCACAATCTTGCACTGTACTCTCCAGAACTCAACTCAGAAAATATATTTACATGTGCTTCCAGAGACTGAGTCCTTACCTAGACAAGTAGCCCTGGGATTAAGAACTAAACAGAAACACAATATCTGGGTATGCTGATTGTTTTTCCTGACTGAGGCCATTGGCTGGCTGTTAACTGTGATAGCTACATCTACTAGGTGTCATGCTGTTTGTTTTAGGAGATTGCCTCTCTTGATTTGCAAGATCCTAGAGGGGAATGAAGTGAATAGGTGAATGTGGAATACACTATATTTGATTAATTCATCTAAGAAACATACATTGAGTACTATGGTATGCCAAGCAAAGTGCTAGGCGTGGGAATCCAGAGATGAAAAGGAAAAGCAGCCAGTCTTTAAGGAACTCTGTGTAGAGTCGGAGAGAGAGACATTTAGACAAGCAATTATAACATGCTGAGAGGCTCCCTGACAAAACGGTATGGGAGCCTTGAAGATGGAGTTACAAATTGTCAAGGGGTGCTGGAAACAGTGTGACAATGAGCTTTGTGAGTGACTGAGAGCATGTCAGATAGAGAAGGTGGACACTGCGCTCCAGACACAGGCAGCTCCCAAGTGTGGAGTGATGACAAGCAGGGTCGTGGAACCAGGCAGAAGGTGGTGGAGGGAGCAGAGGGAGTGAAGTGGCATCCTGGAAAGGTAGATGGGTGGTGACAGTATCAGAGCTCCTCCTAGGTGAAGGTCAGTTGTCAGGTTCAGGGTGCCTCCTAGTAAGACAGGGCAGGGGGAAATCATGGACCTTGCAAAGGGACAGCAGCAAAATGTAGTGCACTCAAATAATTCAACCACTCCTTACATAGGCTTCTGACTTTCTCTTCTTGGAAAATATTACAGCTGGTTCTCGAGTTCAGATTTCTCTCCTAACTTTGCCTTTCCCACTTGGCTGCCACAGATCTGGGGGCTTACCAATGGGTTTGGCTCTTGACTTTGCTTCACAGCATCCCTGTTTCTGCTTAGGTGACCCTGGCTTGTATTTATGTCTCTATCTACCATCTGTCTGTCTATCTATCTATCTATCTATCTATCTATCTATCTATCTATCTTTCTATCTATTTATCTATCCATCCATCTATCTATCTCTGCTGATCTATTCATGTCCTCTCATATAAACTTTATGAATCAAGGCTATGTTTTCATTTGCCCAGCTAAGCAGTGACAAGATATGATAGTTCTGGGTACCATCCTGGAAACAGAGAATCAGGTATAAGGGGCAAAAAACCTCTCTTAATAGGGCTTATTGATATCTACACATAAAAGGAAGTGAGAGGGGGTTTATTTAACTTCATCAAGGGTCGTGCTATTCTAGGATGAGGATAGGTGGGAGGAGGTAAGGTGATAATAGTAACTACATCTGAAAGGCAAAGTCTATGACATTACTACTGGTAAACCGCAGAGAGGTAGATTTTCCAGAGTATGGGAGTTTTTCAAATTACTAGATATGAATGATATTGGAAGATTAAGTGGAATCATTGTGAGTAGAATGAAAGAGAAGCAGAAGATGAGAAAATAATAGGTTTGCTGAATTATGATGCTTAGGTTGTTTTGTTTTGCTTTGTGTTTTTAATCATCACTTCCCCTCCTTCTACCTCCTCAGTCATATCAAGAGTACCATCAGAGCTGGTATGCAGAATGCAAAAAGAGGGTGAAGGGAAATGACAATCTTACTTTCACTATCTCTAGAACCCAAAGCATGTTAAAAATTTTAAGCCAGTGGTTAGCTCACAGAGATAGAAACCAACTGTGGGGTGAAATTGCCTCAGTAGGGGGATGGAGGCTAGACTTGAGGAAATGGGGTTATGAGGCACTAAAATAACAGAGGGAGGGCATTAGATTTCTCTCCATGGAAATCTGTTAGAAGAGGAAAGAAAACCATCTGTCTGGAAAAGTGTAAATATAATCATGCTTATGCCCAGGGGATGGACTTATTTTTTTCCTCTTAAACAATTTTAACTAAAAGTTTTATGTAAAAACACTACCAATACTTATTTTCACATAGTTGCAACCAGAAGGTACTTTATATTCTGCTTTATCTTATTATTTCATTTACTTAACATTATAGCATTAGCATATTTCATAATTCTACCTAGTCTTCAGAGTTATTTTAATGGCTGTGTAATAACCCAATATATTGTTGGATTGTTAATTTAATAATATAGCTGGGGTTAGCTCTGTAAATTCCTTTCTGGCCTTATATTTTAGTATTTTTATGGTCTTCTTAGTTTCTCTATTCTATCCAAATTAGTCCACTTTTCCTTTCTCGAATATTCTTATACTCCCCTCTGTAACCACCCCACAACCACCAGAATGCCTACTAGACCTCATCTTTGCTGACCCGCAGGGAGGAAACATGATATGGTGGTAAAGGTTTTGGTGTCACACCAGAAATCAAAATTTCAGTTTTTGTCACTTACTAGTTTTGGGATTCTGTGACTTGGACAAGTTATTTAATTTTGTGAGGCTTGGTTTCTTCATCTGGAAAATGTTTTAGTTATAACATATATAATTATATATTATATGTATCTTGAAGGATTGTATAAGGATTGAACACAATTTGTAAAGTGCTTCTCCTAGAATAGATGTCTAGAGACTCTGATTACTCAGGATCCCATGACAAAATCTTTCTTTGAACTTATTGCTTGTTCCATACATCACTAACCATATCCTGCCTTATATTCTAAGTTATCCTCTTATGTGAATAAATTGAGTCTTCTTACATTCAATTAACAGCACACTGAGGGCAGGAATCCTATTCACCCCTGAATCCTCTGGTGGTGCACAGGCTTTATACAATTCATGCTTCTTGGTTGATTATGTAGATCTTTGCTGAATATATGACGTCATGGCCATTGTTGTAGCCTTACTATATCATGAATGTGGGGTGGAATATGTTAGGGTCAGATGTAGTGGAGGAGGCCAGGCTGTCAGGTAGCGCCTTTCCGAGTTCTTGAACTCTTGTCCATCCTGCCAGTGAGTAACAGACTTCAAAAGGGCAGCAGAACACTGCCCAGCATGGGTCTGCAGCTCCACCTGTAGGAAAAGCAATAGGAGGAGAAAGCAACTGGCAGCTTTATGACACTACCTGTTCTTAGAAGCAGTGTGGGCACCCAGCATGAATATTTAGTGTGTATTTCACACTGTGACAATTTTAGAGACCAGGTGCACTAAAGATGCACGGGCAGATGAGAACAAGAGAAGAGAGGGGAGGAGGGAACCCATCCACAAACGTACCCAATTTCTCCGCTCCTCACAAAACATTTGCCTTTTACAAGCATTCAGGTAAATCCCAGCAGAACAGGGAGTGCCAAGAGAGGGAAACTGGCATTTGAAAGGTTTGCAGTATCAGCTAATTGGTTTCAAGCCTAAATCATAAAAGGACCTGTAATTACACTGTTCAGAATGAACACAGAAGGCTATTGGGTGCATGGTGGTGGAAGGAGGAGTGGTGATAGGAGAAAAGAGTCCTTTTTTTAAGTGAATTTATACTATTATAAGTCCTGTCGCGGGTGAGTAATAAAAATGGCGCTGATAAGTTAAGCCTTGTGTTATCCTGTTTGCTCAGATGCTGCTTATGCCAGCTGTAGCCAGCAGAAAGCACTTTTCAATTTATTTTTATGACTCTTCTCTAAAAGCATTCCATTAAAGGAATATTACCCTCTATGAAGTTTGGTGGCACCAATGGCAGTTTATTTGCTTGTTGTGCTGGAGAGGAATAAACAGTTATCTGTGGTACCCATTATTTCAGTTTCATCTTTCTCCCGCTCCAGCTAAGGGTCAAAGGTGGATTCTGCCATCTACTCTTCTATGAAGCGCCCCTCCTCCATGGTGTTTGCCTGAAACTCGGCCACATTTCAGTCCAGTCTGATTTTCAGAACCGTTGAGTCTCAAGTTTGTAGCTTTTTGCTCCGTTAATTTCTGTCATCCGTCATCCGGTGAGAAGGAACTTCTGCAGCTGTACTTCGTATTTGGGGGGGATGAGCTGAATGACACGGGGAGATGTCTTCTGAGGTAGAGTCTTTCCCAGATCTCAGAGATTCCAAACCTGCTTATTTGGTTCCTTTGGCAACATATTCCACAGAAGCTGTGATGTACAATTACGGAGACTTCCCCTTTCTCTCTCATAAATAAAATATTGGGCTGGCCAAAGAGTTTGTTCGTATTTTCCATAGAAAAACCTGAACGAATATTTTGCCAACCCAGTAATTTCTAGGAGGAAAACAAAGCCTAGTGGTTGAGAGTACAGATTTTGGAGTCATACTGCCAAAGTTTGCAACCTAGCCCTACCACATAGTATACCTGTTATCTCAGGCAAGTTACTTAACCTCTCTGCCTCTTAGTTTCCTAACCTATAAAATGGGGATGAAATAGTTCTCACCTGATAGGGTTTTTGTGAGGGTTAAATGACATCACAGATGTAGAGTGCTTAAAGCAGTACCGGTCCTATAGTAAGAGCTATAAATAGTAGTCATTTTTTTACTAATATTGTTGCTGAGATCTCAATGAATCTAAGGGGAGGCTAGGTTTCTGGCTCTGATTTCACTACTAACTTGCCATATCACCTTCAACTTATCACTTAACTTCTCTGGGATAATCATTCAAGCCCTTTTCTCATTCATGGATGGATATGAAGACTAGCAAAGAGCAAAAACCATGAAATCATGATATGTGAGTGGCCTTATGATTATTTATGATGTTTTTATGATCCAGATGAAGATAGTACTAACTCATAGTGTCAGCATGGTCCTTAATGTCTAAGCATGTTTTGAAGATCTATTATTGGGACGTGAATTTCCTGGTACTGTAGATTTTTATTTAAGTAACAGAATCTTAGAGTTGGAAGAGATGTGAGAAGCCATGAACTTTTTTATTTTTAGGCAGGAATTCCTTCAACAACTGCAATTTGTGGCTGGTCACAGCCTGCGCTATAATCAGCTCTGGGATGGTGGGTTCACTCTCTTGCAAGCTCATCTTTCCCACTTCTAAATGATAGAATGTGCTCCTTTACAGTATCTGAAATCTTCCTTGCTGTCACTTTCATACAGTGGTGTTGGTTCTGCCCCATGAACCTTCACAGATGTGTCTAATTCCTTTCCACATCTCAGCTCCTCAGATATTTGCAGACAATAGTTCTTACGTCTTTTCTGTTCCTGGTGAAAGTCCTCCAAACATTCCTGATACACCATGATGTCCAGACCCTTCATCATCCTAACTACCTCCACTGGTTGGAGGGATCCCTTAACGTCAACATCCTTCATAAAATGTTGCTCCTGAAACTGACCACAGAATTCTCATTATTGTTGAGACTCTTTGATTGGGAAGTCATTCTTCAATCCATGTGATCAAAGATTGTTCTCACTTTTTATTTTTTAATTGCTTCACAACCTTGGTCAAGTCATTTATGCTCTGAGACCACATCCCCCCTTCTAATCAGCGGAAACAGTAAAACTTGCCTAATGCAGCCCTCATAGAGTTTGTGTGAGCCTCAAAGATGAGCAGGTACATGAAGAGATTTGAAAGAGCACCAAGAGGAATGTTTGGATTAAATTTTACTGCTGTTGAGTTTATGTGATCTGCTGCAATGCTTGCTGTTTCTCCCCTATAAGTGAACCCGTTTATTACTCCACATTTATAACTGTGCAGCTTCATCTTGTTAACCTTTCCTGTCATTCTGGTTTGTAGATCTATTTCAGAACCTTGATTTTGCTAATGAGTTTACTGGCCAGCACACCCTGCTCTGTGTTATCCATAGATTCAAGAAGCTTGTCTTCTGTGGCTTTACCTGAATGATAGATACAGATACGGGAAGTTTCCCTTCATGAGAACTTCTGTTAGGCTCTCCCTGACCACAACATACACAACTAAAAGTAACAACTGCCTTTTCCCTTATATCTCTTCTGGTACATATATATATTTCTCTCACAGAAACAACTTATCTTTTCTTTTAAAGATATTTGGGTAAATACCTCATCTTCTCCTGTGGACAGTAAACTCCTTGAGGACTGAGAATGTGCTGCATTTACAGTTGTGGCCCCAAAGGCACTGATCCCACCTTGCACATAGAAGTCAACTGCAAGAATGTAGGACCAAGGGCAGAGGTTTTCATATACACAAAGAAGGCGCCCAACTAATTAAACCATCATTAAGCTCTTGTTTTTGTAATTTGATTAATACTCAAGGGTGTTATAATGATTATTATCTTCCATTAAGTCCAAAATAGTGATAGGGCTGAGTTGTTACCTTACTTACAAGTTAACAAGTTAACCTGTCATGTACAGGTGAGTGTGTGTGTGTGTGTGTGTGTGTATAAACACACATACACACTAACAGTGTATATATACACATACACTAACAGAAACACCAGAACTCCATATTACAGAATACATAATTTATTATTCATAGAGCATCTTAGAGCTGGTTTCCTGTGTCCCAATCAACCACGGATGATGTGACAAGGACCTGATGTTACCAGTGCATGCAGGAAAGTTTTTACCTGTGATATTAACCATGTGATTAGAGGGTTGGAATTTTCAGTTGCACCCTCTTGGCCTCCAGGGAAAGGAGGAGGGGCTAGAGGTTGAATCAATCCTCAATGACCAGTGATTTGATCTATTATGCCTATGCAATGAAGCCACCATAAAAATCCAAAAGGATGGGGTTTGGAAAGCTTCCTGGTTGGTGAACATATGGAAATTTGGCCAAAATCATGCACTTGCAGAGAGAATGGAACCTCTACTCTCTTTCCCCATTCTTTACCATGTGCATCTCTTCCATCTGGACATTCCTGAGTGATATCCTTTCATAATAAACTAATAATCTAGTAAGGGAAATGTTGCTCTGAGTTCTGTGAGCCACTGTAGCAAATTAACCAAACCTGAGGACGGGGGTGTTGGAACCTTCAATCTATAGCCCATTGGTTAGAAGCCTAGGTGACAAGGTGGACTTGTGAACTGAGTCAGTCTTATAGAACTGAGCCCTTAATCTGGAGAATCTGGTGCGATCTCCAGATGGATAGTGTCAGAATTGAATAGAATTGTAGGACGCTCAGGTGGTCTCACAGAAAATTGGTTGGTGTGGTGACCTGCCCTAGCCTCCCTTGATGGAATTGATTGCAGAATGCTTAGTACCACAGAAATAAACCCTTAAATCTTTCTGGTGCAATATATTATCTCTAACTGAATGTTTACCATTTAATTCTACTTTTAACCCAGGTTCCAGTTCTTTTGCTCAAAAAGCCTGGGCCATGCAGAAAGTTGAAAATATTCATGAAGAGTTGTTTCTCAATATCTTCTTCAAAGAGGTCATCTTCAGCACCTGTATACTTACTCTAAAACTGTTATCAATGCTCAGAATCTATTGTGTTCTAGTTTGGGGATGGCCTGCTACTTTGTTTTTACTTTGGTAGAGGTAAATTCTTTTGCTTGGAGGGAATCATAGGTAGTAATTTTTGATGTGATCAAAGTAATAATTTTGGGCCAGAGGGGTAAACAAAGCAGTAGATCAAGTTGAGTAGTGTGCAAATATAGGTCAAAAATAAACTAATAAAAATGTGTTGAAAATTATGATTGACCACAAATTAAGACAACTTTTTTCTGGGGTTTATAAACTGGCTGTGAAGGTTACCAAAAAAAAAAAAAAAGGAAAGAAAAAGAAAGAGAGAAAGAAAGAAAGAAAGAAAGAAAGAAAGAAAGAAAGAAAGAAAGAAAGAAAGAAAGGAAGAGAGAAAGAAAGAAAGAAACAAAATCAAGTCATTCTTCGGTGATTTCTTTAAAACCTAGTACTACTTCCATTGTACAATTTCTCATGTGATTTTCTGAAATAAAGAACATAAATGATATTATCACTTTATATCACTATCTTGTAACATTTTCAAAGTCTGTCCCCAATTTTGGTGTTTTTTTTTTTTTTTTTTTTTTTTTTTTTTTTGCTGTGGCAGAAGCAAAGAAACAGAGTTACTTGGTGCACAGGAATATTACAGTTTAATAGGGAAGATGAAAAGAAATCCATGCACAAAAGAGCAATATGCAACATAATGTAGATTCTGTGGATTAAGAGAGATTCATCATGAAGAAACTATCAGGGCTGGTTGTATATTTAATAGGAAAAAGTGCATAATTGAGGGCTGGAAAGTGTCAGTGTGCAAAAGAATCCCATCCCAAGTTGTTCACCTTTTCCGTTTGCTGAGAGAATGGAGGAAGGCTTTCCTTTTACCATGGGCATTAATTTTTGCAAAGTCTCAAGCTAGTTTGCATTCTTAATTTTCTCTGCATCTTCATTTCGACACCCCAGAGCAAGCTATTGCTGAGACAGGGAAACATGGGAAACTTGGTATGAGTTAAACGAAGGTTAAAATAAACAGGGGTTGGGGTGATGAGAGGTTCATGGGAGTGTAGAGTGAGCCATGAGAAAAGGCAAACGGAAAGGAAGACGTGTCAGAGAACTGAGGGGATGACTTTCTTAGTCAATATATGGTTCTTCTTTGTTCAGATCCAAGTGAAAGACTACCTACAGTAATTGTTTTCCAATAAAAGTTGAAAGCATGGAGCAAACTGTTTCTTCTCAGATCTTTCGAGTCCTCAATGCCCAGATTAGTTTTTCTGCCTGCATTTCAGTCATTGTATTTTCAGCTTTATATTTGTATGTGATTTTTTTTTTTTTTCATTAAGCCTGGCTCCCTTCTTTAGTCGCCAACTTCAGAAACAAGTTCACACAATTGGGAGAGAAGTCTGGAGATTCATCTCCTCTGGACTGGAAAGATGACAAATCTCTCTCAACTCTTTGGTTAGAAAATACAATTAAGTGGACTGGAGTGGGCTCTCTCCAAAGAAAATTGGCTGGATTGAGATGTGAGTATCCTAGGAGCTGAACCAATAAAAATCAATCATTCCCATCCCCTGGGGAAATGGCACTAGGGGAAAAGTTCGCTTTGGTATCTCTGTGCTGTGGACAAAATGTGTGATTCTTAATCAACAGAAATCTCTAAAATGAAAGATTGAAGCTGTCAGGAGTTGCAACATCTCTGAGATGAGAAATGTTTGTGAGAATTGTTTCCACCAAATGCCAACCCCTTCCTTTCAGGCCCATCTGAGTGTTTGCACAGCTTTGGAGCATTGTGTGTTGTCTTTTTGCACAAGCTAAGAAAGCTTGAGGAACCTCCAAGTCTGTGTGAGATACTTCACAGAAAACAACACATAGCTAAATGACCTACCTACAGGATCATGAGGCAGGGAGGAGGCTGCAGAGTGATGGTGTCCATTCCTTGCTTTTACCTTAACCTAGAAAATTTGATCCTATCCTGTGCCTAAATGCTTCCAGAAAACAAGCTTGAATACTCCCTGAGGCACTCAGTGCCAGGATGAAGAGCTCTCACTATGAAGACATTTGTTCTTATTTTTAGTCTTATTGTTGAATTCCTTAATCCCAGTCATAAGTGCCTTTTCCTCTGATGCCATGCTGGGACCAGAGCTGGCTGTGAGCTATACTTAAGGTGACATTTCTTGGGGAGAATAAACTAATAAATTTGCTACCAAATTCTTGAAATCATTTTTTTAATCCCAGTCTTCTTGTTTTAATAAGGTGGATCATAGCATAAACATCAGCAACCACACACCTAATTTGCTTCCCTAATACCAGCCTCTCTAAGATGATTAGTTGGACCATCATTTGGGTGAATGTATCTGGGTCTCTCCTGCCTCCCCAACAACACACACCACACAGGGCAAGAGAACCTGCATTCAACTTCCAACTTTATGCTTGGCCAACTACTTTTTGGTTAAATTGTGGTAAAATATATATAACATAAAATTTACCATTTTAATGATGAAATTTTTTTTTCTATTATATTCATTACGTTGACACTCAGTAACTGTTTCCTGTTACGATTTCAACCACTTTTAAGTGTACAGTTCAGTAGCATCAAGTATATTCATGTGGTTGTGCAACTCTCACCACCACCCATCTCCAGAACTTTTTTCATTTTCCTAAACTCAAACTCTGTACCAGTTAAACAATAACTTCCCATTCCCTTCCCTCCTCCTCCAGTCCCTGGAAGCCACTGTTCTATTTTCTGTTTCTATGAATTTGACTACTCTTAAGTGTTTCACATAATTGACTCATATGTTATTTGTCTTTTGTATCTGGCTTATTTCACATAGTATAATGTCTTCAAGATTCATCCATGTTGTAGCATGTGATAGAATTTCATTCTTTTTAAGGCTGAATAATATTCCATTGTACGTATGTACCATCTATTGATGGACATTTGTGTTGTTTTACATTTTGGCTATTGTGAATAATGCTACTATGAATAATGGTATACAAATATCTTTAAGTCCCTGCTTTCAATTCTTTTGGGTATATACCAGAAGTGGAATTCCTAGATCATATGATAATTGTATGCTTAACGTTTTGAGGAACTGCTATAATGTTTTCCACAGTGGCTATATCATTTTACATTCCCACCAGCAATGCACAAATGTTCATGAAGCCATTGAGACCTATGAAACAGGTATTATTACTATCCCCATTTTACAGGTGAGGAAACTTAGACATACAGAGAGCTTAGGTCACTGCTTGACCCTTAAGAAACATGTAAATCATTCAACTGAGACACAAAGACCCAAAGAGGTGAAAATATTTGTGCAAAGTTTTTGCAGCATGTGGGCCTCTCACTGTTGTGGCCTCTCCCTCTGTGGAGCACAGGCTCCGGATGCACAGGCTCAGCGGCCATGGCTCACGGGCCCAGCCGCTCCGCGGCATGTGGGATCTTCCCAGACCGGGGCACAAACCGGTGTCCCCTGCATCGGCAGGCGGACTCTCAACCACTGCGCCACCAGGGAAGCCCTTCTCACCTTTTTCTGTTCTTGATATTTCTTTGTAATCTTTTCTTGTGCAGAAAAATACTTTTTTAAAAAAATTTATTTTTATACAGTAGGTTCATATTAGTTATCTATTTTATACATATTAATGTATATATGTAAATCCCAATCTCCCAATTCATCCCCCCCTCCACTTTCCCCCCTTGGTGTCCATAAGTTTGTTCTCTACATCTGTGTCTCTATTTCTGCCTTGCAAACTGGTTCATCTGTACGATTTCTCTAGATTCCACATATATGTGTTAATATATGATATTTGTTTTTCTCTGACTTACTTCAATCTGTATGACAGTCTCTAGGTCCATCCACGTCTCTATAAATGACAAAATTTCATTCCTTTTTATGGCTAATATTCCATTGTATATTGTACCACAACTTCTTTGTTCATTTGTCTGTGGATGGACATTTAGGGTATTTCCATGACCTAGTTATTGTAAATAGTGCTGCACTGAACATAGGGGTGCATGTGTCTTTTTGAATTATGGTTTTCACTGGGCATATGCTCAGTAGTGGGATTGCTGTGTCATATGGTAATTCTACGTTTAGTTTTTTAAGGAACCTCCATACTGTTCTCCATAGTGGCTGTAGCAATTTACATTCCCACCAACCATGAAGGAGGGTTCCCTTTTCTCCACACCCTCTCCAGCATTTGCTGTTTGTAGATTTTCTGATGATGGCCATTCTGACCAGTGTGAGGTTATACCTCATTGCAGTTTTGATTTGCATTTCTCTAATAATTAGTGATGTTGAGCACATTTTCATGTGCCTCTTGGCCATCTGTATATCTTCTTTGGAGAAATGTCTATTTAGGTCTTCTGTCCATTTTTAGATTGGGTTGTTTGTTTTCTTTTTTTTTTTTTTTTTTTTTCTTGCGTTATGCGGGCCTCTCACTGTTGTGGCCTCTCCCATTTGCGGAGCACAGGCTCCGGACGCGCAGGCTCAGTGGCCATGGCTCACGGGCCCAGCCGCTCCGCGGCATGTGGGATCTTCCCGAAACGGGGCACGAACCCGCGTCTCCTGCATCGGCAGGCGGACTCTCAAGCACTGCGCCACCAGGGAAGCCCTGGTTGTTTGTTTTCTAAACATTGAGCTGCATGAGTTGTTTATGTATTTTGGAGATTAATCCTTTGTCTGTTGATTCATTTGCAAATAATTTCTCCCATTCTGAGGGTTGTCTTTTCATCTTGTTTGTAGTTTACTTTGCTGTGCAAAAGCTGTTTCCTTTGCTGTGCAAAAGCTTTTAAGTTTCATTAGGTCCCATTTGTTTATTTTTGTTTTTATTTCCATTACTCTAGGAGGTGGATCAAAAAAGATCTTGCTGTGATTTATGTCAAAGAGTGTTCTTCTAATGTTTTCCTCTAAGAGTTTTATAATGTCAGGTCTTACATTTAGGTCTTTAATCCATTTTGAGTTTATTTTTGTGTATGGTGTTAGGGAGTGTTCTAAATTCATTCTTCTTCATGTAGCTGTCCAGTTTTCCCAGCACCACTTATTGAAGAGACTGTCTTTTCTCCATTGTGTATCCTTGCCTCCTTTGTCATAGATTAGTTGACCACAGGTGCGTGGGTTTATCTCTGGTCTTTCTATCCTTTTCCATTGATCTATACCTCTGTTTTTGTGCCAGTACCATATTGTCTTGATTACTGTAGCTTTGTATTATAGTCTGGAGCTAAGGAGTCTGATTCTTCCAGCTCTGTTTTTTTTCCCTCAAGATTGCTTTGGCTATTTGGGATCTTTTGTGTCTCCATACAAATTTTAAGATTTATTTGTTCTAGTTCTGTAAAATATGCCATTGGTAAGCTGATAGGGATTGCACTGAATCTGTATATTGCTTTGGGTAGTATAGTCATATTCACAATATTCATTCTTCCAATCCAAGAACATGGTATATTTCTCCATATGTTTGTGTCATTCTTGATTTCTTTCATCAGTGTCTTATAGTTTTCTGAGTATAGGTCTTTTGTCTCCTTAGGTAGGTTTATTCCTAGGTATTTTATTCTTTTTGCTGCAGTGGTAAATGGGTGTGTTTCCTTAATTTCTCTTTCAGATTTTTTCATCATTAGTGTATAGGAATGAAAGAGATTTCTATGCATTAATTTTGTATCCTGCAACTTTACCAAATTCATTGATTAGCTCTAGTAGTTTTCTGGTGGCATCTTTAGAATTCTCTGTGTATGGTATCATGTCATCCACAAACAGTGACAGTTTTACTTCTTCTTTTACTATTTGTATTCCTTTTATTTCTTTTTCTTCTCTGATTGATGTGGCTAGGACTTCCAAAACTATGTTGAATAATAGTGGTGAGAGTGGACATCCTTGTCTTGTTCCTGATCTTAGAGGAAATGCTTTCGCTTTTTCACCATTGCTAATGATGTTTGCTGTGGGTTTGTCATATATGGCCTGTATTATGTTGATGTAGGTTCCCTCTATGCCCACTTCCTGAAGAATTTTTATCATAAATGGGTGTTGAATTTTGTCAAAATTTTGTCAAAATTTCTGCATCTATTGAGATGATCATATGGTTTTTATTCTTCATTTTTTTAGTGTGGTGTATCACATTGATTGATTTGCATATATTGAAGAATCCTTGCATTCCTGGGATAAATCCCACTTGATGACAGTGTATGATCCTTTTAATGTGTTGTTGGATACTGTTTGCTAGTATTTTGTGGAGGATTTTTGCATCTATATTCATCAGTGATATTTGTCTGTAATCTTCTTTTTCTGTAGTATCTTTGCCTGGTTCTGGTATCATGGTGATGGTGGCCTCATAGAATGAGTTTGGGAGTGTTCCTTCCTCTGTAATTTTTTGGAAGAGTTTGAGAAGGATGGGTGTTAGCTCTTCTCTAAATGATAGAATTCACCTGTGAAGTTGTGGTCCTGGACTTTTGTTTGTTGGAAGATTTTTAATCACAGTTTCAATTTCATTACTTGTGATTGGTCTGTTCATAGTTTCTGTTTCTTTTCTTTTTTTTTTTAAGATGTTGGGGTAGGAGTTTATTAATGAATTAATTTATTTTTGCTGTGTTGGGTCTTTGTTTCTGTGCAAGGGCTTTCTCTAGTTATGGCAAGTGGGGACCACTCTTCATCGCGGTGCGCGGGCCTCTCACTATCGGCGGCCTCTCTTGTTGCGGAGCACAGGCTCCAGATGCGCAGGCTCAGTAGTTGTGGCTCACGGGCCTAGTTGCTCCACAGCATGTGGGATCCTCCCAGAGCAGGGCTCGAACCCGTGTCCCCTGCATTAGCAGGCAGATTCTCAACCACTGTGCCACTAGGGAAGACCCTGTTTCTTCATGGTTCAGTCTTGGAAGGTTATACCTTTCTAAGAATCTGTCCATTTCTTCCAGGTTGTCCATATGATTGGCATAGATTTGCTTGCAGTAGTCTCTTATGATGTTTTGTATTTCTGTGTTGTCCATTGTAATTTTTTTTTCCTTTCTCATTTTATTGATTTGAGTCCTCCTTCTTTTTTTCTTGATGAGTCTATCTAAAGGTTTACTGATTTTGTTTATCTTCTCAAAGAGCCAGTATTTAGTTTTATTGATCTTTGCTATTGTTTTCTTCATTTCTATTTCATTTATTTCTGCTCTGATTTTTATTATTTCTTTCCTTCTACTAACTCTGGATTATGTTTGTTCTTCTTTCTCTATTTCCTTTAGGTGTAAGGTTAGATTGTTTATTTGAGATTTTTCTTGTTTCTTGAGGTAGGATTGTATTGCTAGAAACTTCCCTCTTAGAACTGCTTTTGCTGCATCCCATAGGTTTTGGATCATCGTGTTTTTGTTGTCATCTGTCTCTAGTTATTTTTTGATTTCCTCTTTGATTTCTTCAGTGACTTCTTGGTTATTTAGTAATGTACTGTTTAGACTCCATGTGTTTGTGATTTTTACCTTTTTCCCCTGTAATTTCTTTATAATCTCATAGTGTTATGGTTGGAAAAGATGCTTGATATGATTTCAATTGTCTTATATTTTCCATGGTTTGACTTGTGACCCAGGATGTGATCTATCCTGGAGAATGTCCCATGTGCATTTGAGAAGAAAGTATATTCTGCCACTTTCAGGTGGAATGTCCTATCAATTAAATCTATTTGTTCTGTATTGTGATTTAAAGCTTGTTTTTCCTTCTTCGTTTTCTGTTTCGATGATCTGTCCATTGGTGTAAGTGAGGTATTAAAGTCCCCTTCTATTATTGTGTTACTGTCAATTTTCCCGTTTATGGTTGTTAGCATTTGCCTTATGTATTGAGATGCTCCTATGTTGGGTGCATATGTATTTATAATTGTTATATCTTCTTCTTGGATTTATCCCTTGATCATTATGTAATGTCCTTCCTGTCACTTGTAACATTCTTTATTTTAAAGTCTATTTTATCTGATATGAATATTGCCACTCCAGCTTTCTTTTGATTTCCTTTTGCATGGAATATCTTTCTCCATCCCCTCACTTTCAGTCTGTGTGTGTCCCTAGGTCTGAAGTGGGCCTCCTGTAGACAACATATATATGGGTCTTGTTTGTGTATCCATTCAGCAAGCCTGTGTCTTTTGATTGGAGCATTTAGTCCATTCACATTTAAGGTAATTATTGATATGTATGTTCTTATTCTCATTTTCTTAATTGTTTTGGGTTTGTTATTATAGATCTTTTTCTTCTGTTGTATTTCTCACTTAGAGAAGTTCCTTTAGCATTTGTTGTAAAGCTGGTTTGGTGGCGCTGAATTGTCTTAGCTTTTGCTTGTCCATAAAGCTTTAGATTTCTCCATCGAATCTGATGAGATCCTTTCTGGGTAGAGTAATCTTGGTTGTAGGTTCTTCCCTTTCATCACTTTAAATATATCATGTCACTCCCTTCTGGTTTGTAGAGCTTCTGCTGAGAAATCAGCTGATAACCTTATGGGAGTTCCCTTGTATGTTATTTTTCATTTTTCCCTTGCTGCTTTCAATAATTTTTCTTTGTCTTTAATTTTTGCCAGTGTGATTACTATGTGTCTCAGCGTATTTCTCCTTGGGTTTATCCTATAGGGGACTCTGTGTTTCCTGGAATTGGGTGGGTATTTCTTTTCCCATGTTACGGAAGTTTTTGACTATAATCTCTTCAAATATTTTCTTGGGTCCTTTCTCTCTCTCTTCTCTTACTTGAACCCCTATAATGCAAATATTTTTGCATTTAATGTTGTCCCAGATGTTTCTTAGGCTGTCTTCATTTCTTTACATTCTTTTTTCTTTATTCTGTTCCATGGCAGTGGATTCCACCATTCTGTCTTCCAGGTCACTTATCCTTTCTTCTGCCTCAGTTATTCTGCTGTTGATTCTTCTAGTGTATTTATCATTTCAGTTATTGTATTGTTCATCTCTGTTTGTTTGTTCTTTAATTCTTCTAGGTCTTTCTTAAACATTTTTGGAATTTTCTCGATCTTTGCCTCCATTGTTTTTCTGAGATCCTGGATCATCTTCACTATCATTATTCTGAATTCTTTTTCTGCCTATTTCTACTTCATTTACTTTTTTTTCTGGAGTTTTATCTTGTTCCTTCTTCTGCTACATAGCCCTCTGCTGTTTCATTTTGTCTGTCTTTCTGTGAATGCGGTTTTCTTTCCACAGGCTGCGGAATGTAGTTCTTGCTTCTGCTGTCTGCCCTCTGGTGGATGAGGCTATCTAAGAGGCTTATGCAAGCTTCCTGATGGTAGGGATTGGTAGTGGGTAGAGCTTGGTGTTGCTCTGGTGGGCAGAGCTCAGTAAAACTTTAATCCACTTGTCTGCTAATGGGTGTGGCTGAGTTCCCTCCCTGTTGGTTGTTTGGCCTGAGGTGACCCAGCACTGGAGGCTACAGGTTCTTTTGTGGGGCTAATGGTGGACTCCAGGAGCGCTCATTCCAAGAAGTACTTCCCAGAACTTCTACTGCCAGTGTCCTTGTCCCCACGGTGAGTCACAGGCAACCTCGCCTTTGCAGGAGACCATCCAACAAAAGCAGGTAGGTCTCCTTCAGTCTCCTATGGGATCGCTGCTTCTTTCCCCTGGGTCCTATGTGCACAGGACTTTGTGTGTACCCTCCAAGAGTGGAGTTTCTGTTTCTCCCAGTCCTGTTGAACTCCTGCAATCAAATCTCACTAGCCTTCAAAGCCTGATTCTCTGGGAATTCCTTCTCCCTTTGCCAGACCCCAGGTTGGGAAGTCTGACGTGGGGCTCAGAAACTTCATTCCAGTGGGTGGGCTTCTGTAGTATAATTGTTCTCCAGTTTGTGAGTGATCCACCTAGTGGTTATAGGATTTGATTTTATTGTGATTGTATCCCTCCTACCGTCTCATTGCGGCTTCTCCTTTGTCTTTGGATGTGGGGTATCTTTTTTGGTGAGTTCCATTGTCTTCCTGTCAATGATTGTTCAGCAGTTAGTTGTGATTCTGGTGCTGTTGCAAGACGGAGTGAGTGTACGTCCTTCTACTCCACCATCTTGAACCTGAAGCATTCTTAATTTGCCTTTCCAGGTTCCCACCCTCACTTTGGTGCCCTGTTAAGGAACCAGAGGTACTTGGTGGTACCTTCAGACAACAAAGACATGGCAATAATACCCCTAGTTGATTTTCTTTCTACCTTGGTTTCCAAATTGTATTTCACCATTTCTTTTGTGATGTTCTCTTATCATCTCAACATGCTTAAAACTGACCTCATTATTTTTACACTATCACTTACCACCTAGGACTTCTGGCAAATGATTTAACCTAAGCTTCAATTTCCTTGATTGTAAAAGAGAATAATAATACCAAAGCACAGGGTGTTTGTGGAGACTAAATTAGGTAGGGTCTGTAGAGTGTTTTATACAATGATTGGCACATAGTGATATTTCAGTAAACAGTAGCCATTATTGTTTTTAATTCTTCTCCTAACTGGATATCTGTCTTTATTTTTCCTTGTTTTGTAAACTGATGATACCACTCTTCTCTAAGTAACTGAGGCTATACACCTCAGAGTAAACCTTTTGATCCTACTTTATATGCATTCCAAAGGTTTTTGTCAGTCATCATATACAACATTTCTTGCATTATAATAACCTTTTAATGAACTGTCACTTTAGCAAAAGTTTGCTGAATCCCCAAAGCATTGACTCCACTCTCTTCCTCGTTAGTGTATCTAGTACTTCACTAATAGATTCATTTCCCTAAAACAGTCTTTTTAACTGATCATTCTTATTTTCATAAACGTTATTGACCTCTCCTAACTTTTATTGCCTGGAAGTAATGCACACACTCTGTCTTTCCAGTCATAGCAGAGTTTTTTGTGTGTGAGAATTTCCTAATTTTATGAAAGGAGCTATGATTCTCTACTTCTCCCCCAATCCCCACCCCATATGCAGATTTAGTGAACTCTGAATTCTTTTTCTTTCATTTGAGGCAGCCAATCATTCTCTTGGCTTTGTTAAATTATTCTCAAATGATAATCAATTATTCCCTTGCATCACCATATGCAGAACTCCAGAGCTCCAAGCTTAATTCACTACTCAGGCAAACTCTAGTTATCATTTGAAACCGAGTTCAACCATGGTTGTCATGTGGGTCACAGGCTCCCAGATCATTGGAGAGAGTTCCTTGGACCTAAAGAAGAAGAGGAAATAGCTTTCAACCCCTACCTGGGCTGCACTCTGTTTCCAAGCAGGCCTTAAAGCAGTGGTGCCTTATTCTTGTCTTACAACAAGTCTGATTTAATAACACAACTGGAGAGAGAAGTGGTACCATCCTAATTAGAGCACTGTTTCTGCAGTAAGAGATGGGTTCTAGTCCTGGATCTTCTACTTACTGACTGTATGACTCTGAGAATTACCAGTAAAATAAGGGCAGGATATGAATATTTTAGAGTTGTCAGAACTTAAAAAATTAAATCATTCATTGATTATTTGGAATAGAAGGTGCTTAAATAAATGGCAGTGTTGTTGTTATTGACAGCGTTATTTCATAGGTTTTTCTTCCTAGGCCTTTGGTGTTGGTATGGCTGGGGAAGGCAAGAACAGCAAAACAATGAGAATGCCATGAACCTTGTAATGGCTGAAGTTGCTCTTTCCTTCCAACCTCCCCTTTTTATTGCTTGTACCCAGCTTATGCTTGGACTAACTCAAGAGAAGGAGCCTTTCAACATAAGCAGAAATTGTTCTCATGTGGACGTTGGGTCTCTTTTCTTCTACCACCTTTCCAGCTATGCTCCATTTATTCTAATCCAAAGCTGGAATACAACATATTCTCTTGCATAGTGAACCGCACTGAATGTATTTTAACATTACTAATCATTTATACTTTAGATGAGTTGATTGAAGCTTGCTTACTTTCTCCTTTGGATAAAAATGAGATTAAGCAACTGGAAATAAAACCACTTGATTGAATATTTAAGGACTTCATAATTACTCAAGGCAGCATGCTAGACACTGGAAGATTAAGTAGACATTCTACTTCATCTGGAATGTCATCCTATGTAACACTAGCTAATACTTTTTTTTTTTTGCTCAGTTAATGACAATACCTTACTCTTTATAGTGTCTCTTTGGTACTTAATTGCATAATTTACACCATTGTCTATTTGTTGCTTATTAAATTATTTTTGCATGTAGTCATCCAAATAATTATAACCTCAATGAAGATAGTAAGAGAGTCATACTCCTTTATTCCTGAAGAACCCTGTGCAGTGCTAGACACTTAAGTTTCATTCATTTGAAATATACTGAGGGCCTACTATACACCATACCCTATGCTAGAGGTTGAGCATGTGATCGTAAGTGATATAGAGAAACTTACATTTTAGTAGACACAGACTATATAATTCTTAAGTTTATCATTGAGAAGGGGGCAGTCAAGACAACCTCAGAGTAGGTTTGAGTAGCCAGGGAGCCTTCAGGCCCAACCCACATTGGGACATCTTGAAGCCTGACTTTGCAAACTCAGCCTGAGCCCAGAATTTGACTTCTTTTTATAAATGGACTTGAGGATTCTCTAGTCTTATCATATTTGAAAAGCTTTTCTCTCCCAGCTTCATCATATTTCATAACTCATAAAATATATATGAAAATCAATGATATCAGATCAACATGTTTTATGTCTTAAGAGTTTTCCCTGTCTCCCTAATGATGTAGTGAATTAGAAAATAATTAAAAATCATTTAGGTTGCAACCTCCCTTTCTTCCCCTCTGCCTGACTCCCCCAACTGCTTGCAAGGAACAATGTGATTTGTATTGCTTCCTCCACCCTGATTGCTCCAGATAACTCAGGGACATCTTCTTAGATGGGAACTCTGCAGAACTGGCAGTACACCCAGCTTTGCCTGGATTCTTCAGGAGACAGTGCATGGATGCACAATAGCTAGCACTATTAATAAACTTCCACCTTTGACATCACTGCTTATTTTTCCTAACAGCAAGCAACAACCACAAAAAAACTATAGATGACATTTTATAGCAATTTAACACTTGCAGGATGCTTGTACATCCATTATCTCATTTGATGCTCACAAAAGTTTTGACATAGATATTACTCTTATCCTGATAAATATCAGAAAACTGTGGCTTAGATAAAGCTGGGGACTTTTCCAAGGTCATTCTTCTTATGAGAGGTTGGAAACAGAATTACACTCCTTAGGCATTCCCTTCAACTTCTACCCTGCCGTCTTCACAGAGAGAGGAGAGTGAAGGGAGAAAAGAGGAAAATAAGGAAGTGAGGAAAGAGTACGGGAGGTGGGATGGTTTTAGTCAAATCTGGAAGACCTGTTCCCATTTTTGGACAATTAGTAGGGTTTTACTGCATTATCCTGTCCTTTGTTCTACATAAGGACAGTGACAATATAAGTTGATACCTTCATTCAAGTAAAGTTAGCTTAAGCAATAACAAATTTATTGGCTCACATATATCTAAAAGACTATATATAGGAACATCTCCTGATATCCCATTAACTCATATTAGGTGACATGCATATTCTACCACAACCATTGGCAAGGTGGGTGGGAGCTTAAATAACCTTAGGACAACTCAGACTCTTACCTTGATCTGGAAGCATGGTCAGCTTCCCTGGATCCTGTGTGTTTGGGCTGAAGGTGAATTTCTATACTAAATGTCCACCAAAACTATTCAACATAAAAGACTCAGTAATTACTGAATTTGCCAAGGAGCAGAGCTGTTCATCAGTATAGATCAATGATTCTCAGGCTTGGCCATACGAAGAAATCAGCTGGGGAGATTTAAAAGGTACTGATGTGTGGGCCCACTCCTAAAGATTCTAATTTGACTGGTCTGGTGTGAGCCTGGCATTGGAATTTTTAAAAGCATCCCAGATGATTCTAGTGTGAGGTCAAGGTTAAGAACCATTCTAATAGAGCCTTGTTACCCAAAGTGTGGTTCATGCACTAGCAGAATTGGCATCACTTGGTAGTTTATAAGAGATGCAGAAACTCAGGCTCCACTCTGGACCTACTGAATCAGAATCTGCACATCAACAAGCTTCCCAGGTGAGTCACAGGCACATTGAAATTTGAGGAGTACTGTTATAGCTGATAACGTCCAAGATTTTGTTCCCGATCCATGTCTTTACTCTGGTTCTCAAGTCCAACTTGTGATTCTGTTTAGTGATTTTATTGGTGGGTAGTTCCCAAATATCTGCTCAACTACCTAGTTTTCCTCAAAGGGGAGCTTGTAAATCAGTGATTGTTAGTGATGTGTGTGACTGAGAATCACTTGAGGATTTTATTCTAAATTTAGATATCTGGTTCCCACTGTAGAGCAAGTGAAATAGAATCTCTTCAATGAATTTGAACCATGTGTATCCTGGGCAAAAACCATCTCTGGGTTCAGATGACTGTTGTAGTCTGGAGTATGAGAAAACATTGTGTCTTCCCAAAATGAAAACCAGAGAGAAATAAGCTAATTGGAGATATAATGATGATGTAGCAAAGAGTACTCTAATTGAACTCATTTCTAGATGCTTGCTCTTTAGCCTGCCTGTACACTTGACCACTGAAGGAGCCCAGCAAAGAGGAGAGATCAGAGACCCCAGCCCCCTGAGGCTGACCAGAATTGGGGTTGTGAAGATGATGGATGGGGTTGGTGCCATAGATAGTTGTTTCCTCAGCCCATCCTACAATTTCCCAGAATAATAAATCCTGCAGGGGACACCAATACATTCCTGATAGCAGAGAGAAGTCACTCTTTAATATGGGCCTGATAATGTCACTGAGCTCAGTCTTCCTAAATTTAAATGATTAGTAATGACCAGGCTCACTCCTGTTTGATGCATCGCTTAACCTGGTAATCGGGAAATCTATTCCACTTGCCTCCTTAGATTGATGATGTCACGTTACACTGAGGCTTGCTTTCCCCCCTTAATAGAGGAAGAGCATGTTAGGATGCGTTGGCCTTCAGCATTCTGGCCTCAGCCTCCCCTCATGAATTTGATTAATATCACAGCCTCCATGGGCACATCTCAGAATTGCTGAATATGGCATTTCTGGGAGGACTATGTTTAGAGAGCATTGAGATGTTACTAATGAAGTCTGCCATTGGATGATTCTATTTATTTCCTGACTTCCAGACTTAGTGAGAGTATTCTTTTCTAAGAAAGAAAAATATATGGGTTTTGGTTAAGCCCTATTGAATAGGGAAAAAACAGGACTCATTCCCTAAATTAGAGCTGGCCACCTATATCTACCTGTTGTGCTGAGTGGGTGGAATCCCTAACCAATGGCTAAAGATCTCTTTATGGATTCTGGGGTATTTTCTGGTGAAGCTCAAAGCAGGTTTATCACCAAAGTGTCCCTCACTCCCTATCCAGCTCCTTAGCCCATCAAGATTATAAATGTTATTATTATCTTTCTCCTGCCTCCCATTCCACTGAGAGATTTTACTGCTCCATAACTTCTCCTCTCTCTGGTTATTACAAGGGATGTCAAACAACTGAAGGATAGCCTCTCTTCAAGAAATTTCTGGGGGTTCTTTGTTAGAGAACACCCATGGGAGTCAGACTTGAAACCAGGGCTGGAGAAGAGGGAAGGAAGGTAAGTGACAAATGGTAAGAATGGAAGAAGAAATAGAGAAAAGTGCCCAAAAGGGAGAATGACAGAGGACAAGAAATTATAGTGTCAGAAATAAAGAAATGCCCAAATTACTATGGTGATCAAGGGAAGGAAACTGAAAATCATAATTAAATTCTATTTATCAAACAGAATTAGTAAATATTTATTGATTACATGCTATGTGTCAGGCACATAGCAATACTAGGTACTGAGGATGCAGAGCTGAATAAATCTTCATCTTGCTTACAAGGACTCACATTCTAATAGGAGAAATATCCACTCAACCAAAAGTTGAAAAGCAGCATGACAAATGCAACTGAGGTAGGTCCAGGACACAGAACAGAGAGGAAAGGCTTCTTCAAGAACGTGATATCTGAGTTGAATTCTGGTATATCACCACTTTTTTAAGCAAATTGTGGGCAGGGAATGAGAGACCATTGGACATCTACCTAAAGGAATGGTTCTACAAATAAACATGATCCCCTTAAATTTGTTTCTCCCTCGGAATCACCAAAGAAGCAAGTGGATGTCTCCATTTCTCAATCCCAACTGATGTTTCCCTCCAGACTCTGGACTTTGGACTAAGATGCATCTCATTATGCTATTTATATAGTGCTAAAAACTCATTCACACCTTGCTGCCCGTTTTTCTGCTAAGACATCAACATTTGGCTTACACTGAATTCTCTGATATGAAAGTTAAGACATACCCAGGGGGTTATAGCTTAGAGTCTCTTATATATCCCCATTCTCCAAATCTGCATGTGTTTATGGATAATAATTCTAAGGTCTGAAGCAGGATGAAGCTCTCCAAGGGCATGGGTTAAGGTTTTTGTCTCTACATAGATACAGGCTATCTCTTGGGCCACTGGATCATCAACCCATCACTCTGCTTGCTCTTAAGAAGTAATTTGTGTACAAACTGTGGACATGACAAACTACAGATGTCACTGCTTCTCATTGTTCTGCTCACAGCCTAGGAAGACCTAGGGTGGGGAAGTCCTCTAGAGGAGAAACTGCTCAGCTGTTCAAGCGAGACAAAGCATCAATTCGGAGTTTGGAGCAGCAAAATTCTCTGGGCAAGGGCAACCCTGCTGAGATCTCAGCACTGTAGATTGAGGTGAATGGTGTGTCATGTAATAATGGAAACCATTCAAAAATACATGGAGGAGAGAAAAGGAGAGAAACATATGTATTCCCAGGCTGGAGGAAGATTGAAGGGTTAGAACCCAGGAAAAATACCATTTTAGTGGGGAAGAGTTTTCTTGGCTCCATAAATAAATCATTGACCAGGCAGGGTGCCCTCTCTTTTCCTTTCTATTTTTGCTTCTTTTTCTTTTTTCATTCATTCTTTCTTTTTTTTTTCCTGAAGCCAGCAAATTTCCCCTGATTTGGAAAGGAAGTAAGAAACTCTCATAGTCGTGCTTGACTCTTGCTGCAGACAAATGAGGCAACCGTTTTAACATTTCATGAAGGTGTTTATTAAGCTCCTGCACTGTCTGGTCTAATGTTTGTGGCAGTTCATTTTTTAATTTGTCCCCATGTAAAGCAAGGAACAAGTCAGATAGAGCCATTCTTACATTGAATACTCAATTTTTATTTGTAAACTGACCCAGTTTTAACAGAGGAGACTGGTGTCTTATTGATTTTTTTTTTTTTCTTATGTTCTGGTAACTACATCTTAGGACAGGCCCTTTGCAGATGAGTGAGTATTAAGGTCCTCATTAGTGACCCAATGGACCAGAGATAGATCATGCTCCATCACTTTCACTAAGGCCAGTGACAGCAGGGTCAGCTGAGAGATCCAACCTTCTTTTTCATCCCATCCCTTAAGCAGTATCACTGTTTATCATCAGGAATGAAACTCTGTCTTAGGGGATTATGTAAATTGAAATATCACTTAGTCAACCAATGTTTATGATACATTTTTAATACTGTGTAACAAATGTGTTTGTATCCCCCTTTGTCTTTATGTATCTGGCTTATTATAAATATTTATGGGAATTACTAGTTACATATTTTCTGAGCCACTGAAATCCAGCTCATCACATTCACTAACACATTCCCATATTTCTCTTCCTTGAAGATACTTACTGCAGCCAAGGAAAATAACCATTTTTTGATTTAAGATGCTAGGAGAGCTACCTCCTGACAATTTCTGGAACTTTCTTTCTATACTTTGCAGTGAGGTCAGATGTGCAGGTGACTTACTGCTCCAAGACCAGCCAGTGTTATCATTGTCTTTGAAGCCTCTGGGACATTGGAGATATAACTCTATACCCTGTGAGAGTATAAATCGTGTTTATTGTATTAATCCAGTACAGAATATATAGCCCAACAATTAATTTTAAATGGCAGTTGTTACAAACCTACCACAGACAAAGCCACTGAAACTTATATAACTTATTATTTTTTTCCATTTAAGAAAAATGCCTTACTTGACTGTACTTAGGCTGAGTCACTACTAAAGTATAATCTACTGGGTCTCTGCTGATGCAAATTTTGGGATCATCTTGCTTTGTGGTCAACAAGATGAGAGAAAAATTTTATTCTTTCTTGGTAGCATTTACAATGCCAAAGAGTTATTTTATAATCGATTTTGATGAAAGTTCTTTTGAGGGTCAAGAATGGGTGTGCTGGCCCATCTGAATCAATGGATAGGAACTTAAGTGCGTTTGTTCTCTGTGCCTCAAGAACCTATTGAAATGAAGGACTGGGGTGTGTCACAACCAAGGCTGCTGGGTGTCGTTGTGCAGGTTGTGCACTCTGCAACTTCAAGAGGTGCCATTTGTATAGTCTTTGTTATAAATGATGCTCCCTGTAGTTGTGTAATATACAACATGCATGGCCATTCATGACAATCTTCATTGGCTGATATTTTCTTCCATAAATAAATGTAAATATTATAACTCATTCAGCCTCCTAATAGGTACTTTTCTCTCTGACTTTCAGTAGTAGGCCATGCTATCCACTGTTGTCTGATGCTCTAGTCAGATGGCCTCAATTGACAGACTTTTGGCTATATTCATTCCACAGAAATGTCTTACTTGGCCTACAAAAAAGTTTAAAAAAAAAAACAAAGCTAGTTATCAAAACTTTAAAATCAGGAGATTTTATATAAAAACTCTAATTTTCAGCTAATTAAATAATCAAATCTGGTAACATGGCACCCTTCCAGTGGGGCAACTATCCATCAGAGCTGAGCATCTACTATTCCCTTAAAAAGGGCCCACAGTCTCACCTCGACATTCCTTCTTATCTCACTGCTGGGTTGGTTTACTAACTTATGCTATTTGCCTGTCTCCTGTAGCCAATGTCAATCTGGGACCCCCTATATGATTTACTCCAAAAGAGGTCCACACCATTCTCCTCTGAACAATTCATTCTCATGTTTGCAGAGCGTTTGCAACATTTCTTTGAGTAGCTTTCTCTATCCTCAGGGTTTCCAGAATTCTTATTTGCATTCGCTTAGCCATGATGGAAGCAATGGCCCAGATCTACTGGTAACCAAATTTCAGAAAGCACAGCCTCAGTCCCAGAGGAAGCTGCTGGCCTTTGCACACACTGGCTGTCACATCTCAGCACTGCTGCTGGTCTATAGAACAGCCTTCCCTGTGGCTCTGCTCTATCCTCAAAGCCTCTATTGTCATCAGCTTCTATTTTGGGTGGGGTGAGATTTTAGTCCCCAAAATGGAGTGAGAAGCACCCGCACAGAGAGTGGTACTCTGAGGAAAGAAACCAACAATGCAGTACCTTCAGCTTTCATGAGTTTATCTTTATTTCTACTTTTCTGAAAATGAAATGCCCTTGCTCCCAATTCCTCTCAGTGTTGGCTTGGCAGGGCTCCTCTCCCTGTGTTCTGGGCTCATTAGATTAGGTTTTTGTTGATAACCTTTGGCCAGACCCATCTTTAGGAAGACTCTAATGCATGTTGATCAGCCAGACTTTAAAGGCAACAAAGATCTCCAGGCCCGTTGTCCTTTTCATGCCTCAGCAGCTTCCATGGCAAAAGGATGACACGACTTTTATCAAGACTTTGGCTACATTCATATCTCATGACATAGATTTTTTTTAAGCAGGATTTCAAAAAGCTTTCTTTATCACAATATCTTTAGCCTTCCTTAACAGTTCATATGGACATTTTCTCAGAAGTTATATAATCAAAGTCATAAAGTCATTTGTACATTTATATAATTTTTTTTTTTATCTTCAGGGGCTCACAGAGTTGGAAGAATTATGTCTTTAAAAGCAATTGCTGATATAAAGACCAACTTCAAATCAGCCCTGACCTTTTGTTCAACAGCTCCTCCTGTTATAGAACACATTCAAATAGCTATTTAGATATTGGTGGGGAGAAGAGTCCATTGATTTCCCTAGTTAGGGGGGTTGGTTGTTTCTGCAGAAAGGATTGTTGCTGAGTAGGGCATGGGACCTGGCTTTTCTCATACCGCAGTCTAACTGAGGTGCCGGGTGTCATGCCTGTGGGATGGCAGAGCTGCTGCAGAGCCCTTTTGGTTTTCTCAGCTCCAGCTGAGAGGTTTGCTTGTACCCACAGGTGTATGAATATGTCTAGGAACAAGAAAATGATGGTTTCAAGAGCTCATTAGACCTGGTGTTGGCTGGGAAATGGGGAGTGCACTGCATGGAAGTTCCTGGGTCCTCATAGAATCCAGGAGTCGGACTCCCAGGCTTCCATCCATACACATCCCACTCCCTGGGGGGAACCCTCTGCTATTTAGAATGTGTAATTCAGAGAACTGTTTATTGAGTTCTTGCTGTGAACCTATCATCATAGGTTCTTTTCGGCACTTTTAATTATATCAGCTCATTTTGTGCCTTGAGCCCAGTGAGGCAGCTGTCTTTCTCTGTCCCTTATAATAATGAATGAACTGAGAGTCAGAATGCTGAGGAAATGTACCCACAATTGGTCAGCTTGGGAGTGGCAGACTGACATATGTAACCGTGTCTCCTTCCACCAGGTCACATCTTGTACCCTTGGGAAATTAACAGGTATTCTCTCAACATCCATGGCCTACAGTCATGGATGGCATGTGCTCTGGACTAGTGGAATTTCTGAAGAACAGCTCTTCTCTGGCCTGCTCCTTGTCTAAAAAACCTGACTGACACAATTACCAGTCAACAAACTAAGAAGTCTTTATGAAGTGCCTAGAATAGTGTCTGGTTCCCAGTTGACACACACAAAAATACATTTATTACCACAGTGTCCTTGGTTTATTTCAGGCACTTGCACAGTTTCTTTAGCAACTTCAAACAAGTACCAGATACTATTGTGCCATAATCCTCTTTTTTTTTTTCTTTCTTTTTTAAAATTTTGCTAGTTAAGTCTCATTGGTTAAATAAACCATTCTTCCACTTATGATATTTCAGGCTATATATTCTTTCTTTAAATTTAATTTTATTTTTTTTTTATATAACAGGTTCTTATTAGTTACCCATTTTATATATATTAGTGTATATATGTCAATCCCAATCTCCCAATTCATCACAGCATCACCACCTACCTCCCTCTGCCACTTTCCCCCCTTGGTGTCCATACATTTGTTCTCTACATCTGTGTCTCAGTTTGTGCCCTGGAAACCAGTTCATCTGTACCATTTTTCTAGGTTCCACATATATGCGTTAACATACGATATTTGTTTTTCTCTTTCTGACTTGCTTCACTCTGTATGACAGTCTCTAGATTCATCCACGTCTCTACAAATGACCCAATTTCGTTCCTTTTTATGGCTAATATTCCATTGTATATATGTACCACATCTTCTTTATCCATTCGTCTGTCAATGGGCATTTAGGTTGTTTCCATGACCTGGCTATTGTAAATAGTGCTGCAATGAACATTGGGGTGCATGGGTCTTTTTGAATTATGGTTTCCTCTGGGTATATGCCCACTAGTGGGATTGCTGGGTCATATGGTACTTCTATTTGTAGTTTTTTAAGGAACCTCCATACTGTTCTCCATAGTGGCTGTATCAATTTTCATTCCCACCAACAGTGCAAAAGGTTCCCTTTTCTCCACACTATTTCCAGCATTTGTTGTTTGTAGATTTTCTGATGATGCCTATTCTAATTGGTGTGATGTGATACCTCATTGTAGTTTTGATTTGTATTTCTCTAATAATTAGTGATGTTGAGCAGCTTTTCATGTGCTTCTTGGCCGTCTGTATGTCTTCTTTGGAGAAATGTCCATTTAGGTCTTCTGCCCATTTTTGGATTGGGTTGTTTGTTTTATTAATATTGAGCTGCATGAGCTGTTTATATATTTTGGAGATTAATCCTTTGTCCGTTGATTCATTTGCAAATCTTTTCTCCCATTCTGAGGGTTGCCATTTCATCTTGTTTGTAGTTTCTTTGCTTTGCAAAAGCTTTTAAGTTTCATTATGTCCCATTTGTTTATTTTTGCTTTTATTTCTACTACTATAGGAGGTGGATCAAAAAAGATCTTGATGTGATTTATGTCAAAGTGTGTTCTTCCTATGTTTTCCTCTAAGAGTTTTATAGTGTCCAGTCTTACATTTAGGTCTCTAATCTATTTTGAGTTTTATTTTTGTGTATGGTGTTAGGGAGTGTTCTAATTTCATTCTTTTATATGTGGCTGTCCAGTTTCCCCAGCACCACTTATTGAAGAGACTGTCTTTTCTCCATTGTATATCTTTGCCTCCTTTGTCATAGATTAGTTGACCATAGGTGTGTGGGTTTATCTCTGGGCTTTCTATCCTGTTTCATAGATCTATATTTCTGTTTTAGTGCCAGTAGCATATAGTCTTGAGTACTGTAGCTTTCTAATATAGTCTGAAGTCAGGGAGTCTGATTCCTCCAGCTCCATTTTTTTCCCTAAATACTGCTTTGGCTATTTGGAGTCTTTGTGTCTCCATACAAATTTTAAGATTTTTTTGTTCTAGTTCTGTAAAAAATGCCATTGGTAATTTGATAGGGATTGCATTGAATCTGTAGATTGCTTTGGGTAGTATAGTCATTTTCACAATATTGATTCTTCCAATCCAAGAACATGGTATATCTCTCCATCTGTTGGTATAATCTTTAATTTCTTTCATCAGTGTCTTATAGTTTTCTGCATACAGGTCTTTTGTCTCACTAGGTAGGTTTATTCCTAGGTATTTTATTCTTTTTGTTGCAATGGTAAATGGAAGTGTTTCCTTAATTTCTCTCTCAGATTTTTCATAATTAGTGTATAGAAATGCAAGAGATTTCTGTGCATTAATTTTGTATCCTACAACTTTACCAAATTCATTGATTAGCTCTAGTAGTTTTCTGGTGGCATCTGTAGGATTTTCTATGTATAGTATCATGTCATCTGCAAACAGTGGCAGTTTTACTTTTTCTTTTCCAATTTGTATTCCTTTTATTTCTTTTTCTTCTCTGATTGCCATGGCTAGGACTTCCAAAACTATGTTGAATGATAGTGGTGAGAGTGGATATCCTTGTCTTGTTCCTGATTATAGAGGAAATGCTTTCAGGTTTTCAGCATTGCTAGTGATGTTTGCTGTTGGTTTGTTGTATATGGCCTTTATTATGTTAAGGTAGGTTCCTTCTAAGCCCACTTTCTGGAGCATTTTTATCATAAATGGGTATTGAATTTTGTCAAAAGCTTTTTCTTCATCTATTGAGATGATCATATGGTTTTTATTCTTCAAGTTGTTAATATGGTGTATCACATTGATTGATTTACATATATTGAAGAATCATTGCATCCCTGGGATAAATCTCACTTGATCTTGGTGTATGATCCTTTTAATGTGTTTCTCGATTCTGTTCACTAGTATTTTGTTGAGGATTTTTGCATCTATATTCATCAGTGATATTGGTCATAATTTTCATTTTTTGTAGTATCTCAGTCTGGTATCAGGGTGATGATGGCCTCATAGAATGAGTTTGGGAGTGTTCCTTCCTCTGTAATTTTTTGAAAGAGTTTGAGAAGGATGTTTTCAGTTTCATTTGTCTCTAGGTATTTCCTGATTTCCTCTTTGATTTCTTCAGTGATCCCTTGGTTATTTAGTAAAGTATTGTTTAGCCTCCATGTGTTTGTGTTTTTTACATTTTTTTCCCTGTAATTAATTTCTAATCTCATAGTGTCATGGTCAGAAAAGAAGCTTGATATGATTTCCATTTTCTTAAATTTACTGAGGATTCATTTGCAACCCAAGATGTGATCTATCCTGGAGAATATTCCATGCACACTTGAGTAGAACATGTAATCTGCTCTTTTTGGCTGGAATGTCCTATAAATATCAATTAAATCTATCTGGTCTATTGTGTCATTTAAAGCTTGTGTTTCCTTATTAATTTTCTGTTTGGAT
This sequence comes from Lipotes vexillifer, assembly GCF_000442215.2. Lineage (NCBI taxonomy): Eukaryota > Metazoa > Chordata > Mammalia > Artiodactyla > Lipotidae > Lipotes > Lipotes vexillifer. The sequence goes on along the minus strand of NW_006778270.1, from coordinate 1,665,234 downwards.
GATCTGTCCATTGGTGTAAGTGAGGTGTTAATGTCCCCCGCTATTATTGTGTTACTGTCGATTTCCTCTTTTATAGCTGTTAGCAGTTGCCTTATATATTGAGGTGCTCCTATGTTGGGTGCATATATATTTATAATTATAATATCTTCTTCTTGGGTTGATCCCTTGATCATTATGTAGTGTCCTTCCTTATCTCTTGTAACATTCTTTATTTTAAAGTCTATTTTATCTGATATGAGTGTTGCTACTCTTGCTTTCTTTTGATTTCCATTTGATTGGAATATGTTTTTCCATCCCCTCACTTTCAGTCTGTATGTGTCCCTAGGTCTGAAGTGGGTCTCTTGTAGACAGCATATAGATGGGTCTTGTTTTTGTATCCATTCAGCGAGCCTGTTTGTTTTGGTTGGAGCATTTAATCCATTCATATTTAAAGTAATTATTGATATTTATGTTCCTATTTCCATTTTCTTAATTGTTTGGGGTTTGCTTTTGTAGGTCCTTTTCTTCTCTTGTGTTTCTCAGTTAGAGAAGTTCCTTTAGCATTTGTTGTAGAGTTGATTTGGTAGTGCTGAATTCTCTTATCTTTTCCTTGTCTGTAAAGCTTTTGATTTCTCCAACAAATCTGAATGAGATCCTTGCTGGGGAGAGTAATCTTTGTTGTCAGTTCTTCCCTTTCATCACTTTAAATATGTCATGCCACTCCCTTCTGGCTTGTTGCGCTTCTGCTGAGAAGTCAGCTGTTAAGTTTATGAGAGTTCCCTTGTGTGTTATTTGTTGTTTTTCCCTTGCTGCTTTCAATAATTTTTCTTTGTCTTTAATTTTTGCCAATTTGATTACTATGTGTCTTGGTGTGTTTCTCCTTGGGTTTATCCTGTATGGGACTCTCTGTGCTTCCTGGGCTTGGGTGGGTATTTCCTTTCCCATGTAAGGGAAGTTTTTGACTATAATCTCTTCAAATATTTTCTCGGGTCCTTTCTCTCTCTCTTCTCCTTCTGGGACCCCTATAATGTGAATGTTGTTACATTTAATGCTGTCCCAGAGGTCTCTTAGGCTGTCTTCATTTCTTTTCATTCTGTTTTCTTTATTCTATTCTACAGCAGTGAATTCCACCATTCTGTCTTCCAGGTCATTTATCCATTCTTCTGCCTCAGTTATTCTGCTATTGATTCCTTCTAGTGTATTTTTCATTTCAGTTATTGTATTGTTCATCTTTGTTTGTTTGTTCTTTAATTCTTGTAGGTCTTTGTTAAACATTTCTTGCGTCTTCTCGATCTCTGCCTCCATTCTTTTTCCGAGGTCCTGGATCATCTTCATTATCATTATTCTGAATTCTTTTTCTGGAAGATTGCCTATCTCCACTTCTTTTAGTTGTTTTTCTGGGATTTTACCTTGTTCCTACTTCTGGTACATAGCCCTCTGCCTTTTCATCTTGTCTATCTTTCTGTGAATGTGGTTTTTGTTCCACAGAGTGCATGATTGTAGTTCTACTTGCTTCTGCTGTCTGCCCTCTGGTGGATGAGGCTATCTAAGAGGCTTGAGCAAGTTTCCTGATGGGAGGGACTGGTGGTGGGAAGAGCTGCTGTTGCTCTGTTGTGCAAAGCTCAGTAAAATTTTAATCCACTTGTCTGCTGATGGGTGGGGCTGGGTTCCCTTCCTGTTTGTTGTTTGGCCTGAGGTGACCCAACACTGGAGCCTTCCCAGGCTCTTTGATGGGGCTAATGGCCGACTCTGGGAGGGCTCTCACCAAGGCGTACTTCCCAGAATTTCTGCTGCCAGTGTCCTTGTCCTCACTGTGAGAGACAGCCACCCCCTGCCTCTGCAGGAGACCCTCCAACACTAGCAGGTAGGTCTGGTTCAGTCTCTATGGGGCCATTGCTCCTTCCCCTGGGTCCCGATGTGCACACTACTTTGTGTGTGCCCTCCAAGAGTGGAGCCTCTGTTTCCTCCAGTGCTGTCAAAGTCCTGCAATCAAATCCTGCTAGCCTTCAAAGTCTGTTTCTCTAGTAATTCCTCCTCCCATTGCCAGACCCCCAGGTTGGGAAGCCTGACTTGGGGCTCAGAACCTTCACTCCAGTGGGTGGACTTCTGTGGTGTGTAAGTGTTCTCCAGTTTGTGAGTCACCCACCCAGCAGTTATGAGATTTGATTTTATTGTGATTGTGCCCCTCCTACCGTCTCATTGTGGCTTCTCCTTTGTCTTTAGAGGTGGGGTATGTATTTTGGTGAGTTCCAGTGTCTTCCTGATTGATTATTGTTCTCGCAAGTTGGAACGAGATCACGTCCTTCCACTCTACCATTCTGATCCAATCTGGCACTCAGATTATTATATTGAGATCTTTTTTTTTTTTTTTCTTGCGTTATGCGGGCCTCTCACTGTTGTGGCCTCTCCCATTTGTGGAGCACAGGCTCCGGATGCGCAGGCTCAGTGGCCATGGCTCACGGGCCCAGCCGCTCCGCAGCATGTGGGATCTTCCCGAAACGGGGCACGAACCCGTGTCCCCTGCATTGGCAGGCGGACTCTCAAGCACTGCGCCACCAGGGAAGCCCTATATTGAGATCTTAAAAGCAACATAGCACCTTATTTTTAAACAGGCCACTAGCTTGTTCCATACACTGGACATAGAAAGGTGCTTTAACTATTTATTTCGGGAAGATACTCAAAACCAGCCTGTCCTTTCTCTATGATTAGTCCTCTTTTAGATTCAATTAACAAGACCTAAATAGCCCACAAATGACTGACATGAGAATTATTAACCACATTTTATTTGCCAAAGGCCTCATAAATTTTGGATGGGAACATTTTCAAAGCTGTTAGCCAGTGCTTGATGTTCACATCATCTCACATCATCATAGATGAATCCACTTTCATAGTTGGAGACTTCAACACCCTTCTCCAAATTCCTGAACTTCACACTCCAGAGGCCCTCCTTTGGATGTCTATATTCTTTATATATATTATTTCATTTAATGTTCACACAGCTTCTGAGGAAAGCATTGTTACCTCCATTTTACAGAGCAGAAAACTCAGAGAGGATAATTACCCAAAGTAAGCATGGATTCTAACCCAGGTCTCTTAATTATAAAGACCTTCCTCCTTCTAAAGACCCCATGCCTCACTTGTCAGCAGCCTTGCCTCTGATATGCTCTTCCCAGATTCCAGGATTGGCTACAAGTCTCAGAGACTTGCATCCACCTTAGATCTTGGGCTTGGGTCTTAGACCAGTGATCCCAGATATTACTGCACATTAGAATCACTAGGGCAGGTAGAGTTTTAAAAAGTCTCCAGGCTCAGATAATACCTATCTTAGCCATCTGGGCTGCTATAACAAAAATAACATAGACTGGGTAGTTTTGTCAATAGAAATTTTCTGTTCTCCTGAATCACAGTTCTGGAGGCTAGAAAGTCCAAGATCAAGGAGCTGGCAGATTCGGTGTCTGATGAGGACCCTCTTCCTGGTTTGCAGATGTCTTCTCCTTGTATGCTCACCTAGCAGAACACAAAGAGAGCAAGAAAGCTGTCTCATGTCTCTTTTTAAAGGACACTAATCCCATCATGAAGGCTCCATTCTCATGACTTAATTATCTCCCCAAAGTTCCATCTTTAAATACCATCACTTTAAAAATTAGGGTTTTATCATATGAGTTTTGGGGAGGTTGCAAACATTCAGTCCACCTCATACTCCATATGGATTAAATGTCTGGGAATGGGAGCCAGAAATTAACATTTTTAAAAGACCCCTCAATTGATTCCAATGTGCAGCAATCTTTGGGAACCCCTGTCCCAGGCTGTTAGGGGGCCCTGCCCTCTAGATTCCCAAGTTGGTTTGGGCAATTGTGGACTAGTGCATACATCTTCAAAGGAGCTGGCCACCAGAGTCAGAAAGTACTGTACTGAATGTAGGAGGTGTCTATCCAACTGGAGTGTGAGCCATGAATTCATCATAAGTTCCCAAGCACTTACTGTCTGTCAAAGCTTTAGCACTCAGCTGGAGGTGACTCTAACTCTGTCAGGCAGAACCCAGAGGTGTAAGCAACAGCTGTCTGCCAAACAAAACTGCCCTGGAGGCTGCATGGCAGAGAGGACCTTTGTTGCCACAGAGGGCACATATATGAAGAGGCATGTGCCTCCACACATTCCTCCCAGCCATCTGCCCTGCTCCCATCCGTAAATTCCACATTCTCCTTTCTTTTACTGACTATCACCATATGGGCCCTGCTAATGATTTATACAACATACTCTTCACTAACTGATAGGAAATATACTCATGGTAATTTCCTTCCATCAACTCTCATTCCTCGTAAGGCTCCCAAATAATTTCACAAAGTGTGGCCTTTTGGTTAAGTTGTTAATGAAGCAAGCTCTAATTAACATTAGGAGTGCCCTCCATACACACTGTTAGAGGATGGCAAGATCTTAAAAAGCTCCATCGTCATTAAATTAGTAAATTATTATTGCAGCAGCCTACGTGTGCTCTAACTTTTGATTTAAACATTATCGTAGTAGGTTGATATGTTGTGTTTATCTTCTGCTAATTGAACGCTACCTTGCATTTAATCACAGCAAATTGGCCTTCCCTCTAAATAGATCTAAGGGCTTTTAACACTCATTAACTCTCAGTAGCTCTGAGAGTAATGTGGAAGAGCAGGGAAGGGAGAAGGAGTCTCTGAAGTGGGGTGTGGGACCCAGTCTGGCACCATCAGTGCCCCTGCTCTGGGTTCACTTCAGAGTTTTGAGTTACAGCTCTTTTCAGATTTCAGAGATGCAGCCAAATGGTCAAGTTTTTGGTTCTGGGTTGGATGCACCTCAGGGAATCCAGAAAAATGTAGTAGTGATCTCAAAGACACAGATATGAATCCTTTGAAATAGAGAAATAAACTAGAGGGTCCAGGGACCTGCCAGGTGTCAGAGTCGCTCTTGTCAGTGTCTCCACTGGGGCTGCCAGCTTGGAAGGCCCGCGGTCACCTAGGCAGTGACAGGGAGCTGACAGGTAAGAGCTGGGCTGATGGCCACCACATTGTGTCCAGGGGAGATGGTTGATTATCTCTGGAGGGGGAAATGGGATCATGGAGTTTTCCCAGGGGAGAAGAGTTCAGAATGAATATGTTAGTCTTCGCCACGTTAAAAGAACTTTGATTATCTTTTAACTGGAATGCAGTCCCTGGTTGCCTTGGCTGACTTCCATCTTCCCCTATTGGCTGCCTTTGCTGTCACTATAGCCATCCCCAGCAGACCTGATCCATTCCCTGACCATTGCTCCTGGGTGTCTCCCTGGCTGCAAGCTTTACTCCAATCAGCTGCTACTGACTCTGATCTTATATAACTCATACAACTTCAGCTTCTTGAAGAAATGGTCACCATTCCTTTGGGTTCCAGACATCAGCCAATAATGATGATTATGATGATGATGATAATAATAACAGTCATATTTATACTCAATATTACATGTGGCCAGGCCTGTGCTCTAAGCCTTGCACATATTTTCTCATTTAGTTCTTGCAGCACACCTATGAGTTAAGATATTATTAGCACTGTAATTTGGCCAAGGTTACACAGAGATTGAGTGGAACAGCTGAACTCAGGCTGGCTGATGTGAAATAACCTGCATTGAGGGACTATTTTATACTGATGCTTTCTACTGAAGGAGACAATGCCTCCCTGCTCTGAACCTACCCTCTCCCCTGAGAGATAATTCTTCTTCCTTAATATCATTATCGCCATCATCAAACACTTGCTGAGGAATTTCTAAAGAAAGGGCATGTGGCTATACAATAGGGAGGTGCAAAAACCACACAGCATAATCACAGAGGTCAGGAGGCTGGTAGTCATAAGTTGGAGGGGTGGAATATGATTATTACACTTAAAAAAATTGTTAAAACCACACACTTTGACCCCTCAATTCTACTTCCAGGAATCTATCCTAAAGAAATATTGATACCTGCAGTCTGAATTTTATGTACAAAGATCATTATCTAAGCATTATTCATAATAGTAAAAAACTGGGAACCATCTAAATGTCCTACAATGGGATAAAGGTTCAAGGTTAAACCAGTATTTTCCAAACTTCCATAGAAAATGAATCCCATGAGATGCTTGTTTTAAAAAAGAATCCATTGTTAATACATTTGGAAATTACTATTTGCTAAAATTCCTTCTCAAAGAATCAAAATCCATACTGTGACTCTTCAAAGACTTATAGAATTCAGGAGAAAAAAATTATTTTAAATTGATTTAACGTGTTACTAAATCTTTTAGTGATATCCCACAGCATTACACTGGGGAAATACTAGGTAAAATGGACTTGAATATTCATATGTTAGAATATTAGGCAGTTGTTCACAACAATGTTTTCAAGGAATATTTAATGATGTGGGCGTGTGCTCATTACAACCTGCTAAATGAAAAAAAAATTAGATATACAATTATATGCAGTATTATTTCAGCTTTTTAGTAGAAAAAAATATAGATGTATATGGGGAAAAATGTTCTGAGGATCAATGAAAATGCTCACTGTGGTTATTTCCACATGGTAGATTTAGGAGTAACTTAATTTTTACCAATTTTCTATATTTTCCAAAATTTCCCCAATGAAAATGTTTAATAATGAGAAAAATCATTGCTTTCAGAAACATATTGATAGAAATTCAAAGAAATGAATAGGCATTTGTGCTAAGTGTTCTAGCTGAGTTGACTCAGATCATAAAAATAAAAGGAGTTCAGAGGAGAGCTGAGGACACACTTACCTATGTTTCAGCTGAATCTCTCACATTTCTTCACGAATAAGCCAAGCTGTGCTATTTCTCATGCTGTGTATCGTCTTCACTGCCCTACCTCTGTACTCAAAATCCTCTTTCTGCCCTGCCTTACTTCCTCACATCTCGTCTCTAGTTCCATCCAAGCTGAAAGGCCTTGCAGAAAACACCAGTTTCTATATAACCAATGCCCTTTCCCTCATGCTCTTGTGGCTTTTACATTTTACATCTTATTATGGTTGCTGATGTCCACCTACTCAGCCTCAGAGCTCCTGGAGGGCAGGAATCAACTGTAACACCTTGTAGTAAACCTAAGGCACAGAGCCTTGCATCAGAGCATACTCAATGCAATTAATCTCAAGAATTAATATGCATGAAAGTTTTGACAGAAGTGAGCTTTGAAGGAAGAGGAGGACTTAGGTGGAGTAAGCGTTCCAGGGAGGGGAGACAGCATGAGCAGGATCTTGAAATAGGAACCTGTAAGAACCTGGGGAGTCGTGAGCATACATGTTGGGGTGGCCGGTGGTGTTACTCATGGGGTAGAGGGAGATAATGTTGGAGACAAGGAACAGAGAACAGATTTTTCATGAAGGGTCTTGAACGGGCCAGGGATGCTGACCCTTCTATAACAAAAGATCTCACACTTTGAATCACCTGCAGAGTTTCCTAGAAATAGAGAGCTTTAGGCTCCTCCCCAAGAAATTGTGACTCAGTGGGTGGGGAGAAGGGCTGAGCAGCTGCATTGCTGACAATGATCACAGGAGAATCTTCCATCGGGGTCTGAGGGCCACACTTGGAGAAGTGTGGCTCTATTTATTGGCAATGGGAGGAACAGGGGATTGCTACAGAGAGGACAGCATCCTCAGAGCAAGGACAGAGTGGATTCCAATGGGGAGAGAGTGGTAGGGCAGTCGGCAGAGGGCTATTGCTCTAACACAGGGCAGCAGGAGTGAGGATGACAGTTCAAAGACACCCTGGATTTTTCTGGCTCTGCTTCTCCCTAAACCTCTCTGATGCTGGAGGACTAGTCTCTAAATCAGGTTCTGTGTGTAGGCACTAGGTGGAGGCACTCCCAGATGTTTCCAGCCCCTCTTTTGAACAGGCAGGGCTATCCTCCAAGGAGAGAAATTTGGTGATGTTGAGTTTGGTTTTCTCCCTCAGTCTTTGCTTTGGGAGATTTGGCCAACTCAGCGACGCTTGGGGAGAGTTTGTCTCAATTTCATTGAAAGAAAAAAATCAGATGAGCTTCTGAGGTAAATATTCCCATTTTTGTTCCTGCAGAAATCTTACCATCTGGTTTCCCAAGACAGCTGTATAGACACCCTGGACTCATCTGTGCACTTGGGACGTATACTGACAGGACAGAGACCTGGGTGGGCGGGGCTTCTTAAGTCTTTTCCTGGAAGTGAGTCAGGTACAAAGAGGAAAGGGAAGCCGGTGGAGAAACATGTCAACCAACAGAATAATTTGTTCCAGGTGAAGGTACTTGGGAAGATGACTAGAAGAAAGTAGTTGCTCCTGAAAAGAGCAACTCAGAGAATCTGCTTGTAGGGGTTGGAAAGAGAGACACATTTAATAAATGATTATTGATTTTAAATAATTAAAAATTGAAAAATATCTAAGGCATCCCTGTCCTATGGAAGGAGTTTCTGGTTACCATTATTATTTAATATTTATGTTTATCTGTGCTAAGGGTTTGATTAATCTTTGCAATCCTCACAATAACTCTCTGGGTTAGGGAATATTATTATTCCCACCGTGTGGACAAGGCAGTGAGGGTAGGGTGGTTATTATACCTGCCCCCAGTGGATTCCCTGAGGAGACTGGGGGGTGGCGTGGTGGGTAGAAAAGGGGAGGAAGTTAAAGAACCCTTTAACCAGGATTTGATGACGTGTGGACACTAATTTCTGTTTGGAACTGTAATGAGGGCCTCATCAGATAGGACTGGTCAGAAGTCAGAGTTGCTCATCCGCTGCACACCTGAATGAGGGTAGACGCAAAGGAGAGGCCGTGAGATACAACTGGAGGTGAGTGAAAGAGCCTCATAAATGAGTTGAGGTACCTCAAAATTTTATCAAATAAAGGCTGCTTGCCTCAAACTTACCTACTTGTGTAAAGGAAGTGCCCCTGTTTTCATCATGTTGCATCCTGCCAGATTGAGCCTGACAAAAGCTGAGCAAATAGGACAAGCTCAAAACTGCAACAGTGTGACCTAAAATGGCAAAGTCCTCAGCCCTTTAGGAGTGAGGTTTATTTTCAGCACCATCCCCCTTTTTTGGAGGCCCTTGCATTCTGCTTCCCGCTGAGGTACACCGTATGGGGGAATGGGGTTGGGGCCCTGGGTGAGGGGAATGGGCGTGGTGGGGGCCAAGGGAGGAGAAAGAAGCTCTCTTCTAAGACCCCAGCGGAGTGCCCTCTCCTGCCCTCTCAGGTTGATGTTTTGTTACTTGAATTCCTGATTTCCTATCAACAGTGCTCCTCTCTCCCTCATTCATTGAAAAACTGGTTAAGTAAGCTCCAGGCACAGAGGAAGACACAACATCGGAATGGATGAAAAATACAGTCCCTGCCTCCAAAAGAGCTCCAACCCAAGGAGGAAAACAGGTGTGTACGTAGTTGCAGGCAGCACCATAACATTGTGATGCTACGATTCCACAGGGACTCAGTGGAGAGAGCAACCGGCCATGCACAGAGGAGCTAGGACTCAGAGGAAGATGCTGTGGCTGGGTCTTGAATGACAAAGGATAAAATTGACAGGAAGAGCACTTTCTGTAGAAGGAATGACACCTGCAGAAGTGATGAGGTTTAGGGGAGCAGGACATGTTTGAGAATAGCAAGAAGTGAGATGCACCTGACTTTCAAAAATATTTTGCATATGCGCAAACCCAGTTTGTTATCTTGGACATAACAAGTTATTTGACACCCAGCAGGTATGCCTAATGCTGTTGTTATGGGGCAGACTTAGTGCCAGGATGCCAAAGACCCTGGAGGCCATAGGAAGATTGGCCCTTTTGGGTGCCCTCCCTTTTTTGTGGAGAAAAGTAACAGTCATTGAATGTTTTTCCATGGGTGTCACGATTGCATTTGGGGAGTTTCATGATAACATTTGCTTATTTGGATACTTGGGCAGCAAAGCCAAGAATAGTCTTTCAAGAGCAAGACTGGCACAGGAAGGCCAGTTGAAAGGCTGTGCCAACCCATCAAAAAGCGGTGATAAGAGCTGAGAGGCAGAGGGCATAGAGAGGAGTGGGCAGATCTGAGAAAACTTTAGGAAACTGAGTTAACAAGACTTTGTGGCTGATTGGCTGGGGGGATGAAGGAGAGAAGTCAAGGACGACTCTCAGGTACTTCGGAAGTTGGGGCTCCCATGACCTGAGATATGGAGGACAGACTGTCCCGTTCTTGGAGAGAGCATTGCCTGAGTAAGCAGGGGAGACACGAACCCTGTGTGCACCGTCTCTGTTGGCTGGAACGCAGTGTTTACACATAAGAGCTCTTTGACACTCTCCAAACCACAGGTTGCAGCAAGACCACCCACGGGAGAGTTGAGCAAGCAAGAAGGGAGGCTGGGTTAACAGGATGCAGGATCCCCAGGCAGCAGCTTGTTTATAGTCTAGACTTGCCCTGGGCTGGATCTAAGGTGCCGCTTCCATTTGACCTATGCCCCAGCTGTGCTCTGACATCATCTCCTAGTCGCCAGCGACCTTTCCCCCCCAGACCAGGTGGGGGCAAGGGGAGGGGGTAGGTTGTGGGGAACTCATCTACAGAGAGTTAAGAGTGATTTTGTACATCAAACAATGACTTGACCAGGGCCACCTAGACTGCATTCCTAAGTGAATATTGAGAGGCCACTTGAGGATGGAGGTTAATTAACTGTGATTGTTAACTGTTCTCCATCTGAGTAAGCATGACCAACTGTCGGGTTAGCATAGTTCCACAGGGTCCTGGTAAAGGAGTTCTTATCTCTCACGCAGATGCACAGGGACATGGGCTCAACCTGGCATGCAAACGCACGTGAAGAGACACATGCCCATGTAAACCAGGGAGGAGAAGGTCCACAGAAAGGAGGGCAGGTGTTTTATTCTTGGAGCCAGTTAGGGAGAGGGGAATCAGAAATAGAGGAGGGAGTAGGAAGCCCTTGGAAATTTGTATGCCTGTTTCTGAATTAGAGCTTGGAGTTTGAAGGGAGCTTAGAGAAAATCTAGTTTAATTCCTTCATTTCACAGAGGTCACAAGTGATTAATCAAAGGAGTTAAAACACATACCCAGGCTTTTCTGACTCCAGTGCCTTTAGACTACAAGGACTCTTGCCTCTTACCCAGACTCAGGAAGTGGAGAGTTGAGCAACAATCAGAATCACTGTCCAACCCAAATAACAGCCTTCTGATGCCTCAGAGAAAATTATTTTCCTTAATAGCTGACTCTCACTCTCCTGCCGTCTGAAAGTAGTTTCTCTGCTGGGAATCAGATAGATGATATTCATAATCAGAGGACCAAACAAAAACATGGGAAAGGAAAATTTTTTCTCTCAGTCATTCGTAATTTCTCCCCACCAGGAAGAATTTCCCTGTCAAATGTCAGGGACCCAACCAGGTCAGCTACTCTCCACATCATCCCACCTATTTGCCAGGCAACACCACATTGGTGAGTGCCGTCTTCCTTATACCACCTTCATATCAGCATTTATCTGTTCAGGACTTCCTTTCCTCGGAGATAATTGTCACTGTGGAAAGAAAGCGATCACTAATATCTGCAAAGGTGTTCATAGTGAACAATGATATCTTAATGCAGTCACTTTCAAAAATTTTAAAACTAGTTTTTATTCAAAGATCAAAATATGCTCATGGTAAACAAACAAAAGGAACTCGTACAGAATACAGTAAAATACGAAATGTTTACTCCAAACTCCAAGACCAAATTTTCAGGTTAAAAGTTATGAATTTTTCCTAAACTAGTTTGTGCATATGCAAATGTATAAATGTGCAGTTTAAACACATTTAGAACTAGCCCATATGTACTCTCTCCTGTTACTTGACTTTCTCTTTTATTGATGTATTCATATATTTCCATATCAGAACATATAGGTCTATCTCATCCTTTTAACAGCTTCCTACATTTCATTGTGTGGAAGCAGTATAATTTAGGAGGATGGACATTTAGGCTGTTTCCAGTTTTTTTCCACTCTTAAAAATGATTTTTAACATTTTGAAGGTAAAGGTAAAGCACCTTGTCTGTAAATGCTCTTGCATGGAAGCTCCTAAACTTCTCATGGAAAAAAAAAAGTTCCTCTGATTAAAGCTGGTGGGACTGGTGGACTCGAGGGGTTGGTGAGCCTTGTCCCCTCTGGTGGGTCCTGGGAAATGTTCAAAGGAACCTCGAAGGGTCCTGGGAACTCAGTTTGAAAATTTTGCTGTAATTATTTACTTTGGCAATGGTATTTATTTACATTTAAAAATATGTTTTCTAAAGAATGAATTGCTAATGGTAGAATTGGAGGTAATACATCAAGCTATTGCTGCAGATGACTTTGAGTGATGGAGCCTTTCCTTAATGTTTTTCTTGAGTCAAATTATCCACTAGACAGATTGCCCAGATAATTCTCCAATTCCCATTTCCAAACCACATTAGGGACACTCAGCTCACCAGTGAGGGACAAAATGGAATGAACCCCAAGCTGGGTATTAGGGCTGTAGGGTTCATAACTTTGCTTCTTCATGCATCCTCTTCAAGCCTCTGTTTCAAGGTGTGTGAAATGGCCAGAAAATCCTTGCCCTTCTACCACTTATTATAGCAAATATAGATAAAGTGTCTCCCTTAACTTTCTCTTAGGGGAGAAAGTTAATTTGGAGACAAAAAGATAATGAATTACACTTTGTATATATCAAGTTCTTAAGAGGATTTTTAGGTGCAGTTCACAGATTCAGGAGCAAGCTTATAGCTGGAACAATAGAATCCAGAATCATGATGCACTCAATTCATAAATGAATAAATGGATGAAGAAAACAAGAGGCAAACAGCATCAGATCAAAATACTTGCTATTTTCCTTGAGCTTAGAAAAACATTTTTTATTTGACTCATTTTCTATTTTTTCCTGAAACCTATCCTACCCCCTCTTGGGTGGCTTGATTCCCCTAATAGTCAAAAGGAGGGGGGGATTTGCCTTGTTTCCTGAGGCTCAGAATAGTGCTACAGTTATGTAGACTGAATCCCTGGACCTGAATCTTCCTCCAATTAACTTTCTGGATGACTTGGTTCCTCTAGTCCTAAGGATTGCTTTGCTGTTGTCTGTCTCTCTACATTCAAGTTTCCTCAAGAGTGGTCCTCAAGCCATCACATCAGAATCTTCTAAAGAACTTGTACAACTGAATCACTTCACTGTACACTTGAAACTAACATTATAAATCAACTCTTGTCCAATATAAAATACAAATTAAAAAAAGAACTTGTTAGGAATATCATGTCCCAGACTGCATGATTCAAAAACTCTGTAGATGATGACAGAGAATCTCCATTTTTAATTAGCACATTATATAATTCTTGTATGTAATTGTATGTAATTCCCATACAATTAGGGATGGAAATCCCAATCTCTTTCTCAAACCCAAGACTTTTAATCATTCCCTTGTTGACTTCCTATCTACCTGTCTGCTTATTTAGATCTCCATATGAAGCCCAATTCTTGCTGGCTGTTGCCATAGTTTCCAGGTAAAGAGTGCCATCCACTAGACTGGACTGCCTGCTGAGACCAGTAGCTGAATGTGCCCTTCCCCCCTTGGGCCAGATCCACCTCAGTTACCTGGTTTTTCCAGCTTCTGACCTTGTTCAGTTCTCCCATCTCCAATCCTGCTGATTCAGGACTTGAAAAAAAAAGCATAATACTACAGTCAATATGTGTTAAGTGATTATTGTGTGTCATTATCTCATTTAATCATTCCAACCTCACTAAGTAGATATTATTATTTTGCTGCATTTGGACATATCCTCAGAAGAATTAGCATGACTTCGAATTTGCCCCAAGATGTGACACGGTAATTTCTTTCTTGCCATATTCCCCTAAATGGTCACATCTGAATCCCATCCATTCCTTCATATCCAGAAATTCACCTTAAAATTGATTTGTGGCTAGTTCAATAAAAATGCTTTTGAAGGGCTTTTTTTGCAGATAGATAACCAGTGCTGGTCTGGGCAAGAGGCTGGCATCTGTGAAATCTGAAATGAATTGTGGACAATGAGGAGTCTCATGTCGGGATGTGGAGGAAACCCAAGCAAGCAGATCAACAGGCAGGCAGTAGGCAATGGGGATGGATCCTGTGTTGTAGGGCTCTGAGCCCTGCCCCAGAATTCAGGAAGTCAGTCCTGTGGGTGGAGATAGAGGTCCCAAACAGTGCAGATTCTCTGTTTTAGAGGAACTGAGTTAGTCACAAGTTACTCTGGATAAGAGCTCACACCCAGGGGTATAGTTACCAGTTACCAGTACATGGTTGGTTATGGAGCTTCAGAAATAAGTCTGAGTGATCAGACTTTAGGTTCAAGGATAGAGCCAAACTGGCACCAAGGGCAACTGAATGGGGAGCTGTGGCATCAGGGTCTGGAGCTCCTGAAAACTCTATGAAGATCGGCATCTGCAGGGTTGTAGGTTGGGGGTGGGGAGTTAAGGGGATAGTGATAGCAGCTATGGGGTGAGCATGAATAGGACTTCAAAGACCAGGACCCAGGAAGCCTAAGTCAGAAGACTTGCAGTTGCAGCAAAGCAGGATCCTTTGTGTTTTGGAAAACTCCACAGCAATTTCTTGACTTGCCTGGATTTAAAACCAAAATCAATTTGTATTAGATTAGCTGTATGTGAATGTAAGCCAGGCTTTCAGGCTCCACCAGTTTTAGGTAAATTGAATTGGCATTTCAGTATCCTTTTCAGGTCTGAGGGTCACGCGGCTAACTCCAGGAAAAACAAAAAATACAAACAAAAAAACACACAGATCAGACAAGCAGGTAATTGAGTCAGAGGGCTGTACCTTCAGAGGTACGGACCGGTAGCTCCTTCAGATGGAGTCCCCAGAGGCCATTTTGTCCAGCCACCTGCTTCCATAAAGGACAGACTCAGAGAGGTCCAGACAGCTGTGAACTTAAACTGTGTTTACAGTTTTCACAAGAAGAAGGCTACGCTAGGATGCTGATTCAGAAACATCTTGATATAATAACTATTGTCAACACTTCCCGAGCACTTTCACCGTGGCGTAGTGTGATGTGCTCTGTTACAGATACATCTTCACGTAAACATCATCGTGCATGATGTTACCACTGTTACAGATGAGGAAATCAAGGTTAGAGAGGATGAGTTTATAACTCAAAGTTACCCAGCTGGTAAGAGGTGAAGCAGAATTTAAGAACAGTGTATTTAAGGCCAACCATTTAGCTACATTACGATGAAATTTGGAGATGGAATCCTGATCTCCTTTTGTATCCCTTGTAGAGACTCTTTTTTCCTAAATCTGTCTTTTCTTTTCTCATCCCGTCATTGCAGAAATCCGGGTGGTTTTCTGTTTTTTTGGTTGGTTTTTTGGTCCAGAAAATAGTGTATTTTACTTGGTTTAAGATTATTTTAACTGTGAGAAGTAAATATTTCCTAAACAGAATCTCTCTCTTAAAAGATTGCTGCATCCCATCCCCAAACATAGGGAAAACCAACTGAGCATTTAATTGAAGGCCTTTGATCAGAAATTGCTCTACAGTAATGAGCATGGGTACATAATCCAGTATCTCTCTACTTTCTTTTAGGCCATCCCAAATGCATGGGAATCCAGAAATGCAGCCTCCAGTGAGTCCAGAGCCCTCTCCTCCCCACACACAATTGCCTGTGAGCCCATCACCCATCCAAAGGGACATCTCTGCCTCTATCATCAATTATTATTTCTCAGACACCCACTAGGTGCTCAGCACATCAGAGAAAAAAAAACGAATTGACTCTGCTGTCAACAATCACCCTGCAAACAGCCAAATAATTTTGATGTTCTTCAAACATATTATAATTAAAAAATTACATGCTGGGAGAAAAATTATAAGCATTTAATCAGAAGAAAGGGTCAAGCTGATGCAATTAGGGAGGGGAGATGTGCTGGCTTTTATCAACAGAGCCAATTTCATCACTTTCCTGGTGAAAGCAATTGGATTTGAGGCTAAGATGTTTCCATCAAGTTATTTTTGAATTGAGAAAATATAATTTCATTTTGTTTGTTTAGGATTGTCTTTAACCTCAGTGCTACTCTCTGAGGTCACTCTCCTTTTACAATACATTGGCATGGCCACAGCTTGCTTCTTACTGGGGATCTCATGCCAATTGTGGCCTAATACATAAAAGCACTTAAAAAACAGTTAGCCCAAGTGGAAAAAAAAAAATCACAAATGTAGGATAAGAGAAAGCTCCCAGATGGCAACCACTGAAGTATTTGCCAGAAAGGGAAGCTGTTGGTAAGCTAAAGTGCTTTTAAGAGAGTTGAATCATTCAGTGAATCAGAAAATTGCCCAGGTCTTGGAGTCATGACTGAGAGACCATGGAAAACCAAAAAGAAAATAAAAGAAGTATGTGAATTTCCATACTACCCCCTTTAACAGATCTCTGGGCTGGCTGTACAGCAACTATTTGGTTAGGTCACAGGCGTTTAGAGAGGTCTGCTGCTTTTGTTTCTCTGGCTCAAGCCAAATTCCTCTTCCATGAGTCACTGAGATGGAGAGAAACTTAGTTTGCTGCTCTCCTTGGTGGAAGAAGTCCAGCTCCTCCACCTGAAACAGGTAGAAGGGTGGGGAGGAAGAAGTCCTGGAATGGGAGTTGGGAGACTTGAGTTCTGCTCATCAAGAATTGTCTCCATTCCTAGAATTTGGTAATATGTTACATGTAAGAGTAATACTTTAGTAATGACAATTCTGATCCCTTTTGATTTTATAATGCTTCAAGACATCAAGAACTCTTTCATCTATACCATCTTATTTGAGCCTTTTCAAAACTGTGCAAAGTGGTTAGGCACATACTATTATATATACTTGTTCTAGCTTAAAAGATAGGAAAGTGACAGGTATTACTTATCACAATGTAAGAGATGGGAATAAAGAGGTTCAGGGTAGTAAGTGATTTGCTCATAGTCACACCAGCAGATAGGAAGAGCTCAAGCACAAATCAGAGCCAACTGCTCTTTTCAAAACCCTCATGTATTTTTAGAGGATAATACCTGCCCTAAATTACACTTGTGAGACTCAAATAAAATAATGCTTTTGAAAATGTTTTGAAGGATGAAAACTCACCAAGTTTCCAGTTCCTACAGTCTCTGATGGGTGTATGAGCATTCTATTTCCCATGTAGCTGAGTTCAG
>NW_006778270.1:1643482-1648113 GCF_000442215.2 Lipotes vexillifer | reverse complement strand
CAGCAGGAACCAGTGGCATAAATTCCTAGCTCCAGGAGGCATCTTGTTCTCTTTTCTAAAGGCAAATACTAAGGACAAGCCCTCATCCAAGGTGAATGCAGAGAGAGAAAAATACAACAAAACTGACAAATAGATATTGGACAAAGACATTAAACATGGCAAGAAAACAAATTGCTGCTGCCCTCCTAAAGGAGAGGAAATGCTGGACAGCCACCAAAGAGGAGAGGTTGAAAGGATGAAGATAGTTACCAGAGATAGGGATGGAATCTCAGACAATACTCCAGATCTGCATGACTGGTATTAAACATGACAGTTAGAGAGATGGTGAGCTGAAACTGTTGACAGCTGAAGGCAACCTCTCTGAGGAATATGTTTGAGAGCACAGAGAGACCTGGCCCAAGGATAAGCATCAGAGGAACACACCAGTAGTCTGTGTGCCTGGTGCTTGCATATATGTGTGTCTATGTGTGAGTTACTCCTCTATACATTCATTTATCCATCCAGCTATTCCTGTCTCTTCATTCTTTCAACATTGTCTTCCACCCTGGGCACTGGTGCTTGGGATACAAAGGCGAAAAACAGAGGTTCCTGTCCTCCAGAAGCTCATAGTGTAGTGACGGAGAAAAAGTAAACAAGTGAACACTTGACATTCAGGGACTATAAGATAGAGAAGGGCAGGGTGCAATGGAGGCTCAGGTGAAGGCCACAATAGCCAGGCTTGGATGGGAGGAGGGAAAGGGGGAGAAAAGTGATGGAGACAGAAAAACTCCCATGAAGAGCACGGATTACACACCAGTTACTTGCAGCATCTAGGAGCTTGCTTTCTGAATCACTCTGAAGCTAGCACCTAAGAGTACAAATGCGGAGCTTTCTCCAACTCAGACTATGGTTATGGCCACTTGCTTCTTGAGTAAAAACTCCCTCCTCCTTGCCCCTACCACACAGAAGTCTGCTTCACCAACAAATCAGAAAAATCAGAATTATTTTATTATTAATGATAATTTCAACAATCAAAAGATTATTACATTTTTCTCCAGGTGCTCTCTTTTACCACTGCCCATTAGCTCAGTCTTCTTTAAGGCATTTGGGGCATGTGATCCACCCACTCTGAGCCAGCCTCCTCATCACATCATCAACATTGTATCATCCCACTTAAGATACCTCTTCTGGTCTGAGGGAGAGAAAAGAACTTTTCTGTTTGGGCTGTGGGCCACCATCTTTGACTTTTGGTAAAGCCATTCTAAATTTGCAGGCACATTTCCTACCAAAATAGCTAAGAGTATCT
This sequence comes from Lipotes vexillifer, assembly GCF_000442215.2. Classification (NCBI taxonomy): domain Eukaryota; kingdom Metazoa; phylum Chordata; class Mammalia; order Artiodactyla; family Lipotidae; genus Lipotes; species Lipotes vexillifer. The sequence continues at coordinate 1,646,828 of NW_006778270.1, read as the reverse complement.
GGTTTTAGCTCTAGGACCTCTGGGCTTCCTCTGTTTCTGCTCTCTAGTATCTATTCTTTGCATCTCTTATCAATGGTGTTTCCTTTCCTACCTCTGTCTCCTATCTCTGATCCAGGGTATCCTGATGGGCTCTGCCTCTACACTTGGGATTTTCTATATTAGATCCCTTAGTTTTCCAGTTATCCCATTAGATATTCATTCTGAACTTGATTTTTTTCCTCTATACCCTCAATTCAATCAGTGAAAATTTTAAATCTTCCCAATTCTGCCTTTGCCTATAATAGCTATTTGAATGCCCCCTTTTCTCTTTGGCTTAGTAGTTTAATACACTACCTCTCTACATACTACTCATATACATTGTATATTGACCTCCATTGCACATTAAAAAAACTGAAGCCCAATATTTGTAGCTTAAGAAGATATCATCTTGTTAAAATGGAATGATGATCCATTTGCCTAAAAGCAATTAGCTGAAACCATTTCTCTTGTTAATCAATTTGTCTAGTTTGCCTAAAATTCAACTCATTTAAAAGCCTCTTCATAGCTCTTTAGGGATTTCATTTTATAAAAATATTTCTGGCACATATAGTAGTTTTTGAGGTAATTTTAACCAATTTTCCCCTCAAAAGTATTTCCAATTTAATTTCATATTTTTGGTAAGTATGCATCATATTTGTATAATTTTATGAATGGTAAAATTATTTTGAATCCTTGAGTAGCTTTTTATACTGATTTTATTTTTGGATATCAGAAAGATTTTTAACCAGATTTTCTAAAGACCTTATTTTTCAAAATTTCTTCTCACAATAAATATTTACCAAATTTGTATACAATTTAATTTACATAACTTTTTGTTACTGATAAGCAGCTGGTAAAGAACCCACCCCTCTCCATCTTGCTATCATTTGGGGGAAGAGTATAATTTTCTCCAGGTGCTCATTCTCAGCCAAGTTCATGTTCCCAGGTGTCCACTTTGCCACGTGTTGTGTGGGGGCATGGAGTGACTTAAAAAAGAGAAACAGATAGAGGTTCATGTGTGCTGACCCATTAGTGGGATTTTGGTCAGATGGACCTAGACTAAAAACATAAATCGTTGAGGGCCTTGCAAAGCCTTGAGACCTGTTGAATCGAGTTGAGATAAAAAAGAAAAGAAGGGCCTCCCTGGTGGCGCAGCAGTTGGGAGTCCGCCTGCCGATGCAGGGGACACGGGTTCGTACCCCGGTCCGGGAGGATCCCACATGCCGCGGAGCGGCTGGGCCCCGTGAGCCATGGCCGCCGAGCCTACGCGTCCGGAGCCTGTGCTCCACAGCGGGAGGGGCCACAACAGTGAGAGGCCCACGTACCGCAAAAAAAAAAAAAAAAAAAAAAAAGAAAAGAAATTCTTTTCTAAGAAGGATATTTTTGGATGGATTTCTAAAGCAGGTATACAATTCTCAGGGCTAAATTATCCTCCAAGTACATTTCAATGGGGTCATTTTGTCCTACTTGTTACAAATCAGAGGAAACTTAACATCTGTTTTACTTAAAGCTCTCTTTCATTGTGTTACTCCTTCAACTGAGTCTCAATTTCCCCTAAAGCATCTTCCAAATTTAGCAGATCCCCCATGGCTGTGCACAGATGAGTCAACTTTCCACAGGCTCCTGTTTCTGTGTACAGGAAATCAAATATGGTGACTCACGAGGAACTTTCAGTGGTGAGTATATAAGTTGGCCATGGAAATTGATCTTCTTGCATTAGAACAGTGTTGAATCAATATGCTTGAAGATACTGCTAAAGAAATTGGCATCATGAGTCACAGAGAGATAAAGAGATAAAAAAATAGGTACAAGAGATAGAAGAAGGAATAACTGGGACAATTCAAAATCTGTGCAACAAAATTTCTTGAAGAAAAGAATGGTGGAGATGTAATAATTAGGGAGAAATTTCCAGACCTGATAAATGTGGCCATCTGTAGATTGAGGAACCAAAGTGAATACATTAAACATCCTATCATCCACTACATTGTAGGGGAATTTCAGAACATAAAGAAAAACCTCTTAAAACCAACTAGAAAGAATATTAGATCATCTACAAATGATCATGGTATTGATAGCAATAACCAATCAATAAAAAAAGGTACCTGAAGACAATGTAAGGGTGTCTTCAAAATGCTGATTATCTGGCAGGTAGGGGAGGGATGGACTGGGAGTTTGGGATTAGCACATGCAAACTATTATATATAGAATGAATAAACTACAAAGTCCTACTGTTTAGCACATGTATATTGTATATATTCAATGTCCTGTAATAAACCATAATGGAAAAGAATATGAAAAAAATACATATCCAACAATCACTTTGCTATACACCAGAAACTAACACAACACTGTAAGTCAACTATACTTCAATAAAAAATAAATTAAAAAATGCTGATTATCTTATCTGATGTAGAAAATCATCCACATGTATAATAAAAACTCTAGCAAACTAGGGATAAAAGGGAATTTCTTAACAATAAAACTATAGCGAGCAAACATATTTAGTGGAGAAATTTTAGACAACACCTTTCCTTTAAGATGTGAAATTCTTAGATGACTGGTGTTACTAATTGTCTTGGCTGAAGCTACATGGAAAGAAAATAAATAGGACTTACTGAATTAGAAAGGAAGGGGTAAATTGTCATTATTCACAGGCAAGTTGATTGTGTATGTAGAAAATGCAGAAAAGTACCAGACAAAATTTTGTAATTAGGGTGACTATCATACAAGATCACTAGATAAAAGATCAGCTCATAAAAATATTAAAAATAAAATACCATTCATAAGAGAGACAAAAGCAGTAAGTATCAGGGAATTAATAATGAGTTTACAAGATCTTGATGTATATAGAAAATAGAACTATATTAAAGGACATAGGGGGACTTATCTGGTGGTCCAGTGGTAAAGAATCTGCCTTACAATGCAGGGGATGCAGGTTCCATCCCTGGTCAGGGAACTAAGATCCCACATGCCACGGGGCAACTAAGTCCGAGCGCCATAACTACTGAGCTTGCACACCTCAGCTAGAGAACCTGCCTGCTGCAAACTACAGAGCCCATGCACTCTGGACCCCATACGCCACAACTACAGAGCCCACACGCCCTGGAGCCTGCACTCCATAACTAGAGAAGAGAAAACCCACACTCCACTACTAGAGAGGAACCTGCGCGCACCAACGAAAGATCCCACATGTCTCAATGAAGATCCCGTGTGCCGCAACTAAGACTCAACACAGCCAAAAATAAATAAAATAAATAAATGAATAATAAATTAAAAAATAATAAAATGAAAGATCATAGTATTAAAAATAAATAAATAAAGGACATAG
>NW_006778270.1:1624378-1643342 GCF_000442215.2 Lipotes vexillifer | reverse complement strand
AATAAATAAAGGACATAGGGAAAGATATGAAAATGCAGAAGTCTTTCATACTCTTGAATGTGGCGTGATGAAAATATTATAAGGATACTGATTCTAACTTAATTTACAAATTCATTTAAATTCCAGTGAAAATTCCAGCTGCATTTTAAAAGGAATTAGATATAATTTATTTGAAATTTATGTGAATTAAGTTTCACAAATAGCTAAGCCAACTTTCAAAAACAACAAAGAAAAGAGATTTATCTTACAAGATATCTTGCAAGCATCTTACAAAACCACATAGTAAAGTTGGTATGACATTACTGCAAGAAAAAACAAATAGAACAACTGAACAGAACAGATCCTTAGAGACCCAAGTACACAGGGAAATTTGACAGACAATCATGGAGACCATGAGGGTAAAGTTGTTGGCAAACCTGGCTTACATTAAAGAAAATAAAACTGATCCCTATTTAAAAACATATATAATGAGAACTTCCAGATCAATTAAAGATTTACAAGTGACGGGTAAAACAATTAATTTAGTTACAATTATCTTTCCAACCTAGGAGATGTTCAAACCTATTAAAACATTAATGGCAAAACTTATGAAGCCAAAAATTGATGGATTTGATTACACATACCTTAAGAATTTCTGTTTAAGGAAGGATACCATGTGTAAAGTTAATAGACAATTGACTATGGAAAAAATGTCAAGGAACTAAAATATTTAAATAAATATTTAAATAAAATATTTAAAATACATAAGAAATGCCTACAAATCTACCAGAAAAGTGTTAAAACTCAAGAGACATTGTATAAAAGAGGTAAGAGATAATTTACAGAAGACATAATCATTAGTAATCAGGTAAATGAGAATTAATACAATGATATATCACTTTACATACATCAGATAGGCAAATATCAAAAAGCTGGATAATTCTAAGTGTTCACAGCAGTGTGAGAAGGAAAAGACCAAAGACACACATAACCACATGGATAGACCTTAAAAACATAGTCCTGGGGGAAATGTGGTTACAGAATGAAGTCTAGCACAGTAACACTTATGTAAGTTAAACATACATGCACAATAATTACCTTTTATAGGGACACATTAGAAAACTACACATTAAACAAATAACAGTGGGAGTGGGGAATGAGGAATAGGGTTTATGCATATATGTATTATGATACATATATGCATCATACATATATACATAAAAGAGTACAGAGGTGTTGAATGGACTAATGGTGATACTGTGCTATAAAATAAGTTGTACTGTTAATTCGGCTTTTTGCATTGGGTGTATTTTTCTTTCTTTCTAATAAGAGTAATAACTATATGAAGGGGAAAAGTTTGCATAACTAATAAAAAAAGGGATAGAATACAGTAGGGATAGAATAAATAAAAATGACTAAAGAACACTTTATAAAAGACAGGAAAGGAATGTAAAAGAACAAATTAAAAAGTACAGTAATTTGAAAGCCCAAGATGATAATAGATATGTACCAAATCAGTAAGGATAACAAACAAAAATGAATTAAATCCTCATGTTAAAGACAGATTTTCAGAAATAAAAATAAATCCAAGTATATGTTATTTATGAATCACACCCAAGGCTCACGAGACAGAAAAATTGAAAGTAAAGGGGAAAAAAGGAGAAATATTAGGCAAAAAAGCTTACCAAAGGAAAACTGGCATAACAATTCTTTGAACAGTTTTATTGATATGTGATTGGCATACAATAAAGTGCACGTATATATAATTTAATACATTCTGACATTTGTACATACCTGTTAAACCATCACCATAATAAAGAAAGTAAACCCACAAAAGTTTACTTGTGTCCCCCTCTAATGTCTCCCTTCAGCCCCTCCACACCCGGGCAGCCATTGATCTACTTTTTGTCACTATAGCTTAGTCTTTATTTTTCTAGAAGTTTCTATAAAATGTAAGTAAATAATATGTGCTTTCTTTTTTCTTTCTGGCTTTATTCGCTAAGCATAATTATTTTTGAGACTCATCCACTATTTTTGGAATGAACAGTTCATTTTTATTGCTGAATAGTATTCCAGTATAAGACATAGCACAATTTGTCATTCACCTGTGGATGGGTATTTGGTTGTTTCCAGTTTTGGGCTCCTACAAAAAAAGCTGCAAGAATATTTATATTTATATACAAGTTTTTGTATGGACATATACTTTCAATTCTTTTGAGTAAATGCCTAGGAATAGAATGGCTGGAACATAGGTAGGTGAATGTAAAACATTTTACAAATCTGAAAAACTGTTTTCTAAAATTTGTGCACCATTACATTTCCAACAGCAGTGCATAAAATTTCTAGTTCCTCCCTATCCTTCCCAATACTTGGTATGGCCAATTATTTCATTTTAGTCATTCTAATATACAGGTAGTATCCTACTGTGGTTTAAACTTGCATTTCCTTAAGGACTAATGATGTTGAGCATCTTTTCACATGCTTATTTGTCATTTACAGATTTTCTTAGGTAAAGTTTCTGTTCAAATCTTTTGTTATATCTATAAAGTTCAGTTGTTTTATTTTTATTGAGTTTTGAGAGTTCATATATATTTTGGATACAAGTCTTTTGCATTTTGCAAATATTCTCTCCCACTCTGTAGCTTTTCTTTATATTCTCTTTTGCAGAGAAGATTTTTAAACATTTGATGAAGAAAAATTTATCAATTTTATTTTCTTTTATGAATCATGCTTTTGGTATTGTATTTAATACATATTTGCCTAATTCATTTTTCCCTATGTCTTCTTCTGGAAGTTTTATGGTTTTAGATTTTACATTTAGGCCTAATTTTTGTACCTAGTGCAAGACATAGGTCAAAGATTTTTTTGGTTTTTTTGCATGTGGATATCCAATTGTTCCAAAATTATTCCTCAAAAAGACTATTCCCTGAGCACTGGATTGCTTTTGTACCTTTATCAAAAATCTTCTGGACAAGAGAGCCATAAGCCAAGGAATGCAGAGAGCCTCTAGTAGCTGGAAAAGACAAGGAAATGAATTCTCCCCTGGATCCTCCAGAAGGAGCACAGTACTTGTCTACTTTTATTTCAGCCCTATAAGACTTAATTCAGACTTCTGACTTCCAGAGTTGTAAGGTAAGATTGTACTGTTCTATGCCACAGTTTGTGGTAATTTGTTATAGCACCAAGAGGAAACAAATACACATAGTATTAGTCCTCTAACTTTGTTCTTCCTTTTCAAAGTGTTTTGGCTGTTTTAGGTCCTTTACATTTCCATATAAATTTTTAAAACAGCTTGTCAGTTTCTTCAAAACCCCTGCTGGAATTTTGAAATTCTGGGATTGTATTGAATCTATAGATCAGTTTGGACAGAATTCACATCTAAACAATACTGAGTCTTCCAACCCATGACCAAGATATGTCTCTCCATTTATTTAGGTCTCTTTCAATTTATCTCAGCCATGCTTGGTAGTTTTCAGTGTTCAAGTCTTTCACATCTTTTGTCAGATTTATCACTAAGAATTCTAAATTTTTTCTGTGTCTATTGTGATGATCATATGATTTTTCTTTTTTAGTGTCTTAATATGGTGAATTACACTGATTGATTCTCAAGTGTTAGAACAACCTTACATTTCCAGAATAAATTACAAGTGATCATGATCTATCTATCTATCCATCCATCCAGATGGATTCAACTGAAAATTTGTTTAGAATTATTGCATCTATATTCATGAGGGATATTGGTCCGTAATTTCATTTCCTTGTGATATCTTTGTCTCAGTTTGAGTTGAAATAAGGTTGCCCTCATAGAATGTGTTGTAAAGCAGTCTAACTTCTGCAATTTTCTGCAAGACTTTTTCTAGAATTCATATTATTTCTTCCTTAAATATTTAATAGAATTTACCAGTGAAGTAATCTGGCCCTGAAGTATTCTTTTTTTCTCTCTCAGTTCCCTTCTTTCTCTCTTCTGTTCTCTTCTGTTCTCTTCTGTTCTCGTCTCCTCTCTTCTCTTTCTCCCCTCTTCTCTCTCTTGCCCTTCCTCCCTCCTTTCCTTATTCATGCCTTCCTTTCTATTGAAAAGTTTTAATAACATTTTCAATTTCTCTCACAGATAGAGCTATACAAAATATATTTCTTTCTGGTAAGCTTTAGCAGTTTGTATCTTTCAAGGAATTTGTACATTTACTCCAGGTTGTTGAATTTTTTGGCATTGAAGTGTTCACATTGAAGTGTTCCCTGATAATTCTTTTAATAACTGTGGAAACTGTACTGGTGTCACTGCTCTCATTTTTTTTTTTTTTCTTTATTTTGCGGTACACGGGCCTCTCACTGTTGTGGCCTCTCCCGTTGCGGAGCACAGGCTCCGGACGCGCAGGCTCAGCAGCCATGGCTCACGGGCCTAGCCGCTCTGCGGCATGTGGGATCTTCCCGGACCGGGGCACAAACCCATGTCCCCTGCATCGGCAGGCGGACTCTCAACCACTGCGCCACCAGGGAAGCCCATCCTCTCTCATTTTTGACATTGGCAATTTACTTCTTATTTCTTTTTCTTTATCAGTCTGGCTAGAACTTTTATCATTCTTATTGATCTCAAAGTACCAGACTTTGGTTTCATTGATTTTTTCCTGCTGTATTTCCAATTTTTACTTCATCTGTTTCTGCTCTGATCTTTATTATTTTCTTTCTTCAGCTTACTTTGGACTTAATTTTTTATTCACTTTCTAGTTTTTTTAAATTGGAAGCTGAAGCCATTTATTTGGGACCATTTTTAAAAATTTTCTAACAGGTATTTAGTATTATAAATTTTCCTCTATTTTTTATTGACATGACATTTTGATATATTCTGTTTTCATTTTCATTTAGTTTGAAATATTTTTCTCTTTTGATCTCTTTATGAACTATATATAATTCAGACACGTGTTATTTGAATTCCAAATATTTGAGAATTATCCAGAAAGCTTTATGTTACTGATTTCTACTTTAATCCCATTTTAGTTGGAAAACATGCTTTGAATGACTTGACTCCTTTTAATTTTATTGACATATCTTTTATGGCCCAGATCAGGATTTATCTTGGTAAATGTTCTGGTACATTTGAAGAAAATATGAATTCTTCAGTTGCTGGGTGGAATATTCCATAATTTGTAATTAGGTCACATTTGTTGATAATGATGTTTAAATCTCCTATATCCTTACTAATTTATGGTCTAGTTTGCCCTTAATTATTGATAGAATTATTGACATCTCTTATATTATTTGTGAATTTATCTATTTCTCTTTATAGTTTTTTTTTTTTCCCTTCATGTAGTTTGAAGCTCTGTTAAGAGAAACATTGTATTCTCTTGGTGAATTGTGAATCACTGTGAAATGAACTTCTTTATCCTTGTTAGTATTCTTTACTCAGAAATCTACTTTGTCTTATATTAATAGATTAATATAATATTAGTGTTAGCATATGGTACATCCTTTTCCATGTTTATACACTGCCCAGATTACGTCTTCATTTTAAAAGTACATTTCTTAGAAAATATGAACAGACCAATCACAAGCACTGAAATTGAAACTGTGATTAAAAATCTTTCAACAAACAAAAGCCCAGAACCAGATGGCTTCACAGGCAAATTCTATCAAACATTTAGAGAAGAGCTAACACCTATCCTTCTCAAACTCTTCCAAAATACAGCAGAGGGAGGAACATGCCCAAACTCATTCTACGAGGCCACCATCACCCTGATACCAAAACCAGGCAAAGATGTCACAAAGAAAGAAAACTACAGGCCAATATCACTGATGAACATAGATGCAAAAATCCTCAACAAAATACTAACAAACAGAATCCAACAGCACATTAAAAGGATCATACACCATGATCAAGTGGGGTTTATTCCAGGAATGCAAGGATTCTTCAATATATGCAAATCAATCAACATGATACACCATATTAACAAATTGAAGGAGAAAAACCATATGGTCATCTCAATAGATGCAGAGAAAACTTCTGGCAAAATTCAACACCCATTTATGATAAAAAACCCTGCAGAAAGTAGGCACAGAGGGAACTTTCCTCAACATACTAAAGGCCCTATATGACAAACCCACAGCCAACATCGTCCTCAATGGTGAAAAACTGAAACCATTTCCACTAAGATCAGGATCAAGACAAGGTTGCCCACTCTCACCACTCTTATTCAACATAGCTTTGGAGGTTCTAGCCACAGCAATCAGAGAAGAAGAAGAAATAAAAGGAATCCAAACTGGAAAAGAAGTAAAGCGGTCACTGTTTGCAGATGACATGATACTATACATAGAGAACCCTAAAGATGCTACCAGAAAACTACTAGAGCTAATCAATGAATTAGGTAAAGTAGCAGAATACAAAATTCATGCCCAGAAATCTCTGGCATTCTTATACACTAATGATGAAAAACCTGAAAGAGAAATTAAGAAAACACTCCCATTTACCATTGCAACAAAAAGAATAAAATATCTAGGAATAAACCTACCTAAGGAGACAAAAGACCTGTATGCAGAAAATTATAAGACACTGATGAAAGAAATTAAAGATGATACAAACAGATGGAGAGATATACCATGTTCTTGGATTGGAAGAATCAACATTGTGAAAATGACTCTACTACCCAAAGCAATCTATAGATTCAATGCAATCCCTATCAAACTACCACTGGCATTTTTCACAGAACTAGAACAAAAAATTTCACAATTTGTATGGAAACACAAAAGACCCCGAATAGCCAAAGCAATCTTGAGAACAAAAAATGGAGCTGGAGGAATCAGGCTGCCTGACTTCAGACTATACTACAAAGCTACAGTAATCAAGACAGTATGGTACTGGCACAAAAACAGAAAGATAGATCAATGGAATAGGATAGAAAGCCCAGAGATAAACCCATGCACATATGGTCACCTTATCTTTGATAAAGGAGGCAGGAATATACAGTGGAGAAAGGACAGCCTCTTCAATAAGTGGTGCTGGGAAAACTGGACAGGTACATGTAAAAGTATGAAATTACAACACTCCCTAACACCATACACAAAAATAAACTCAAAATGGATTAAAGATCTAAATGTAAGGCCAGACACTATAAAACTCTTAGAGGAAAACATAGGCAGAACACTCTATGACATAAATCACAGCAAGATTTTTGACCCACCTTTAGAAAAGTGGAAATAAAAGCAAAAATAAACAAATCGGACCTAATGAAACTTAAAAGCTTTTGCACAGTGAAGGAATCCATAAACAAGACCAAAAGACAACCCTCAGAATGGGAGAAAATATTTGCAAATGAAGCAACTGACAAAGGATTAATCTCCAAGATTTACAAGCAGCTCATGCAGCTCAATAAGAAAAAAACAAACAACCCAATCCAAAAATGGGAAGAAGACCTAAATAGACATTTCTCCAAAGAAGATATACAGATTGTCAACAAACACATGAATGGATGCTCAACATCACTAATCATTAGAGAAATGCAAATCAAAACTACAATGAGATATCATCTCACACCAGTCAGAATGGCCATCATCAAAACATCTAGAAACAGTAAATGCTGGAGAAGGTGTGGAGAAAAGGGAACAGTCTTGCACTGTTGGTGGGAATGTAAATTGTTACAGCCACTATGGAGAACAGTATGGAGGTTCCTTAAAAAACTACAAATAGAACTACCATACGACCCAGCAATCCCACTACTGGGCATATACCCTGAGAAAACCATAATTCAAAAAGAGTCATGTACCACAATGTTCATTGCAGCTCTATTTACAATAACCAGGACATGGAAGCAGCCTAAGTGTCCATCAACAGATGAATGGGTAAAGAAGATGTGGCACATATATACAATGGAATATTACTCAGCCATAAAAAGAAACGAAATTGAGTTATTTGCAGTGAGGTGGATGGACCTAGAGTCTGTCATACAGAGCAAAGTAAGTCAGAAAGAGAGAGACAAATACCGTATGCTAACACATATATATGGAATTTAAGAAAAAAAAAATGTCATGAAGAACCTAGGGGTAAGACGGGATTAAAGAGACAGACCTACTAGAGCATGGACTTGAGGATATGGGGAGGGGGAAGGGTAGGCTGTGACAAAGCGAGAGAGAGGCATGTACATATATACCCTACCAAGCATAAAGTGGATAGCTAGTGAGAAGCAGCTGCGTAGCACAGGGAGATCAGCTCAGTGCTTTGTGACCGCCTAGAGGTGTGGGGTAGGGAGGGTGGGAGGGAGGGAGACGCAGGAGGGAAGAGATATGGGAACATGTGTATATGTATAACTGATTCACTTTGTTATAAAGCAGAAACTAACACACCATTGTAAAGCAATTATACTCCAATAACGATGTGAAAATAAAAATTTAAAAAGTACATTTCTATAGTAAATTTACAGTGATTCTTATTTTTTTATCCAAACTGACAACTCTGCCTTCAAATTGTTGTGTTTACAGCATTCACATTTAATATAATTATTGATATAATTAGATAGAAACCTATTATATTATTTTTAAACATTGCTCCAATGATTCTTTGTTTTTTATTCTTTCCTTTATGCCTTCTTTTGGATTCATGTAGTATTTTTTTTTTTTTTTTTTTTGCAGTACACGGGCCTCTCACTGTTGCGGCCTCTCCCGTTGCGGAGCACAGGCTCCAGATGCGCAGGCTCAGTGGCCATCGCGCACGGGCCCAGCTGCTCCGCGGGATGTGGGATCTTCCCAGACCGGGGCACAAACCCGTGTTCCCTGCATCGGCAGGCGGACTCTCAACCGCTGAGCCACCAGGGAAGCCCCATTTAGTATTTTTTATTACTCTATTTTATCTTTGTTGGTTTCTTAAATAAAACTGTCTTTCTATTTTTCTATAGTGTTTACAATATACATGCTTAACTTATCACAGTCTACCCTCCAGTAATGGTATACCACTTTACATATAATAAGAATCTTACAAGAATTTACTTCCACTTCTCCCATTCTGACTTATGGTATTGTTGTACATATGGAGTAAAATTAACATGCATTGTTCAATTTTGTTTAAATAGTCAATCATCTTTTAAATAGGCTTAATGAATAAGAAAAATCATAAATACTTACCCTTTTAGTATCATTCTGGTGCTCTTTACTCTTTTGTATAGATCCATATTTCTGTTTGATATCACTTTCTTTTTGCTGGAATGAATTCTTCTAACAATTCTTCTAATGTGGGTTTGCTGGTTATGAATTCTTTCAGTTTTTCTATGTCTGTGAAAGTCTTTGTTTCACCATTACTTTTGCAAGATATTTTCTCTGAGCATAGAATTCTGGGTTGGTGGGCTTTTTATTTCAGTACGTTACAGATGTTGCTTCACTGTCTTCTTGCTTGCATTGTCAATGCTGAGAAATCTGCTGTCATTTTTTTTTGTGTGTGGTACGCGGGCCTCTCACTGTTGTGGCCTCTCCCGTTGCGGAGCATAGCCTCCAGACGTGCAGGCTCAGCGGCCGTGGCTCACGGGCCCAGCCGCTCCGCGGCATGTGGGATCTTCATGGACCAGGGCACGAACCTGTGTCCCCTGCATCTGCAGGCAGACTCTCAACCACTGCGCCACCAGGGAAGCCCATCTGCTGTCATTTTTATCTTTTCTTTTTTTCTGTATATAATGTGTCTCCTTTCTTTGGCTACTTTTGAGATCATTCTAATTATTACTGATTTAGAGAAATGTGGTTATAATGTGCTATGGTATAGTTTTCTTCATGTGTTGGGTGCTTGGGGCTTGTTGAATTTCTTGGATCTGTGAGTTTATAGTTTGCATCAAATTTGGAAATTTTGGAGCTATAAGCTAATATTTGAAGGCCCCCAATCTCTCTCCTTTTGGGACTGTAATTATGTATATTAAGCAGCTAATTCTCATATTAGTTTTCTGATGCTCTGTTCATTATTTTATTCTCTTTTCTCTTTTATTTTAATTAGTTTTTATTACTATCTTTTCAAATGTACTAATTATTTCTGCAGCAACTAAGCTGCCATTAATCTTGTACAATGTATTTTTCATTTCACAAATTTTGGTTTTCATCTATAGATGTTCCATGTGTATCTTTTTTACATCTTTCATGACTCTTTTTTTTTTTTTTTTTTTTTTAACGGTACGCGGGCCTCTCACTGTTGTGGCCTCTCCCGTTGCGGAGCACAGGCTCCGGACGCACAGGCCCAGCGGCCATGGCTCACCGGCCCAGCCGCTCCGCGGCATGTGGGATCCTCCCGGACCGGGGCACGAACCCGTGTCCCCTGCATCGGCAGGCGGACTCTCAACCACTGCGCCACCAGGGAAGCCCCATGACTCTACTTTTTGAACATGGAATACAGTTATAATTGTTTTAATGTCTGGTCTGCTAATACTAACATTTTGTCATGTTCTCAGTTTCTTTTCATTGACTGGTTCTCCTTCTCATGTTGGTTTGCATTTCCTGCTTCTCATGCCTTATAATTTCTTTTCTTGGAGGTCAGATATTATATATTTTACCCTGGGTCCTGAATATTTTTTGCTCTTTTAAAATAGTCTAGAGCCTTGTTACCTGGAAATAGTTTGGTCCTTTGAGTTTTAACTTTTCTTTGTTAGGAGGGACAAGAGCAGCCCTTGGTCTATAGCACTAATTATTCCCTACTACTGAGGAAAGATCTTTAATAGTATTTTACCAAAAGACACATTAATTATAAATTTTTCCAGTCTGGTTGATGGGAAAAGGAAATATTCTCTGCCCAGTGTAAGTTTTGGTCACTGTTCTTCCAAATTCTTTCTGGGTTGATCTTTCCCCAGCCTCAGGTCATTTTCTCCCATGCCTGTGCTTATCAGTATTCAGCAAAATACTCAAGAAGGAACTGCTAAGATGATGGAGTTCTCGTTTTGTATTTCCCTCCTCTTCTGTACTCTGTCCTGTGAACTCTAACCACCTTATTCTCCCCTGACTTGTGACTCTTTCTTTTACTCAGAGAGTCTGCCAAACTCTACCCAAGATTTTTTTGCTTTTTTTTTTTTGTTGTTGTTGTTGTTTTTCCTGCATATCACCCTGGGAACTCTGAAGTCAGTAAACTAGACCAGTTCCTCACTTCATTTTCTTCCCTATTTATCAGGGAGCACTATTCTACATTACCTGCTGTCTAGTGACTTGAAAATTATTGCTTCTTTTATGTTTGTTTGTCTTGTTTTGTTTTTTCAGAAAGGAAGGTAAATAAATCCAGTCATTGTTTCTTCATCTTGGTTGGAAGTGGAAGGCCTAGTGTAATATTATTAATGAAAGAAAAAATAGACTCTAAGAAAAAATAAGTATTATTTAGAATAAGTAATTTCAATACATAAAAATTATAGAAGAAATTTATGAAGAAATATAAACTTCAATATCAAGCAATTGCTGTCATAGAGTTTAATTCCATAATACAATAAATTTAAAAATCATTAACAAAAAGATAGCCTCACAGAATCTCCCAAAACAGTGCTACATGATCTAGGCAATTAGGGATAGAGATAGATGCTTATGGATGAAAGAATTAATATTAAGAATATGTCAAGAATTTGTATAAATTGATATTTAAACTATATAGACAAATAGCTACAGGATTTAGCAGACATTTCATAAAAGAGGAAACCTGAATAACCAATAAATGTGAAAATATGCTCAGTCTCACATTAATTAAGGAAATGAAAATTAGAGCAACTGTGATTCAGTGGTGTATCTAGCATATTTGACACCTGGAATGTATAACTTTTGTGTGTGTGTGTGTGGTACGCGGGCCTCTCACTGTTGTGGCCTCTCCCGTTGCGGAGCACAGGCTCCCGGACGCGCAGACTCAGTGGCCATGGCTCACAGGCCCAGTCGCTCCGAGGCATGTGGGATCTTCCCAGACCGGGGCATGAACCCGCGTCCTCTGCATTGGCAGGCGGACTCTCAACTACTGCGCCACCAGGGAAGCCCAAAATGTATAACTTTTTAATACCCCTTGCTGTATACAACAAAATTATTTTCAGTGACAATCATGAGATGAAGAGACATGTGATGTTAAAGGCACTACATATTTAAGAATAGACATAGATGCTGATTCACTGTCTCTGCTGGATTTTTAAATTGCTTGCTGTTGAGCTTTGCTAGGTCAATGTCATTTTATGCTGATTCTCCACTTCAAATTTTTTTTCCAAATTCAGAGTAATTATGAATGAATATTGTCACTACCTCCTTCCTCCATGTTCCTTCTGGACAAAAAAAGACACAACTATTTATTCCACACTTTTATACACACTTAATAGTTTGAACTTTGATCCTTTGATAATAGTCTAATATAATAATTTTAATGTACATGACTGTCTAATAAATTAATTTTAATAAAACCTATTTTTTCTTAATTCATATTTTAGTTTTAAAACAGTTAAGAATTTAAATGAATAAATTTCAATTTTAAAGCTATTGTTCAAATTCAGTAAGATATTTCATATGTGAACTAAGTTACCAGCAAAAATATTAGACCTCAGAGTTTACACTGCTTCATTGTTTTAAATATTAAACACAAACAAATACTCCAAGTGGTCACATAGAATAATAAAACTGAAATTACTCAAATTCTCTTTCTTTGCTTTTTCAGTCACTGTGCTATTCTTGTTTACTTCGAATCTACTATTTAAACACAAGAACATGTAGTGCCACAGGGGTTGGAGATATGGTTTGTGCAGACACCAGAGCAAACATTCAGCCCATTATAAACTTACTCTTGAAATGAAGGTGGGTAGTTGAATGCATGTGTATTCAGAACCGACTGTATAACTGGGAGTTCTTCAATTTAACTTCCATGTAAAATGTATTTATTGAAAGACAAGGAATAAAAATGTGCTAATTTGAAGTTTACATAATATATTATTAAATTTCATCAGTAACTGTCACAGGACAGGTTTCCTCACCTGGAGAAGTGGGGTAGATTTTAATAGTTCATTGGAAATGATCCAAACCTAAAGCCTCGAAAAATCTGTGGATACCAGGAGTTGTCTGAAAAGGGCAATTCCTTAGCCAAAAAGGACAAGCATAGCTTGGACATAGGGCAGTGGTATCAGTGAGCAGCAACAGCCATGGCTGTGATGAGAGAATGAATGAGACAGCTCTGGCACAGATAGCTATATAGTGATTAGTGCATCTGAAAAGCCATTTAGGCATCTAGTTATATGACATCTCCAGATGGGGGAGACAATCATTCTGATTCTAAAGGGCTCCTATTTAAAGTGGATTTAGAAAGTAAATTATTTTAAATGTAAGAAGACATAATTAACCCAAGCAACCTGGCTATGGCAAGATATTGTTGAACGAAAGGACTTAAAGAAACTCAGAGCACATTAGGCATACGGCTGAAAAAACAGGGCAGCTGCATCTCCGTGGGAGTATTGCTCTGGGAATGAATTTCAACTTGTGGGGTAACAAAACATTGTGGAGGCGATGCCCAAGGCAGGTTCACCCTCTTTCAGATGATGACTTAATAAAAGGACCACTTATATGTGTATGCATAGGAAGTGGCTATTTCTTTGCTTTAATATATTTGTAAATAATCCTTTCCTTTCCATTTACTGACAGATCCTGGAGACAGATGTTAGAGCAAGCTTTGTGTAGGCATTAGTCACAGACTTCTAGTGGAGTTATAAAACTGGGGTGTGGCCAAAAACAGAGTAAAGTGAAACCCCTCCCTGGGGACCTTGGGGACCATCATGTTCAAATGGTAGGCTTGGGGCAGGAAATAGAAAACAAAGCTAGGACAGCTGGGAACCAGAAAGACTCACATGTAGGACCATGTAGGAGAGCTCAAGGGTTGGAGCAGAGTGAGAAATAGTAGAGGCAAGAGCAAGGAAATGGATACCAGGAAAAGGAAGGAAGCTGGGGAGCAGTTGGACACATGAATCCAGGAGTATGGACACAGCTGAGTTCAGTGAAATCTGCTTAGAGATGGAAGTCTCTGGGCTGGGATGCATCTGACCAAGGCAAAGAGCATTCTGGAGACTATGGCAACCAATGAGGAGGAACACACACAGGTAGACAGACATTGGACTGGGTCCTAGAGGATGAGTGGCTTCTTCCTCTACCGACTGCACTGTGGACTTGCTTTACCACTTTCATTTCATCATGGTGCTTATCATCACCTAATCTGTTATTTTTTTCTCCTTATTTATCTAACAAAGGGGGCAAGGGTTTTGTTTGTTTGGGGTATTTTTTGTGAGTTTTGTTTACTCATATATCCCCAACACTTAATTGAAGAGTGCTTGGCATTTGTTGAATGAATACATAAACATATATTGCACTGATGGGAGATTTCCCACAGTTCAGCTGAGGTGGAGGCTGAGCTACTAGTTATGAAATCCTTGCCAATCTAATTCAGTCAATATATTTGTGGTATGGATTCAGTCAGTCCATTTCCTTACAGATTAAGATGAGAGTCTGGGGGACTAGGCCATCATCTCCATGCTGTTCATTCTTCTTGGAGATATTTCTCCAGAATGAAAACTTGGTTTAATGACAAGAAATGCTGCTTTTTCTTTTAGGCCTTTTGATGTGTGGGTACCCTTGGAGGATAGATTCTGTGATGAGACAAATCATTAGTAGGTTATGGGGACACCAATTAGAAAGATCCAAACTGAAATTGTATTTCATATATTGTTCTATAACTCATTGCATTAATAGGGAGTTTGTTCTAAAAAAAAAATTGTTGAAGAGATGGAAATATCTCCATCAAATATAGTTCACTCCTATTTTCTCTCCTTCTTACCCTCAAATAACAGCGACCATGGCTAGGGCCTGGAATAGTATGTTTCTGAGGTTACTCCAATCATGTTTTGTGACAAGACCAGGTCACTCTAGATAAAATGTGAAAGGCTCTTCCACAAATTGTAGGATGCATATTTAACAGAAATCTAAGAAAACCTCGGAGTTGTTTGTACTTTGCATGTCAGTTGTGGGTACTTTGTTGTTTTTTCTTCTCCATGTTCCTGATAAATTGTCTCAAATCAGAATGTACAGAGGCAAAATAAACCATAATGAGTTTAGAAATGGTGGAGAGATCATATTACGGGCACAAAATGTATTAGGACCTGGTGACCTTCTGTATCAAAGCAGCAGTTTCCTCCAGGAGGGAGTGGTATGGGTTTGGTTTTATTCCTTTGACTTTGAGCCTTAGTCTCCTCAACCCCTAGACTGGGCAAGACATCCAGCTTGGTACATGCGATGGTAGTGCGATACTTAGAATCAACAAGGCACAAACCCAAGTCCCAGCTCAACCCCTCAACAGCTGTGACCTCAGGGAAGTTACAAAGGCCCTCTGGGCTTCCATTTTTCATTTGTTAACTTAAGGTTATGCTCCAACTGCCCTGTAAGTTCATCTCTGTCCCCAGAGAGGGGAACGTTTTCTTGGAAACAAGCCTTATTTTCCTGGAACGAAATTGGATGGCAATTTAAAGGCAGTAAGATTCAGAGGAAAAGAGGTAAGCTTTGGAGTCATAAGATCTGGATTCAAATTCTGATTTTATTCCTTTCTAGCTGGGTCATCTTTATCCCTAAAATGGGGGTGGCAATATTACCAAAGTCACATATAGTTGTAAGGACCAACTGAGATCAAATGCACTGTCAGAAATGAAAGTACCTACCTAGCACAGGGCTTGACATAATGAAAGGGCTTAAAGGATAGATGAGGGCCATCAAGGATAAGGGAGCTGTGCTTGTACAGGCCCCTGGAGTAGAGTGAACACACTGTGACTGTCGTTCCTAGGCCAGGGGCTGGCTGTGCTGGCCGGGTTCGGGGCAACCATCTGGCATGTCATGGCAGGGGAGGTGCCCTTCAGAGAGACTCCTTTGAGACCCCTGGCCAGGGACTGTCCAGAGCTCATAAGAAGGAACTCTAAAGTATTGAACTTTTGATTCAATCTTTAAATAATTCCTCAGCATGTAAGAAAGTGTTCTGGGAAGAAAAAGTTTGTAGGGGAAGAGAGGTCAAGGTGAATAGGAGGAGACAGTAAAAGCATCTTTGAGGTCACATTGAACGAATAAGAATGAAATTCAGAGAAGTAAATTTCTATCAAAAGCCATTCAAGAAACATGATGTGAATTGGCCGTGTCTTGTTTTGTTTCTTGTTCAATTGAAAAGTTGATCAGATCACTGCTTCTGTCTAATCAAAAACAAGAATGTACACCTGAGAAAAATGAACAGCCTGCTGGTGAGTGAAATGTTTTAAAATAAGGGTTTGATTTTGAGTAGTTTGCCTTGTGGTGCTTCAGGGCGAGCATATGCCTTCTCCCTACAATGGCCAAGGCTCCCCTCGGCTACCCAGACCTGATTAATATTTGAGTTGGAGTCTGGCCTGTAGAATTCTAACCCAGTTTCACATTAGCATTTTTAAGACTTGCAGGCAAATGAATACTCATGTGCACACAGGGGTTAGATATGCACACAAGTGCTCCAGAAATGAAGGTAAAGCTACTCAGAAGGATTGATGTCTGTAACCTCAAAGTCAAGGGAATTCAAAGCTAAGCCCCAAAGAGCTGTGGTGAGTCACCAGGGCTGCACAGGATTAAGATACATGCGCTAGCCCGTCAACCAGGAATACAAAGTAGCATTTTCAGCCTAGGCAACATGGGAAAAAATTTATGCTGAAACAAGATGTTCCCAACTGATTCCCTCCAAGCATCCCAACAAATAGGAGATGTGATGTATTCACCCAAGTAGCGACTTATTCTGGAAGTAGCGTGTAGCCAGACATGGGGAGTTGCCAATAGAGAACATTTTGCAGCCTCATGAGTCAGGATATTGACAAAAGTTATCAATGTTTTCATTGACAGCAATGAAAACAGCAATATTTTCTTTCTCTTTCCTAGACATGCTTTCTTTTTTTAATTTTTATTTTATTTATTTATTTTTATACAGCAGGTTCTTATTAGTTATCCATTTCATACGTATTAGTGTATATATGTCAATCCCAATCTTCCAATTCATCCCACCACCACCATGGGTCCCACCCCCCCATGCTTTCTTTTTTAAACAAAACCTCTATTAATCATAACTTCAGAGCAGACATGGCAATCAACTGAGGCTGTTTAGGGCATTTACAGTAATTGATCTGCTACAAGTTCTTCACAAGTGGGTTGCACTATACACACACATGTAGTTTTCAAAGAATTAAAAGTCATTAGGATGTTCTCAACTCCTATTTGATAGTCTGAGGGCCATTGACTGGATGTGATCATCAGAAGTGAGCTGGGCCAGCAGCAGGGGGCTTTTGATTAGAAAGGAGAGAGTTCCTGTGAATGAAGGTTGTGAATTCTGGAAATGGTGGTTGAGAAAAGCAGAGCTAACTTCATCATCATAATCATGAAAGTTGCCACAATGTACCAAGTATTTCACATACAGTTATTATATCATTTAATGCTCACAAAAGCAAGTAAAGTTTTTAATATCTTTCATCCTGAGATTGGGAAACTGAGTCTAGGCAGTTATGTGCTTTACCCAGGGTGGAACAATAGGAGCCAGAATTGTGATTTGAACCCAAATCCACATCTAAAACCCATGTGCTCCCACACCCACCCCCCAAGCCACTTTGCCTCTCATTTAATAGTGGGATATCTGTTTTCCAGAAGATTTTAGCATAAGCTTGCCTGGAGTCTGGGGACACACAAAGTAAACATTTTTGATCATATCTAGCTCTGAATTTGTAAGTCTCCCCTTTGGATAATGATGTGGGTTTCTTTTTTGGAAGAAAGTATCCAGACAAACTAAGGAGCCTGATAGGTGCTCCTTGCAAACAAAAGGCAGAGAGATGGGGAGCCTGGGAAGATGGAGAGCTGGTAAAGCAGTGGCACATATAATTGAGTGAGTGTATTTGAGCAGCAAGAAGAACTCAAGGGACCTAATGATCCAGTTTAACTCAGATCCAGGGAAAGCAGTGAGAGCCCAGGCAGAAAGACGGCCACATGCAGTATGGGACATACGAGTAGCTTGATCTCATACCCTCATTTATTTTTCTAGTGTTGAGTGGCAAACCACTCTGACCACCTTTCCTGGATTGTTTAGAATAGGTTCCCGCACTAAAAGTTCTTGTCTTTATCACTCAGAACCAATCTTTGTGATAGAGCTCAAATGCTATAGTCCTAATCTCAGCTTTGCTAATTAATAATTCATTTAATTGAGGATCAGAAAGTATAAGTAATCACCGTATGCTATAACTTAGGATATGAAAAACTGATTCAGACTCAAGGTATCCGATGTCAGAGCCTAACATTTAGCCATTACATCCCAACAGTGGCTTCCTATGTAGTAATGAGCTGACTGTCAGAAGACCAACTTCTTACAGGGGTTAGTTAGGTCAGATCTCTCCTCATGCCTTTGGCTTCTCTGGACTTAAAAGACAACTAATTTAAAAGAAACATGAAACTGAAAATGGACCATAGGCTTAAATATATAATATTAAACTATAACATTTCTAGAGAAAACACATGAGAAAATCTTTGTGACCTTGAGTTAAACAAAGATTCCTTAGATATGGCATCAAAAGTAAGATCTATGAAAGAAAATATTGATAAACTGGACCTTATAAAAACTGAAAACTTCTGTTCTTCAAGAGACACTGTTAAAAGAATGAAAACATAAGCCACAGGATAGGAGAAAATATTTGCAAGCCATAAAGTCTTTGAATCCAAAATATGTAAGTTTTCCAACTCAGTTACAAGAAAACAAACAACCTAATAAAAAACGGGTAAAAAGATTTTAAAAAGGCACTTCACCAAAAAGCTATGCAGATGGCAAATAAGATGCTTAACATTGTTATTAGTCATTAGGGAAAAGACAAGTTGAAACCACAATTGAGATATTGCTATACAACTATAGAATAACTGAAATACGAAATGGGGGCAAAACTGACAGTTGCAAGTGCTAGTAAAGAGGAGCAACTACTAGAACTCACATGCATTGCTGGCAGGGATGGAAACTGATATAACA
>NW_006778270.1:1617434-1624351 GCF_000442215.2 Lipotes vexillifer | reverse complement strand
ATGCAAACTGATATAACTATTGTGGAAAACAGTTTTGCAACTCTTTGTAAAAGTAAATGTACACTTACCACGTGTTTCAGCAATCCCATTTTAGGTGGGACTTAAGATAAATGAAAACTTGTGTTAAAAAAAACCCTGTATGTGAAGGTTTGTGGCAGCTTTATTCATAATCACTTCAAACTTGAAACATGCCAAACGTCTACTGGGGAAAAAATAAGCTCTGGTACATCCACACAATGGACCATTATTCAGCGTGAAAAGAAACAAACTACTGATACATGCAACAACATGGATGAATCTCAAACACATTGTGTTACGAGAAAGAAGTGACAGTGGAAGAGCTACATGCTGTGTAATTCTGATTATTTGACATTCTGGGAAGGGTAAACCTATAGAGACAGGAAACAGATGGGTGGTTAGTGAGCCTGGAGTTGGGATGGGGTTGACCTCAAAGAGGCATGGGGGGGATTTTTGGTTTTATGGAAATGTTCATTATCTTGATTGTGGTGATGGTTCTAGTGTCAAACTAGAGCACTATACCAAAAAGCAAATTATACCTCAATAAGAGAAGAAGATAAAGGAGAAAGGTCAGTAGCAGCAGCATGAAACCAAGTAGGGCTCTGAGCAAAACAAGACCATCATTGCAGGGGAGATTTAGAGATAATCTGGGTGGTGGCTGAGCCAACATTCTCACCATGTATGAGGCAGGCTCTTCATTCTCACCAGGATTTTCTTTTATCTCGTCCCCACAGCCTCGATAGGTTGCGATAAAGGGAATTTGGGAGAAAATACAGACAGAAGCCAGCAACTATTTCAAGGCATTAGTGCTTCTCTACCTGCATTAATGTCTGGTGGTGGAGGGGAGAGGTACAGCTTCCCTGACATTTGCTTTATAGCTAGAACTGGGTTTCTAGAACCTGCATTGGCAAGAGGGAGAAATAAATGTCCACGAGCCTAGTCTAATAGATTCCCTATAACTTAAAGCAACGGCCTCTAAATGATCTGTCTTCCATGCTAGGCAACTGCTGTTTCTTTTTCTTCCACAGCTTTTGATTTTTCTGTTTAAAGGACATTTGATGTTCTTTCCTTCCCAGTTACCTGTGAGGAGGGGACCAAGAAAGGAGTTAATTTTCAGTATTGCTGATGGGTGAGGTGAACAAGATGAGGAAGCAGCTTTGCAGCCACTGTAAAGGGTACAGACTCACAGGAAACAGAGGGGTACAATGGCTGGTAAAGGAAAAAACTTGTGTGTTGGCTTTGGAGCTAGAGAAGAAAGTGGTCTCAGATCTGTAGTAACATGGTCTGAGGACCATAGGTTTAGTACAGTACTCTGAGGTAAAATTCCTGAATGTTCCCGCCAATTAGGTCATTTGGCATCCTTGGGGGAAAAAAATCACACTTTCACAGGGGCACCGTAAGTAGCTGGAGGTTGGGTCTCTGCACTCAAAAAGATATGAGTTCAAGTCCTGGCCTCACTACTCCCACACGGTGCAAGTGCTCTGAGCCCTGGTTTCTTCATTGTTTGGTGGGGAGACCATAGTGCGTACATTCTGGTGCTGTTGTCAGGGTAGAATTTATGAGTATAAAAATCTTAACTGTATTACCGTGCCAGGCACTTGGCTAGGCTTAGCAGCCTTTTAAAATATTTTTAAGGCCTAATTTTATCTTATAAATTTTATCTTGACTGTGTCTATTCCACACATGAAATGTAAGGCTGAAAAATTACCCTGGTAATTATCCAGATCATGTATGCAGCCAACCTGATTAGCTTACACTGAATCCTCCTTTTCTTTCCTTTTTCCATGTCACTAGCATGTTTGGGATTTAACCTACTATCTGTGTACACATTTGGGAGACACAGTGTCTGAATTGCCAAAGTACAAGCTATCCTCTGGTTTGATGTTTTAGGGCCTGGGCAATGAAAGAAGATTTGGAAAGTTCTAGTCTCTAAAACCTGATTGTCCCGAGAAACTTACTGAAATGCAAAGTTGACTAGCTCCTCTATGTCTTCTGAGAGGTCAGGGTGGCAAGGAATACAGTGAGGTGCTCACTGAGATTCTCTTGGAGGCTTCAGGGAGCAGGCAGTTTAGATGCGAGTTTAGGAAATAAGACTATAAAGCCCATTTCCCAAACTCTGTGCCCAGATGCCCTAAGGTGCCTCAGTGAACACACAGAGGTGCCACAAAATATTTCTAAATTTCTAGGCAAATACAGTGATACTCAACATCTATCAGAGACTATAACATGATAGCTTGAAGTAGTCTATAGTTCCAACATATTTTGTTCATTTAGTCCATATTTAGTAACTAAGTACTTAATAGATAGATTTCTTTTGGCCTACTGTGAAAAAAACTTACTAAGACTTTAAGTGTGTCTTGAATGGAAAAAGTTTGTGAACCTCTCCCACAAAGTATCCTAAGATGCTGCTGTATTCATTGTCTGAAGGCTGTGCCTGGCCCGATGCCTAGGAAGGGCTAATATGAGTAATCCAGAGTACAATGGCCTGTTCCAGGTGGAAAAGATCTTTCAAATCATCTAGGTTAGCACCTTCACTTTACAAGTAGTGAACCTGAGATGTTGGGGTGACTTGCTCTGTCCTATTTTTCTTGTGTGTAAGTTGCAGAGGAGGGAGTAGAGAAGAGGACATGTGCGTGAAGGGGGCAGTGGTGGAGAGCTGTGACCCCTAAGGAAGCAACAAGAAGAGGCCACATTGACCTACAAAAAGCAAACACCTACTCCCCATCCTCCACCACTGAGTGGGTGGGCAACGGATAAGTGTCGCTTAAGGGAGCTTTAAGGGTGTCATAACACAGATAGTCCTTAATTCCTCACAGGAGGTAGAGAAAGGCAACAGCGGGATTGTAGCCCATCATGGGGACGATGTGCTGTATTCCAGCATCTGGCTCCAAGAGGCTCTTGCCTTGTTTGTTCCTCAAGGGTAGACTGGGACATCCATGTCACAAGAAATCATCTCTATCTAAATTAAATCTCCTCCAGTCTCAAAAAGACAGGGCCGGGATCTGTGAGGGTAGTGTTTTGGGCTCTGTATTCCTGCGTGCTTAGCATTAAGTCAGCACCGACATCAGTAGTGCATCCCTGAACAGAAGTGTCAGGATCTGTTTGCAAAAGGGAGTTGCGGGGAAGGGCGTGTGGTGCATGGCAAGAAAGGCAAAGGATACAGAGCCCCGGGGCAGGTTGTCGAGGTCAGGTGTGCAGGCGCTGCAATTTACCTAAATGTTAGAAGATGGGCTACCTGTCAGATAATGCAAACTCAATTATATCTGAAGGGATTCTAGAGGTCAACTGAGTTCGGGCTGGTTATCTGTTTGCAAGATACAAAGCAATGTCCTGATAAATTGCTAATGAAAGGGAGCTATGTAGTGCTCTGCTTGGCCGCCTAGAGACCAGTACATGGAAGAGAAGCATTTAGGGAAGTTCAGAGCTTAAAGGAGGCAGCCTGGTGTGGCGGAAATAGTGCTGGATTAGGACTTAGGCATCTGGGCTTTAGTCCTGCCCAGTTGCTAATTAGCTGTGTGACCTCTGGTAACTCGTTTTGCTTTTCTAGACATCATCTCCCTGTCCGTCCACACACAGGGCTGCTCAGAGGCCAGGGTGATGTAATAAATGCGACCATTTATCAAGTGCTTGCTAAGTGCCAAGAACTGTTTTAAGCACCACACATACTTTATCTTATTTAACCCTCACTGCCCCGATCCGAGGTAGAGATTAATATAATCTATAACCAAAGGTATAGATGAGAAGACAGAGGTCAAGTTGGTGGAGCTCATGTGTTCATCTCTCTGTGGGTGGATTCAAAGCATGGCCTTCTATTCACCATGGCAGAGGTGGGAGCCTTAAGTGTTCATAAGATTGTGATTTAGCAGAGCTGGGGCAGGTTTAATAAGTACCTGGGTAGTTTTGATGTGGGTGGTTCATGAACTTCAGTTTGCAAAATACTTTCCTAAGCCACAGTGCCCTGCTTCCACTCCAGAAGCCATAAAGTGACACGTACATATGAGGGAAGATGTTGATAGGAGGGTACCTCAGAGATCAGAGATAACCAGACACAAACTGTAAGAGGAACATCCCAGAGGAATGCTCCCAGGTCTGGGCCACAGCCCCAAACTGTCATCCCTGGCACTTGCAAAAGGGGAGGTAAGTGTAAAATGGTAGCTTGTTGGTTGGGTAATTCTGAACAGGAAGGTAAGTAGGAGGCTGTGTTGGGTGCAGGCTGGGTCCATAATCCCTACCCACTCTATCATTAAATATGTCATCTCACATGTGCATAGCATTCTAACATTTTCACTTGCAGTATCTTATTCAATTCTTTCACAGAAACTTTATAAAATGTATATGGTTTCATTTTTTATGTGTAAGAAAACTGAAGCTCAGAGACATTATGTGCCCAACCACAAGGTCTCAAAGCTGGTAAGTGGTGGGTATGGACTGGAAGCCTGGTCTCCTTTCACCAAGTCAAGTGTTCTTTTCAGTACCTCAGGGCTGTTTACCAGTGACCCAGAAGGTACCCAGTACCATCCTAGGCACAACAGGACAGCAGAAGGAATGAAGACAACATCCTTGACCTTGAATAAATTACAGTTTTGTTGTATGACAAGAGTAACATAACTAGGGAATAATATCAAGTGATATCACTAACCCAGAGTGAACAAAGAGCAAGCTCAGCCATAACCTTACATAACAGGCTTATGTCTGTGATTCAGAAACAACACACAAATTGGGAGCTGCACCACATCCAAAAGGCCACATTTCCTCAGGTCAGATATGATTTGGAACTCCTCTGCCTGGGATCCTTCCATGGTCCAACCCCTGCTCTTAGGATAACGTCCAGAACTCACCTCTCTCTCCAGCCTTATCTCCAGCCATACTTCCATTCCCTCTGCTCCTGCTTCCCTGGAATACTTATCCCCTGCCATATACCGGCCACCACCATCTCCTCTCATTGGGAAACTCTTACCCATCTTTTTAGGTCTCAATTTAACTTCACTTCCTCAGGGAGTCCTTTTCTGGCTCCTTACCCTATGGGACACCCACATAGAATCCTGGTTTTTTTCTTTGAAGCTCACTGCAAATCTAATTGATATTCAACGTTTGTCTTCCCTACTATATAATAAGCTCTACGGGTCAGATATTGTGCATGTTACATTCACCACTAAATCTCCAGTACCCAGTGATGGCACACAGTAGGGATTTAAATATCCCTTGCACAAATTAATGGATCAATAAGTAGATGAATAGGTGGATAGCTTAAAGATTGAGTGAGTGATAGAAACTATGAGATCTGTATTTCATGGTTGTAGGCCAGTATACTAAGCTCATTTCAGCTCAATGGATTTTGGGGCTCGGTAAGGAACAGACAGATGAATAAGACTTGGTTCCTTTTAATCATGCTAAGAAAAGGGGGTGGTGGTGGTAAACAAAGGACAGCAGCATACATGGCTTCCTTTTGGTAAACTGGTGTACTTCACTTTCCCAAAGTTTGTAAGTCCAGAGCCATGTCCCACAGTTAAGAGTTCTTCCCAATGGCCTGCACTGAGCCCCTCCAGAATATAACAGAAAAGGAAGGTGAGGTCCTAAGAGAGGGTATTTAGAGGGTGGCAAGTCCTCCAAGGCCCTAGGAAATTCCCACGATATCTGGCACCTAAAAGTCCTGGGCTAGCAGCCTCTATACCACCTGGGAACTTGGAAGTGTAAATTCTCAAGCCCTACGGTAGACCTGCCAAGCCAAGCAGGTGGGACCCAGCTAGTGGTGCTGAAGCTGGCCAGTATAAACTCTAGAGAGCACGTTGTATATCTCTCCCCTATTTCAAGGTAGCTTGAGATTGACTATTGTGGCCGTATTTACACCACAGAAATTGGCAATAGCAAATCACATCTTCCAAAGGGAGCAGGTTGTTAAATATTTATAAGGATACCATTTGATCCAGAAATCCATGTTTTAATAAGCCCTCTGGAGGATTCTGGTTCCTTCTAGGTTTCCCTTCCCAATGCTAAAAGGCATCCAAAATTCAGGTTTGTGCACATTTCAAGAGCCTGAGCTTGGATGCTCCACGGGTTGTTCATCCCTGGCTATGATAAGAATATCAGCAAGGGAACAACTGTTCTTCCTTCAGGGATCTCACACCCCCTGTCTTTTGTAAAGGGAGGAGACGGAGGGTGAGAAGTGACTCTAAAATTGCTATTTTGGTCCCCACACCCAGCATTGTTGAAAAGAGGCCTGATTTGCAAACAAAGATTTCATAGCTGTGAATCTCAGCTAAAAACAGCCCCATTCTGACTACATAGCAAACTGAGTCTTTTTTTTTTTTTTTTTGGACAGAATTTAGAATCACTCTGGATGACAGTGATACTGATATAGCCAAATCTAGATTTCTGCCTGTATCAGCATAGTATGTATTACACACCTGCACATGGTCTCTCAGGTTACAGTGACACATATTAAGGGGGGAAGGAGGAGAACAGAAGTGAACAAAATTGCCCTGAGCAGTAACATCTCCCGCTACAATAGGAGGTGGGGGTGGGGGTGGAAAGGGGTGCATTTTTTAAAACAAATAATGCTTCATCTGTTTAATCAGTTGTATTATCCACTGAACCAGGTATATTGGCTAATGAACCAGGTAGTTTTCCTAATGAGTCCAGCAGATCACCTGCTGAAAACATTTCCAAGATGCAGTCACTCCTCAGCTGTGTTCCGTCTTCTGAAGGTTAGGGTTTTTTTTTTTTAAATTAATTAATTAATTTATTTTTTTATTTTCTATTTATTTATTTATTTATTTATTTATTTTTTTGCAGCACGCGGGCCTCTCACTGCTGTGGCCTCTCCCGTTGCGGACGCGCAGGCTCAGCGGCCATGGCCCACAGGCCCAGCCGCTCCGCGGCACGCGGGATCCTCCCGGACC
>NW_006778270.1:1599833-1617344 GCF_000442215.2 Lipotes vexillifer | reverse complement strand
CAGCCGCTCTGCAGCATGCGGGATCCTCCCGGACCGGGGCACGAACCTGCGCCCCCCGCATCGGCAGGCGGACCCCCAACCACCGCGCCACCAGGGAAGCCCAGGTTAGGGGTTTTAACCTTGGCTTTGGTTCCAGCCCCAAGCAAGGCTTACAGGTTTTGTGGCCAGTCTAGAGCAGAAATGAAAAACTTAACACTATGCAGGACAGAGGACTAGGAATTTGGTTGACCACTTGTAAAGAACTTCCTATTCACTTGCTGCCATAAATGATAATTTGTTACCAGGAAGTAGAAAAGGATGACAGTTTCACTGATTTTTGTGATCTAGTACTTGGCACTTAGCTGATCCTTGAAGGTTTGTTCAATAAATGGATAGGAAAGTTGGATGAATGAATGAGTGAACAAACTGACAAAGGTTTTCAAAATATGAAATTATAGATTTTACTTTTATTTGCAAGTCTGATTTAGATTTTCTCCCCAGGCCAACTCTACCTTGCCTCCCTTAAAGAATTGCAGATGTTTGCTGCTGACTTTCTTAACCCTCTATGGCTTCATTACGGTTGTAACATCTTCAATAACTACTGTTGAGTTATCAGGCTGAGGATTTGAAATATACGGGGCATGGGCTTTCCATTTTTGCTCCAGATGAAAGTTCACCAGGGCTTTCACTTTTCTGATGCCAAGCCTGAGTTGGGGAAGATGATCTTGCCCATTCGGTTATGTGAGCCATTCAGGCCACATTGCTTCCAGTTGTAAAAAAATGTCTATAGTGCACCTCCCCACTCCCAGGGACAGATTGGTTTCCACCATCCTCCCTGAAATGCCTAAAATATCCTCATATCTCATAGGAAGTTGGGAGAAAAGGACCCCTACTGAGCACGTGCCCTATGCCAGATATTTTGCTATGGAATTCATGTAATTATTTAATTCTTATTTAATTAAATGGGATAATTTAATTATCTCAACAACCTTGTGAAATAAGGATTATTAACCCATTTTACAAAGGAAGAAATGAGCTTGGGAAAGGGGTTAAGTAATTTGTGGGAGATCACGTAGTTCAATAATGGGGAGCTTGGATTTGAAGTAGTCTGGCTTCATGTACTCTCTACTTTTCCAGATTGCTCTTTGGCTCTTGACAATTTCATTGTAGCAAAAACAAAAATTAAAGACACAGGTGTGTGTGTGTGGATGTGACAAAGCAAAACTTGGATACTTTGTTAAGCACCAAAAAAGAAATGTCACTGTTACCTAAGTGACGAGAGAGGAGGGGTTGCTAGGGCTTTGCCCACAAATGGTACCAATTCACAATTTCATGGACACCTGCTGACAGGCTGAAGGTCCAACCCACAGCTCAGCTTTCCTCTTTGCCTTATACCAACTGTGAACAATTTTCCTAGTTACCTGAGATGACTGAAAATTCCTTTATAAGTACTACTCTTAGTGGCTAACATTTATTGAGTACTCGCCTATGTCAAGAACTCTGCTTCAACTTTCTTTTGATTGTGTTTTCATTGCGTATCTGTTATCATCCTTTCGCTTTTAACCTATCTATGTCATCATACTCAATGTGCATATTTGGATCTTTTCTTTTTAATCCAGTGTGACAATTTCTATGTTTCAGTGGCACTTTTAGACCTTTCACAGTCAATGTAAATATTGAAATGATATTTATTTTTTTATTTTATTGAAGTATAGTTGATTTACAATGTGTTAATTTCTGCTGTATAGCAAAGTGACTCAGTTTTATATATATATATATATATATATATATATATATATGTATATTCACATATTCTTTTTCATTTTCTTTTCCATTATGGTTTATCACAGGATATAGAATATAGTTCCCTGTGCTATACAGTAGGACCTTGTTGTTTATCCATCCTATATATAACAGCTTGCATCTGCTCACCCCAAACTCCCAATCCTTCCCTCCCCCACTCCCCACCCTTGGCAACCAGGAGTCTGTCCTCTATAACTGTAAGTCTATTTCTGTTTTGTAGATATGTTCATTTGTGTCGAATTTTAGATTCCACATATAAGTGACATCACATGGTATTTGTCTTTCTCTTTCTGACTTACTTTGCTTAGTATGATAATCTCTAGGTCCACCCATGTTGCTACAAATGGCATCATTTCATTGTCTTTAATGTCCAAGTAATATTCAATTTAATATATATATATAATATGTATATTATATATATATAAAATATGTATATTTTATATATATATAACACATCTTCTTTATCCATTCCTCTGTTGATGGACATTTAGGTTGCTTCCATGTCTCGGCTGTTGTAAATAGTGCTGCTATGAACATAGTGGGTGTATGTATATTTTTGAATTATAGTTTTGTCTGGGTATATGCCCAGGAGTGGGACTGCTGGATCATATGGCAGCTCTATTTTCAGTTTTTTGAAAACAGAGTTTTTCACAGTGGCTGCATCAATTTACAATCCCACCAACAGTGTAGGAGTGTTCCCTTTTCTCCACACCCTCTCCAGCATTTATTGTTTGTAAACTTTTTGATGATGGCCATTCTGACTGGTGTGAGGTGGTACCTCATTGTAGTTTTGATTTGCATGAAATGATGATCTTTATATGTACAATCTTGCTAGTTGGTTTCTGTTTGTCCATCTGTTATTTGTTACTTCCCCCCTCTTTTTCTGCCTAATTTTGAATTTTATTGGGTTGTATTTTTTATAACTCCATTTTATTTCTACTCTTGACTTTTTAGATATACCTGTTTTCAAAAAGTTTGTTTAATGATTGCTTAAGGGTTTGCAATGTATCTTTATCTTATTACACTCTATCTTAAAACAGTATTGTACCACTTTACATATAGTGTAAGAAACTTTCAGTAGTCTTCTGTTTTCTCTCTGCAGTCCTTTGTCCTACTGTTTTCATAGAGTTTAATTCTATATATGTTACAACCCACAAAATTACTTTATTTTTACTACAGACCGTCAATTTTCTTTTAAAGTGATTGAAATAAGAAAACTAAAGTCTTTTATCTTTACCTTTATTTTCCCATTTCTGGCATTCTTCATTTATTTGGGCAGATCCAAAATTTCCATTTGATATAATGATCCTTCTGTGGAAGAATTTCCTTTAATATTTCTTTGCAGTGCACTGCTGCTTTCAATGCCTTCATTCTGTTTTTGTTTGCCTCAAAAAGCCTATTCTGCATTCACTTTTAAAAGATGTTTTTGGTGGGTATAGAATTCTTCATTGATTATTTTGGTTACTCATTCAATTAATTACTGAGAGAATAATGTTAAAAATTTTTAGTTATGATTATGGATTTATTTCTACTTCTTTCTGTCAGTTTTTTGCTTCATGTATTTGTAAGATTTGTTATTAGGTTCATGCACATTTAAGATTGCTGTTTCTTATAGTAAATTGAACTTGTATATATTTGAAAGTTGCTGAGAAAGCAGATCCTAAAAGTTCTCATCACAAAAAAAAAAATGTTGTAACTATATAAGTGATGGATGGTAACTAAACTTATTGTTGTAACCATTTTGTAATATATGTATTTCAAGTCACTATGCTGTACACCTTAAACTTATATAGCACTATATATCAATTATGTCTCAATAAAACTGAAAAAAACTGACCCTGTAAATTGATTATTTTATCTTTAGGAAATATTTCTTTCTGTCTCTAGTAATTCTCTTCAACTTGAGAACTACTTTTTCTGATATTAATACAGGCACACAAGCTTTCACCTGTTTGTGTTTGTAGGGTGTATTGTCTTTCTATTGCTGTATAACAATATTACCACACACTTAGTGACTCAAAGCACATTGATTGTTCACAGTTTCTGTGAGGTAAGAGTCTGGCCTAGCTTAGATGAATTCTGTGCAAGGTGACAATGGCTGTTATTAGCCAGGGCTGAGTTCTCATCTCACGGCTTAACTGAAGAAGGATCCACTCTCAAGCTCATGTGTTTACTGGCAGAATTCAGTTTCTGATATTCTGTTAGACTAAGGGACTCAGTTTGGGGTTAGCTGTTGACTGAAGACCACCCTCAGTGCCTTATTGATTGCTGACTGAAGGCTTTCTCAGTCCTTTGCAGTGTGGGCCTCCCCAATGCACCTCTTGCTTTATCAGAACAAGTAAGGAAGAGAGTCCTGTGGCAATATTAGTGTTACAATATTATGCAATGTAATCATGGATCATGGGGGTCATCTCAGAATCTGTCCATCACAAATATATATACTTTTCCATCTTCTTATTTTTAATCTTTGGTTTTATGTTTTAAGTGTACTACCTATAAACAGCATAGGTTTGCTTTATTATCCAGTCTGGCAATCTCTCCCTTTTAATTGGGGTGTTCAGTCCATTTAAATTTAATAAAGTTATGGATATGCCTGTATTTGAGACTAACATCTTATGTGTTATTAAATCCCATGTGCATTTTGTTACTCAATTACCCGTTTCCTACCTTCTTTGTGGTGAATAAAGTGATCTTTTTAGTATTGCATTTTATCTCCTGTATTAACTTTTTCATTATGTCTCTTTGTATTATTTGTGTTTATGTATGTATGGTTTTATAAGAGATTATAATATGTCTTTTTAATGTATCAGAGACTATCTTTAACTACTACTTGTTAAAAAATGTAAAAACCTTGGAACAATATTCTAATAAAGATGGGGAGAGAAAAGGAGAGTGTTGAGAAGGAAACCAATATTTTCTGCATGTCTACTACAAATTCCATGAAAATGATTATAGTAACATTCCTGAATATTTATTGAATGTTTGTTATTTTCTAGGCACTCTTCTTAGCATTGACATGAATTGTATTTTAATCCTACCTAAGAGATAGATTCTGTTATCATCCCATTTTATAGATGAGGAAACCAAGGCTTGAAAAGTTTAGGTTACTAGCTCAAAGTCATCCAGCTGGTAATCAGTAGAGTGTAGAGCAAGAATTGAACTCTGGATACTCTGATTCAAGAACTTAAGTGCTTATTCACTACACAAAATGCCAAGCATTTTTTGTATACTCTTTCATAATTATTACTACCCTATAAGGTAGGTATTTTTACCTTCTCATTTTACAACTAAAAGTGCTTAGAGATTGTAAAACTGATTTGTCCTTCGTCATATATCCAGTAAGTGGCAGGGAGCCTGTATGAGACCAATTATGTGTTATTCCTGATGTTCTGTTCTTCCCGTGGTACCCTGGACACTCCAACTGGATGGTGCTTACATAATAAGTGGTGACACTGCCTAGCCAGGAAGAAAAGCAGTTTACCAAGAAATTGTGCCATGAGGGAAAAGATCAGAGATTCTGGCCTAAAACCCACATCTGTGGCTTCCCTAGCCCTGTAATTATAACTCCCCTCAAAGCAGCAGCCTCTTTCCTTTATCTCAAAGCTGTCTGGCAGTTCTAACTCCCTTGTGACTCTCGACACAGATCACTGACCAACAGTTGCCTTGAACACCAAGGAGCAGGAGACGCAAGAGCATTCGACTCAGTCAGTACCAGACATGTTCAGGCTAATATAACCCTGAACCAGACCAGCAACTGTGGAATCAGTGGCTGAGTCTGCAGAGATGGTAGGTGGAGAAACAGATGTACCTTGAATGGAGTCAGTGTAACATCTGGCAAACCTGACCCACTGCTTCGTAATTTATCTTGGTGTTGAATCTAATGACACGATGGGATTGAGAAACTGAGCGATTTGATTGGACACATTTTGATAGTTTAATTTTCAATAACACATGGTCTGAGCTTGTTTGCATAATTACTAAATAGATTAATATTCCAATATCTCTGGCCAGCTGGAAGGGAAAGATTTAGGCCTTCAAAGATCTTTGACAGGCCTTTAAATTAAAGTCAATGTTCTGGAGAGAATGGGGATGCAGGGCTCCTGAGAATATGAAGTCAAATCAGGGCAACTGAAGGCCTTAAAAACAATGATTTTATCATTACCCTCAAAAATAAACCCTTGGCTGCCCATGGAATGTCAATTTGTCTGCAGAGACACTATACCATGAGTTATAGGTTTGTTGGGAAACCTGTCTTCCTTTCCTAAAGTGTTTGAATTCGCGCTCATGATAGAGGTCAAGAAAAACCATATAAATGAGTCAACAAGGGCTGTGGAGCATGGTATGGTACCAGTTGTCCCCTGAGCCTTGTGGCCTCTTCTTTCAGGGTGTTTCAGACACAATCCAGTTGCTGGTGTCTACAAGAACAGAAAGGAGAAAGCTAAGTGTCTCCACACCTGTAATTTTCAGTCTGTGATCAGTTGCACACAAGAGCCAGGAAGGTGACATTATTTTCCTAGTGGAAGGAAGAGGTTACATGTTTATCACTGAGGGGGTGAGGGCCAGATAATGCAGGTTCAGTGAGACAGAAAAGCACAGAAGAAGACTCTGCAGAGAGATGGCCTAAGTTCACGATCAATGATGTCTCAGTTGTCCTATCTATAAAATGGGACATTTGTAGTACCTGTGTCATAGGTAAGAGTCATAAAGTACTTAGAAACAGCAAGTGACACACAGTAAATCTTAATAAGTGTTAAGCAGGGTAAAGAGACATGATCCAGGAGACATGTGGGCTATTTCAGTTTAGGGGCAAGGGGAAGGTGGTAGGGGTGATGTAATTCTGTGGGAAGATAGAGTGGGGTGGTTAGGTGTGTGTGCATGCAGGAATTCATTTCAGACGAGGATTTGCTTATTTTCCATTGTTCAGGGTTGTGTAATTGACATCCAAGTCCCTCCAACTTGAGTTGAAGCATTTGCTCGTTGAGTTCTGGTCAGTGGATCTGACAAGGGCAAGTAGGGATGAGGACTCCTTGAGGATGGGGCTGGGTCTTATTCATCTTAGTGGTGACTAGGACATAACCTGATAGCAATGACTTTGGTTGCATGAATGAAACTTTGTAGTTGTCCATTTCTCCCTGGTTTTATTCCCCTTTCCTTTTCATTGAAAGGAAGAGCCAGCCCCAGCCATTGCCTGATGAATGACCGGAGGTGTTTAGACAAATAGAGTGTGTGACATCACTATCAGGCGTGATCTGCAGGTTTAGACCCTCCCTACCTCCCTGCAGCCTGAGCATGAACACCCCAGCCCCAAGGAAGAAGGGTCTTGCTTTGACTGGGTGTGGCTTCTGCTTGCATTAGAGGGCAGAGTGAGGATTCCTCAGAGCATCATGGCCTGCCTGGTCCATGAGAAGGGGTGAAAACAATCCTCCCCATCCAAATGAAGCTGTCAGTAGAAGGTAGGACTGGTGTCCTCTCTCTACCCTTTTCCTCTTGGCCTTAAGGCTAAAACCACTCAGCAGTCATAGAGTTGTGGACACTTGTAAAAGCTTTCAGAGGAAAATGGCAAAAAAGTGGAAACAAAATAAGAGACAGCATGATTATACTGAAAAGAAAGATACGCAATACCACCCATTCCTGCCTGCAGCCTCCCCTGCCTTCCTGGCCCCTTCCCACTGGCCTCCCCTCTTCTCCACTTTCTCACATACACTTTGGAAATCAGGGACTGTCATCAAGGCCATTAGCAACGTCTATCCTGGGGATGTACAGTACAAAGCTTAGACCTGGTATTTACCTCTGACTGACAAGTGAAACGTTTTAGCTGTCGCTGGGTGGGGACGCGACAGATAGGCTGGGGAAAGTCGGTTCCTGTTCTTCCATTTGTTAATTAAAAAAATGTTTTAAGTGAATTTGGTGTCTGGGGAAAGGGGTGTGATTGCCAGCCCCTGGGGGTCCCCTTGGATAGAGATGGTGCTAAAGTGGGGGCTGTCTCTTAAGAACCACGTATTATCTGCTGGGTCTTTCATTTCTGCATCACCTGTTCAAGCACTTGGCAGCCATATAATAATAATAAAAACAATGATTGGGAGGATGATAGCCCTTGTGTCTGCCTCTGAGGAGGTCAGGCTGCATGTGTTATCTACCCCTGGGGGAAGGATTTATTTTGTGAATTTCCACCTGTCTATGAGAACAGGGCAAAGTTATTTTCTTCTCCTAGCAGGAAATTCAATTCAACAAATATTTATTGCTTTATTGAGCACCTACTATGTGAGAGGCTGTCTCCCATGCTAAGTCAATGGAGGGCTCATGCCAAGCTGCAGTGACATGGTTCAAAGCCTAGAAAATATGTGGGAAAGGGTATAAGGGGGAGAAATATGGTGAGCTGCAGTGTAGGGTAGTATTAAGACTTTGGAGTCAAGAGAGCCCTGGGTTTGAATCCCAGCTTTGCCACTTATCAGACCTGTAACGTGGGGCATGTTATTTTCTGGAAGCCTCAGTCTCCTTAACTAGGAAGTGTGCATAGTGATAGCTCCTTGGTAGAGTTGATATATGTAAAGCATCTGCAAAGAGTCATTATTCAGTAAATGTAGTGCTTTTATCACATATGCCATATGCCAGGGCCAACTCACCCCTGAAAATTTGCTAGAAAATCCAGCCTACTGCTCAAAGAAATGTCCCTCTCCTGCAGCTTTTTAAGGCTCTGCTGCCACCCCACATGTGGGTGACTGACCTCATCTCTGAGGTCCACCTCCGCTTCTCCATGAAATATTCAGGGTCGATGTTATCTGCTGACAGAGTCATTAGCTCTGCCTCACGTTCCCATTGCCACAGAGAGGCAGTGATTCATTAATATTTATTCATCTTGATTTGCTTTGTTTTTCTTTTTTTAAAAAACCCATTTCAGGATTTATGGGATCATTTTGAACAATGCATAACTCACGCTCTCTCACAGCCTACATTGCCCCTCAATCCTTCCAGGGGTGTAGTGGGTCAGCGTTCTTACGTGTCTCTGTTTAATCAAATTCCTCCACAAAGGCATTTAAGAAAGGTTTTGGTTCCTTGGCATTATGAGCCTCCGTATTCTTTCAATGTGGCTGGGAACAACCAACCTGTTCCTATCCCCATATTCTCCCAAAGCTTTTTCCTAGGTACCAGAGTCCCTGACGAAGAGTCTCAGTAGGTCCTCTGCTCATACAAGAC
The DNA here is from genome assembly GCF_000442215.2 of Lipotes vexillifer. NCBI lineage: Eukaryota > Metazoa > Chordata > Mammalia > Artiodactyla > Lipotidae > Lipotes > Lipotes vexillifer. The sequence continues at coordinate 1,608,368 of NW_006778270.1, read as the reverse complement.
ATGTGCAGCGTCCTTTGACCCTACTAGCTTCTAGGAGCTGAAGGCATCTGTGCCAGAAACGGAGAAGCTGGACCTGCAAGGGACCAGTTCCTGCCTCACTCTGCCTGCAAACAGCACCCATGCAGCCAGATGGGCAAGTGCTGAGGAGATTGGGTTCTAGCCCCAGCGAAAGAGCTTTCCTCCCTCCTTTAGACTGTGCAAAGTTCAAGAGCTCTGAATCAGAGTTGGACCTTTCTGGGAGGCCAGGCCAACTCCCAGAGGTGTGGACAGGTTGCATCTGCAGATGCTCATCAGAGAGCATGCGCCCTTCAGTCCTGGCTGAGCTGCTTTCTTTCCAAAGAGCTGCCTCCGTGGTTGGTGCTGCCACACAGGCTGCATCGTGTCTGGCTCCGACGTTCTGTGCTGCATCTTAAATTAGATGACAAGAGTGGGGAAGGGAGAGCACAGCCAGCATCAACTGGACGGGTGTTTTTCACCCAACACTTACCCGTTCCTGGGCGCTGATGTGTGCTGTAGCCAGCACTGAGCCAGGAACATTAAAGTGAGGTCTGACAGCACGTGCAAAAGGATGGAAGGGGATTTGGTGTTTCTATAGCAATTATGGGGGGAGAATACTGTTGACGAAAATAAAACCCGAAAATGTGCCCCTGACATGTGACTGCTTTATTCTCTGCTCTCAGATAGGAAAGGGAGACGGTTTGCTATTTTTTTCAGGTTTTTTGAAAAGGGAGGCAGACTGACAGACAGGCAGAGACAGACACAATGAGACACAGAAGGATACTTGAAGTTCAGGAAGAGAAAAAAAGATTACAAATGGGAAATGATCCCAGAGGCAGCAGTAACTCTTTTTATTTATTTATTTATTTTTAATTTACATTTGCAAGGAGTTTGCAGCCTAGCACTCCACTACCTCTCTCACTTTGTTAGGGGATGGGGCTGGGAAGTGTGGCTGGTTGTAGCTGGAACAGTGTCTCCTGGCATGGCTGGCCTTCTTTTTTAACCAATAAAGTCAAGGGAGCCGTCAAAAACCATCTCGAAGGCTGGTGCCCCTGAAGGCAGTGCTCTGGAACTGCCGCCGCCCCAGGATAAAGGCAGCGAGGGGAACCAGGTGGGGACCAGTGAGGATGGAAGGAGGGCTTCTCTTCATCCTGGCTGGTATTCTTAGAGTTGGCTGGCACACAGGAGGGGATCCCAATTTCTGTTTTATTTTATTTTATTATTATTATTTTTTTGCGGTATGCGGGCCTCTCGCTGTTGTGGCCTCTCCCGTTGCGGAGCGCAGGCTCCGGACGCGCAGGCCCAGAGGCCATGGCTCACGGGCCCAGCCGTTCCGCGGCATGTGGGATCCTCCCGGACCGGGTCACGAACCCGTGTCCCCTGCATCGGCAATCGGACTCTCAACCACTGCGCCACCAGGGAAGCCCCAATTTCTGTTTTAAATAATCCATATTCCACTAGCAAATCCTGATGAAGATTTTCCATTCTGTGTTAAGGACCCTGGGAGCGTCATGGAAGTGCAGTGTATATTTCTAACGGGAATTTTCAGGCTCAGAGCAATATCAGTGTACTAAGGAGTCTTTAAATAAGCTTACAGATGGGAGCTGAGAGGAGCAGATGATGGAGAAGGCTGGAGTGTGCAAGAAAGTCTTCGAAGAGAGAGGGGACTTGATTTGGGCCTCGATGCGTATATAGAAGTAAGGGAGGGGAACACCACCAAGGAAAGAAGCAGCATGTGCTAAAGCATCGAGGCAGGAATGACAGGAGAATTCATGGGACAGGAAGACCAGGCTGCCTGGAGGGGGCGGGAGTGGTTGAGGATTATATACTGTGGAGGGGGAGAAATGCTGAGACGTAATAGATGGCATAGAGAAGTATTCCCTAAGCGCACTCTGAGATTCCCAGCCTGGCAAGATGCACTGAGAGGGGGAAAAGGGATTCCATGTTTAAGTAAGCCTTAACCCTCTTTCTAAGAGTCACAATTCCCATCTCCATTTTCAGGGCTCTGAAAAGTCCTGCAATAAAGAAATCCTTTCACTGAATTTAATGTAGAATTTTTTAAGTATACATCTTCACATTTTTTTTTTTAATATCTATTACTAAACTTTGGAACTACTTTTTTATGGCACTGGGAAACACAAGCACAGAAGCCAATGCCTTGGGCTTTGAGGTCAGATCAGTTCTGTTCCCAACCTGGTACAGATTGTCACAATTAGCTGGTGACAACTGTCAATTCGCATCATTTCATCGAGCTATCCCATCCCATGGATGGTTGTGAAAATATAGAGCAAGTTGGGCAGACCAAGTCCTACTAGAGTCAGCACTGAATAAAGCCTGGCTGTTCTGTGTCGGTGAGGGCTGCAGGAACAGATAGAGTGGCTTCAACTTGAAACAGTGGAAAATAGGGGCTACTGAAAAGTCTTCTCTGAGGGAGCCACATCATGACAGCAGTGTTGATAGATGTGATTGGGAAGAGGGGCAGGATGGATTAGCAGGGAGTGAGGGAGAGTTTATTAAGGCTAGAACCCAGGCTTGGGATTATAAAAGCTTCCCCTTCCCTTGCACGCCCTCCACACTTTCTCAGGGTCCCAGATGAGCAAACTAGTTGGGGGCTCAGTGATATAGGTAGAGGCCAGAGGATCCAGTCAAACTTGTGTGCTGGTCTCTCCCAAGTGAAGACGGTGGGGCCGGGGGGGGTGGGCAGGGGGGGCGGAGGGGAGGACTCACCTCCGCACCCTCAGAAAGCTAGGCAATTCTGCAGCAGCTGAGCCTGAGGATGTAGAGCTGGGGAAGCAAGTGTGCCTCCTCTCCTGTGACCCTGACATGGTGAGAGCCTGGCTCCCCAGGGGCTGATGCATTAAGATCCAGCACAGATTGCTGCTGTCTTGCTCTCACACACATCAGCACATCGTCATCAACTCGGGGAGTGATTGACAGGGACTAAAGGGCAGGCATGTCTGCCTATCTTGTCGTGCCCTGCCACACCTCGTGGTCCCCATCCCCTTTCTATCTTGCTCCCCATAACCTCATTCCTGAGGCTGCAGCCCAGCTCACCCAGCCGTGTGTTCACTAGGTACTTGGGCCACCAACGTAGAAGTGGGTGTGTGTCCCTTTTCCCTGGCGCTACTGCATATTCTCTCTTTCTGTCCTTTTAACTTATTGACTTTTAAATGCAAAAACAGCAAACATCTACTGAGCAGTTGCTTGAGACCAGTCACTCTGCTCTGTTTTATTGTATTTATTTAGCAAACACTTACGTAGGATTTACAATATGCCAGAAATTATTCTAAATACTTTTCAAATGTTAACTCAATCCATCTTACAATGCTTAAGGTATTACTACTATTTTTTTTTTTTACAGATAAAGAAACTGAGGCGCAGAGAGGTTAAGTAACTTGCCCAATGTCACTCAGCAACTAAGTAGAGATTCTATCCCAGGGACCTAGTTTTGCATCTTAGCACATGATTTTTTATAATTAGGAAAACTGAGGCTCAGCAAAATGGTGACTTGCTCGAGATCACACAGCAGCAAGTCATACATTTGAACTTAGGTCTTTTCACTTCAAGTCCAAGGCTCATTCCCCTCCATGAGGCCGGCTCTCTTCTCCACAGCCCCTCTTCTCTTACAGCCCTGTATCTAAGAGGCACATTGTGGGGCGAGGCTGGTGTGGGGGCAGGAGGCCACAGAGGGTACCATTTCCTGAATGGAACCGTACTCCCAAGCTAGGGATGAGGTGTGAGATGGGGGCAGTCAAGACAGGGACCAGACAGGCCTGGGAGAGGTGGAGCCAAGAGCTCTGGTTGGTATGCTGAGATTCCCTGTTTAACACTGAGAACTCCTGGCAAGGCTACGGTCAGGACAACTCTCACCACCCCGCTGGAAGGGCGAAAAAGGTAAGGCTGGAGCCTGCAGGAGGGAATCTGGAAGCCTATTATGTGCTCAAACTTGAATACGCTTATGACTCCCCTGGCTATGTTACAAGCAGATCTGATTCAGTAGGTCAGGAGTGGGGCCTGAAATTCTGCGTCCCCAACAAGCTCGCAGATGCTGTTGGTATTGCCGATCCAGGGACCACATTGACCACCTCTCCCAGGGTGTACTGTCTGTGGGTTTCAGGCCTGTATTCGCAAAAGGTAAGTGGTTGTGGTTTACAGAGGCCTTGATGGGTGCTACCTTTTCCCAATTCTGGGAGGGGAGGTAGGAAGAGGAAGGATTCAGTTGCAGAAGAAGGGGTAAGGGTCTCAGACACCCTTGCCCTTCTGCTCCACTCAATCCCTGCAAGGCTAGCTTGAGAACCCCTACTCCAAGCCCTTTCTGACCAGGTCAAGCTCCCAAGCATCTCTCCACAGCAGTAGTTTGCTTTGTAATCTCCTACCATCTCTGCTCACTTCAACTTGCCTTAGATTGATTCTGTAATGGCCTCATATACATATTTCCTCCCTGTGCAACCAAACAGCCTGAACTTCTTATTCCTCTATCCTCAGGCCTAATACCTTGCTGGGATCTAGGATGTGCTCCAAAATGTTAAATAAATGAATTAAAGAATGACGTGAGACCCACCAGTCAGAATGGCCATCACCAAAAAATCTACAAACAATAAATGCTGGAGAGAGTGCAGAGAAAAGGGAACCCTCCTGCACTGTTGGTGGGAATGTAAATTGATACAGTCACTATGGAGGACAGTATGGAGGCTCCTTAAAAAACTAAAAATAGAACTACCATACGACCCAGCAATCCCACTCCTGGGCATATACCCTGAGAAAACCATAATTCAAAAAGAGTCGTGCACAACAGTGTTCATTGCAGCACTATTTACAATAGCCAGGACATGGAAGCAACCTAAGTGTCCATCAACAGATGAATGGATAAAGAAGATGTGGCACATATATACAATGGAATATTACTCGGCCATAAAAAGAAACGAAATTGAGTTATTTGCAGTGAGGTGGATGGACTTAGAGTCTGTCATACAGAGTGAAGTAAATAAGAAAGAGAAAAACAAATACCATATGCTAACACATATATATGGAATCTAAAAAAAAATAATAATAATAATGGACTTGAGGGCAAAGGGTAAACTGGGACAAAGTGAGAGAGTGGCATGGACATATATATACTACCAAAGGTAAAATAGATAGCTAGTGGGAAGCAGCCGCATAGCACAGGGAGATCAGCTCAGTGCTTTGTGACCACCTAGAGGGGTGGGATTGGGAGAGTGGGAGGGAGGGAGACACAAGAGGGAAGAGATATGGGAACATATGTATATGTATAACTGATTCACTTTGTTATAAAGTAGAAACTAACACACCTTTGTAAAGCAATTATACTCCAATAAAGATGTTTAAAAAAATAAAATAAATAAAATAAAATGAAAAAAAAAGAATGAAGTGAGATCTCTTTCAAAAATTTTCTTTCTAATGAGAGGAATGTTTAGCAATCGCTTCAAGTGTTAGGTAAACAGTTTTAATCTGTTCACATTTCCAAGGTCTTTTCCAATGGCCTAATTCGGGTGGAAAGAAAGCAGAGGGGGCTGACTGGAGAAACTTCACAGAGCACAGAGAGCAGTTAAAGAGGCTTGTGAATTTACTCACTTAATCAGGAGGATGAAAAGTCTGAATCCCGCAGCCAGGAAATGGTCCTCGGCCCAGCCCAGAGCCGGCAGCTCCCCCTCCCCTTGGCTTTTCACAGGTCATATTTCAGCCTCAACAAATTCCATAATCTCCTGCTCACATTCCCCTTTTATGCCAAGACTGTGATCTCAGATTCCCAAGAGCATTTATCAAATCCATGAAAATGTGCCCCTCTGTCCCCTGAGGGGGAGGCTTCCTAGGGGGAAATTGGGGCACTAATTGCTGGCTAATCAGCAGCCGGAGGCAAACCTCAGCAGCCCTGGGATCCCAGGTAGCCTGTGATAGATGCTGGCCACAGAGCTGCTCACAGCAGAGCCAGTGCTTGGAATGTAAAGGGAACATCACATTCTATTTCCTTGCTCTCCCTGGGCAGTGTTTCTCCAGGATTCCTGGGGGCTGAGGTAGCTCTAGCTCTGTACCCATCAAGGAGGCTCAGACCTTATTCTGCATTATTTTCTTTTCAAAGACCACCCATTTGGGGGGCTAGGCTGCCTTAGACCTTCCTTCTTTCCCTGCTGTCCATCTCTTCTTTCCCTAAGAGCAGAGGCGGGGCCATCTGCAGGAATGTTCGATATTCTGCACGTTTGTCAGACTTTCAGTTCCTGTTTTGGCCAAGGGGTCTGTGATGCAATAGATATTGGGAAAATCTGGAATCTCATTAGCGAAGAAGGAGTTTGGGGAACAGTTGCTCCTTCCTGGGCTGATACTTCATTGCAAGAAATGCTCAAGACCCTATTGTAAAGCACAGAAGTTGGAACTCAAGAATGCACTTCCCATTCTTGACTTTCATTCTGACCTCACAGACCCCTGCCCCACTTCCCTGAGCTCTGCAGTCAGCCAGCCTCTCCACTGTGAACCCGTGGTGGTAAATCCCTTTCTTGCAGGTATTTCTGAACTCACGTGTGGCTTCTGAACAGCCTCCTTGTGTTCATCTCCTTCCAGATTTCCAGTGTGATGAAGGCTCAGATGAAGAGTTCCAGAGAACAGATGGGAGGCTGTAATTACACGTTACTGATACACAGAGCTGCATCAGCCTCACGCACGCCAGTGTACTCAACCACACTCGTAATTCTTCCTCTGTTCTCCAGCCCGAGCCAGGAGCTCAGCCAGTTTTGACAAGAAGGAAAGTGAGAGCTTTCTAGGGGCATTTATATAAAACATGCTAGGATAGATGATGAACTAGGGAACAAAACCTTTCTTCTTTTACTGGAGGAGAAAATACTGCGTTTCACCAATTCCCTTTAGAGAACCAAAAATCAGAAGTCAAAAATTTGCTATTCCACCTTGGGTGCCATTGTGATTGGGTAATGCAGGAACCTTCTGGAGATAGGCTTCTTTGTCTGGTCCAAGAGCTCTCTGGTGGCTACAGGATGTACTTCGTAAAGAATGTTCTAGCAGCCTTGCAAGGTCATGTCTCAACAAGGGTGAAAATCCACAGGGACCTTACATTTCAACTTCCTTTAATTGACAGAGGAACTCAAACATTGGCTAGAGGCAAGAAATGACTAGTCAGTTACTCATTAGCGGAGAAACTGGGAACTGAAGTAGGGTCTAGGTCACTGCTTTTTCAGGAAAGGGCAAAGACCCTAGGTTGGAGAGTGAGGATTTTTTTCCCAGACGAAAGGGAGTGGCTTCTTTGCAAAATTTTATAGGAAGGCCCAGAATTTTCCTTTACTCCCAGCATGGTTTAATAATCTCCATTTGGAGAGGACATAGGTTATCTCTTGGACAATCTAATACTTTTAGTAAAAAAAAGTCACTTTGCCTCACTTCACATGGTTTGAAGAGAGAGAAAAAATAACAAAACAGTTTTCCTTGAGCTTAATTCCTGTATGAAACTTGGTTCTAAGACCTTTGAAACCTTGATAGAAATAGTGAAGCTTGAAATAATAAAACTTGAACTTGAAAACTGGCCCAAGGTCTGGATTTTCCCTTGTCCTGTCCTGTGGGAAGTGGAGCCTTGCATACATCTTTAATGCAGTGTTCCCAGAAATCCATCATGGGGTGTGGAAATTTAAAACCAAGCCCTAATGTGCCATGGAGGTGATTCAGAAGTGTTGGCTCCAATGGCCCAACTGTTGTCTGTGACGCAGTAAGAGGTTTGTTTGTATGGTAAGCAGAGCTGCATCTCCTCAGACTCTTTCCTTTGAGGGAATGTTTCTCTTCTAAGTATGAATTTAGACTGAACTGTGCCCACAAACTGTTGTTTGTTCTTCTGTAGACATCTGTGTTCTTGTTTGAAGTGATGCTTCTAGGAGATGGAGAGCTCAGGCCTATGAGAAAACAGGCAAGAGCTGCTAGCTTAACCTCCACCCCACACTGGAGACACGACCATCCAAAGGAAATGATTCAGAATCAGAAAACTCAGCCTGCTCTGTTTTGTGGTTTGTCCACCATAGCCAAACAGGAAATTGAACACACTTGACTTTAGGAAAGATGGAGAATAAAGGTAGCGGGTGAAAAAGGGCTGCTGCAGATTTTCAGGTCTTAGGTGAGAAAGGCCTGGGATGGGCAGGACTGATTGTGAGAGATGATTACCAGGGAAGAATAGGGTAGATATTGAGGCAGACAACATCTAGGGGATTAAGCAAAGGGAATAATTGATACGATCTCCCCAAGTGTTTGAGCCTGCTTGACAGTAGATCTGCAATGCCATTAACTGAATAAAGGAATTTAGAGTAGGGGATCATTTGAGATCTGCCTCTACTCTCAACAGTGATAGAAACCCTCCTTCCAACAGCACAGTAGCCACCGTGGTCGATTGCCACACCCTCCTGCAAGCACACAGAAGCAGGTTTTAACTGATTTGCTGTCTCCTGATCTTTATATATTTTTCTGTGTGTTGACCTTTGATTTCCTAAGGAATTTTACATTTTTTGTAAAGTAGCTGTGCAGAGCAAGGTGTAT
>NW_006778270.1:1532930-1599811 GCF_000442215.2 Lipotes vexillifer | reverse complement strand
TAGGGAAAACAATGCAGTAAGAAGATAAGAGTTGATAGCCGCTATGCCAAAGACAAGAGAAAGGAGAGGTATCATTCTCTTTATGGAGCTGATACCTTCTTGACACATTTACATAAATTGATTTTTTAAAGTTTGAAACCCTTCTCCCCATTATTCTTATTTTCCTCTCAAATCAATGAATGAATCTCAGTTTGATTTTCTATAATCAGTGGCTTGCCATGAGTATTTCTATCCTACAATTTCAAGACCCACATATAAACACTTGAGTGCGCCCAGGGGAATGGCTGCTCAAAGGTGTTCTTTGATAATGCACACAACCCACACTCACTGCATCTTTTTGCAGGTTTCCATTTTCACGTACACAAGTCTTCCTAAAGAGAGCTATTCCTAAAGTCAAGGATCCTTCTGGAAGCCCCCTGTCAGCCCCAGGCTCAGGTACAGGGCTGGGCTAGGGTTTGTCTCCAGGGTTCCTTGATAACAATCGGCTCCCTTCTCACTGGGCACTGCCCAGCCTCTGGGAACAATGGACTCACACTATCAGCCAGCATTAGGAGTCACTTAGTTCTCCTTTTGACCTTGCCTTTCAGAAGCTGATCCTTATTAACTATAGGATGGGGTGGGGAATAGTTGGATTCATAGTGACAGGGTGACCCCCCAGCTGTGTCTGCTCCAAGACGATATAACCCCAGAGCTTTAAGGCTGTGAGGCTAGTGATTTAGCAAATCATATGTTTAAACAACATGATGACACACTGCTGTTTGAGGGGTTTTGAAGCATGTTTCTAAATAATGGGGGAAATAATGAACACCTCTGACAAGTGCATTTAAATGCCACATGCATTAGGAGGTGCTGGCAGGAGTGAGGGGCAGGGGGGTTCTTGTATTCCTGCATAATGAACGTTTTCTTCCTATTATTCCATCTTGCTTTTATTTCATGTTTTAAAAATGGTCGCTGAGTGAGCAGACCTCTGAGCACCTTGTAAACAGAAGGAGAAAGGCAGCCTATGGCCCGTCACCAGCCTTGCAGAGAGGCTCAAGTTGGTGTCCTGACACAGGGGAGGGATGCAGCGGGTAGCCCGGAGGCTTCCTGCTCCCAAATCTCATCTTTCACCTGCAGTTGCAAGCACTCTCTTATCTAAAGCATTGTTATTGGTACAGAGGAAGTGGTGTAGGAAGCTGCTCATGGGAAGGAACATTTTGGCACACACAGGCAGACCTCAGAGAGATTACTGGTTCTGTTCCAGACCACCACAATAAAACAAATATCACAATAAAGCAGGTCATGTGACTTTTTGAGCTTCCTTGTGCACATAAAAGTTATGTTTACACTATACCTGGCTTATGCTGAAGTCTATTAAGCATGCAATAGCATCATATCTAAAAAACAAACAAACAAACAAACAAAAAACCCAAAAAACACAATGAACATACCTTGATTAAAAACCATTTTATTGCTAAAAATGCTAACCATCATCTGAGCCTTTAGCGAGTCAGACTAATAATAGCAAAATCACTGATCACAGATCACCATACCGAATATAGTAATGGAAAAGTGTAAAGTATTCTGAGGATTGCCAAAATGTGACACAGAGACATGAAATGAGCAAATGCTGTTGGGAAAATGGCTCCCATAGACTTCCTGATGCAGGGTTGCTGCAAACCTTCAATTTGTAAAAAATGCAATCTTTGCAAGCACTGTAAAATGAGATACGTTTGTATTTGTTACCAGGATTATGTTCTAAGGAGAATATTAGCTGGGAGAGAATGCAGCACAGGATTGGCAAGTTTTGATTAGTGCAGTGGGTTAAGTGAAGGCGTGGAAGGGAACAGGCTCATAGGATGGATTCCAGGTTGTTAAGACAGTGGATGAGGCTCTCTTCCACGTTCCTGCCTTCTTTACCTAATCTCTCACTACTACCTGTCTCCAACTTGTTCCCTAGCATCACTGGGTCGCTGGTATTTCTGGCTGGCTTATGCTGGTCCCCCTACTAGCAAGTTCTCTCCTCCACAGTGAAGTTTCCTCATCTAGGCAGTCACAGTATGACTTTCGGAGGCCCTAAGCAATATTGTCACTGTGGGCCCCTCTTCTAAAACAAAAACAAACAAAAAAACCCTTAAAAACCATATCTTACAACTGCATTGGTATATAAAGGATGAATTTATTGTTATATATTCATTATACTTTTATTCATTTTTTTCTTCTGATTTTAAAAACACTGAAAATTAAAAATAAATTATCATGGGCTCTTAAAAGTATTATGAGTCCTGGGCATGTGCCCCATGTGCCTAATGGCTAAGTCAGCCCTGCATCTAAGGGGCCTTTCCTGCCTCCCCGGCTGGCTAGGCAGCCTTCTGGGTTGTTTCCATAAACTTCTCTCTCGTATTGCACTTGCCACACCACTAAACTGGGTGCTTCTTGAGAAGAAAGAACCGCGCTTTATTCATTGTGGAACACAGCACAAAACCCAGGGCCTACCCGTAAGCAGCCCCTCCATATATTCATGTAGAGCTGGATGGTTGAGGAGGACAGAGCTGGTGGCTGCTGTCCTGAGGGTTCGGCCACAACCAAGAAGGCCAGCAGAGAGGGTGCCTATGGGGTGAGTGGGTGGGAGGGTTTCATAGATTTGCCTTGCCTGTTTCACCCTTTTGCTGAGGGTCAGATCTGCCTACAGGCAGGGATAGAGCAGAAGCAGCAGTCAAAGTGGTCTGCAGATCCAACAAGAGGGATGGCTTAGCCTCATAGCATCCCTGCCTTAAGGGAAGCCACCTTCTGGAGTACAGCAAAGCCACCCTGCCGGTGAGGAGGCTCTGTGTGCCCCCAGAAAATGCAGAAACAAAAGCAGAACAATACATAAAATTTCATAAGTACGGTTTGGAGTCAGTTTGGCCGGAGGGGAGAATTTAATTGCAAAGCTCCTATGTCTCAACTACCTGAGGCTAGACATTGGAGAGGGAAGACAGGGAGTCTCGGATGTTGAATGTTGATGATAAGTAGGAGAAAGGTTGAGGATGGAAGAAGGCCAGCTGAGGACTGGGGTTAAAATGACGCTTCTGGAGTCACTTTTGGTGAGTGCTTTGGGTTTATATGTTTCTGCTTTTAATGACCCTGGGCTGAGGAGAGGGATGATCTGTATCACATTTCAGAATTTTTTCTTATAAAAATTAAAATCCTAATAGTGTATCGTGCTAACAACCTACTAGAATACCATTTGGTATAAAAGAAAAAAAGTTTAAGATAGGGTCCCGACTGTCAGATAGCTTAGAATCCAATCTGGACAAGAAAGATCATGTGTGAATCTCTTGCATGAAAGGACAGAGCGGAGTTGGAAACCAGGTAGACAGGGTAAGGGGCAAAAAAGCAGGTGGGCAGAAAAGCAAGAGACTCTAGTCCCTCCTGTACAAGCTGGCCTGAGCATCTTTCTCTGGCCAACCTAAGAGTGCAAGACTAGAACTGTCCTAAATCTGCATCTCTAGACCTCATCTCATTCCTGAGCCCCAAATCCAATTCTATCAGTCTCTGGGGTATATTTTTCACAAAAGATCTCAAATTCTGTCACCTAAACAGACCCCATCATTTCTCTCTGCCTCCTGCTGATGTCCCTGTATCTTTAATCGCACCATCACTCTTAGATCAGATCAAAGTTTCAGGATCTTCCAAGACACCATTCTTTCCCTTGTGCTCTGGTTTAATTGGTACTGTGGCCTCACAGTCTTTCTTCAGTCTCAGTTGGGTCAAATCCTGTCTTGTCTTTTCTACTTACAGGCCAGCCCCCTTAATTTCATCCCATCTCACCTTCTTTGGGATCCTTGAAATGTTCTCCTAATTGTTTCTTCTTAGAATGATTTCAGCCTCTGTACTTTCATCAGGATCATTTTACCTACAGTATTCTGCCCCAGTATCTCCAATAGCTTTTCATTGCCTCCTAAAAAAGACTCTTCACTCAGGCATTCTAGAGAAGTGGTTAAGAAGAAAGGGCTCTGGTGTCATACAGACCTAGTTTGAGCCCTGGTTTTATCATTTATTAACTGCATGACACTTGCTGAGTGAACTACTCTAATCCTGATTGTTAAAATATGGATAATAATTGTACCTACATCACCATGTTTCTGAAAAGATACTAGATGCAAAGTACTTAGCACAGTGCCTGGCACAAATAAGTGCTGATTAAAGGAACTATTATTACTAGCAATTAGGATTTTTTGTTTCTTATCAATCTTACTACATTTATCATTAAAAAAATATAGCTGGTGTTAATTTCCCTACACTTACCTATATGCTTAACAAGTGAGATTCTTCACTTGCCTCCTGCAGGGTGAGCTCTGAAATTCCTTCTCTTGCTGCAGGCCTGGCATCCAGAATAGCGGGGAAGGACTTTTTATCAACTGTCCCCTGAGCCCAACTTGCCTGTGTCCACCCGCATTTCCCAAGCCATGGGTTCAAGCTGCTTCTTCAGTCTCTGATTAGCTCTGATCTTTCAGCACCTGCAGCCTCCCCTGAATCCCCATCAGATGGGCTGCCCTCGGAAGCCTTCTCTTCCTTGCCAATCTGTGCACCTTCATCATTAGCCTGGGGTTTTCTCTGCTCCCAACAGGAAGGACCATCCCAACATGAAATGCTGCCATCTGCCAAATTCTGAGTATGAGGCAACATACTGAAATTAGATAAACTTCTCTTCCATTTCTGACCCCACTGTGACCTTGGACAATTTATTCAACGTCTTCCTTCCTCATCTGTAAAATGGGGATAGTCTTATCTTGTCTTATCTTGTAGTATTCCCCTAAACACAGTGCCGGCTAAATATACAGCGAGTTTATTTAGGAATGTGATCCCAGGCAGAAGGAACACAAGACACTGGGATTGAAGCAGGGTAGAGGTGACAGGCAAGGCAATAGGAGGAAGCATTATGAAGTTGGATACTGCAAAAAAGACTGGCACAGGACCCCACTGGAGTATCAAATCAGAACTAGCTGTCCAGGGGAACAAAAGAAGAAGCATTTATTCATCATTTTCTGTTACCCTTTCGTCAAGGGCGACTCCCACTGGGTGTTAACAGCTGTCACTGCCATATCAGACTCCTAAATGCCAAGCTGGGAATCAGAGAAGCCCTGGGGCAAGAAGTGAGAGGTGCATGGTGAGGCCAGAATGTAGTGCTGTCAGGCTGTGCCTGAGCAAACCTGGTGAAGGCCCTTGTGGGACTGGTCCTGCAGAAGCAGCCAGAGTAAGAGGTGGAGACTAGGGAAGCTCGGTACACATCCCTATGTCCCAGACGTGTGACTTCACATGAGGAACTATATAGATAAGAGGTTAAGTTCCCTCAGGCACATAATAAACATTTCCTTCTCCCAAACCTTCTCATTGTTTTCCATCAAATTAGAATAAAATTCAAATTCCCTGACCCTGGTTATTAAGCCTCTACCAGAACTGGACCTGAGCTGTCTCTTAGACTTCATTTTCTACACTCTCCCCTTGGGTTATTCCTCTCCGGCTCCACCCTGCAAGCTGGACCACATGCTAACCATGTGCTGCTGTGCACACTCTGAAACTAACACACTCTGAGCTTGTTTTGGCCTCAAGGACTTTGCACTTTCTACTGCCTCTGCCTAGAACGTCCTTTCCTCAGATATTTGCTTCTCTCTCCCTTCATTCAAGTCTCTGTTCAAATATCACCCCCTCAGAGAGGCCTTCTCTGACCACCCCACCTAAAATAGCACCCCTAGTGCTGTGGTTATACCCTATTTCTTTACCTTGCCCCCAATACCATTTACTTTTTATGATATTATAATAGGAGAAAATTATTTGTTCTATATCCCTTTTTAGAATATAAGCTCTATAAAGAAAATAATTTTGTCTATTTTGTTCCCTGCTCTATTTCCAATGCCTAGAATAATGTCTGGTACATAGTGCATGCCCAATACATGTTTCTTACATGAGTGAATATGTAAGAAATATTTGGGGGCTTCCCTGGTGGCACAGTGGTTGAGAGTCTGCCTGCCGATGCAGGGGACACGGGTTCGTGCCCCGGTCTGGGAAGATCCCACATGCCGTGGAGCGGCTGGGCCCGTGAGCCATGGCTGCTGAGCCTGCACATCCGGAGCCTGTGCTCCACAACGGGAGAGGTCACAACAGTGAGAGACCTGCGTATTGCAAAAAAAAAAAAAAAAAGAAAGAAATATTTGGATATTTGGTTATGGACATGAGGACAAATGGTCTCTTGACCCTGTGGGGGCTGGCTTCTTACCCTCGTTCCAGACCATGCCCTGACCAGACTTCCTTCCCTGCCCTGCCTCTCCATGCTCTTGAAAATTCACAATATCTTTCAGCAAATTGAGCTAAGATATAACAGGTGCTGCAGAAAGAAGCCATTTTCCATCTTTCTGTGTCACACGTAAGAGTTTTCCTTCAGAGACAAGGTTGATTTGAAAGAGTACATTCCTTTATGCTTCTGGGCAAAAGTGACTACTACTCAATATGTATGTGAAAATATGTAATAACCTAAACATAACCAAATGGTGCTACAGGCATCCTGGAGTTCAGTGATCCTCACACACACTCCAGTGAATGTGTATCTGTACATGCGCACATGCTTACACACACACACCTGCTCAGCTCTCCACAACCTCAGCTGCTTTCACCCCTACCTACCTTTTTCCTTTGTCTCTACTGCCTGTCAGTATACAATAGTTATTTAAATAAACACTCCATAAGATGTTGGGAGATATGGTACTGGCTTCATGAAGTGGTCAAGTTCTTAGAAAGTTGGTGTGAACTCTTGACTACCTGGGGCAGTGTTCCTTCCAAGGTCAGTCTTTGCCTCCAGCTCAGGCAAAGAGGGGGTACTATGTTCTGAATATTTGTGTCCCTCTAAAAATCACATGTTAAAATCCTAACCCCCAAAGATGGTATTAGGAGGTGTGGACTTTGGGAAGTGATTATGTCATGAGGATGGAGCCCCCATGAATGATATTAGTGTCCTTACAATAGATGCTCTAGAGAGATCCCTAGCTCCTCCCACCATGCAGGAGCACATCAGAAAGGCACTGCCTACAAAGCAGGAGAAGATACTCACCCAACCATGTTGGTGTCTTAATCCTGGACTTCCCAGACTCTAGAATTGTGAGAAATAAATTTATATTATTTATAAGCTACCTAGTCTGTGGTATCTTGTTACAGAACCCTGAAAAGAGTAAGACAGAGGACTTCCTCTTCATCCTACTAACCAGCTACCCCCCAATCCCACCTATTATGAGCCATGGACTTGGAGACTCAACAAGAAAGTTCTGCTTATTTTTAATACTTAAAGTACAGTACTCTGGTGAATGTGTTCTAACTTCCTATGTCTCTATCACTCTCCCTCCATTCAGTTTCCCATAGAGGACTTGTCTACTTTATCAGGTTGATGGTGGTGGAGGTGATAAGAGTCTCCTTACGGTGATGGTGATGGAGCTAGTGATGAAAGTGAAGATGAAATTGGAGGTGGAGGTGATGGTAGTGCTGGTGGTGGTGGAGGTAGAGGTGTTGGAAATAGTGTTTGAAGTGGAGGAGCTGATAGAGGAGGTGGAGGTGTTGGTCATGGTGGTGGTGATGGTGGTGGTGGAGGTAGAGGTGTTGGAGATGGTGTTGGCAGTGGTGGAGCTGACAGTGGTGGTGAAGGTGGTGGTGGTGGTGGAGTTGGTGTTGGAAACAGTGGTAGAGGTAATGTTGGTTGTTGGGGGAGATGGAGATGATGGTGATGGTGGTAGCTGTGGAGATGGACATGGTAATTTTGTCATTCAAAGGATAGGATTGGCAATATGTACAAAATGAAAACAACCAAAATTTTCTCCTACCTGGTCTAAGGAATAAGATATTACCCACTAAAAAATAACCACCCCTTCTGTATCAACTGGGAATTTCCTGAATATCAAAATTTTATTCTTTTAGTTATCATTCAGTTTCTCCACTCTTTCACTTGCCTACTCTTTACCCCTATGACATTATATTTTAAGAAATACTGTTAGAAAATGTAACATTTTGATAAGCAATTGTAGTTTTAATAAGGTTTATGTTTCCTGTTTACATTATAAACAATGTAGAATTATTTTAGAAAATGTGAAGAAACAGATGATGCTAAAGAAGAAAATAAATTTTAACAATACCAAGAACTACTCAGAGATCACCTCTAATTTACATGTTCCTGCATTTACCCCCATTAATCCATCTCTCCTCCCTCCCTCCCTCCCTCCATTCCTTTCTTCCTTTTGTTTCCCTTCCTTAATTCTTTCCTTCTCATAATCTTTCTACCTTTATACTGTTACATTGAAATTACATATTATAGTTATATAAAAATTGTATTATATAAAGCAAGTTTATATAGTGAGGTTTTCTCATGTCACTAAAAGTTCCTTCAAAAATGTTTTTAAGGTATGTATAATATTACATCACAAGGCTATCTCATAGTGTATTTATAGGGTTGAGTATTGAGACTATTTCCAATTTATTTTTCTTATGGAAAGGTCAGTTTTCCCAAGGCCAGGGGAGAGTTCTACTTCAGGCAGCCTCCAGCAAGCATCTCTTGAGTCTGTTCCCTGTATAGAGTTATGCATATGCGATCAGAGCGGGCGCAAATGGAAAGAGGAATCACTGCCTTTGGGGAATTTTCATCCAGTTCGGGAGAGAGATTGAAATGAAGTCATAACATTTATAAACTAACATATCATCAAGTGAGAATTACTGTACAGTGGAGCCATATTATAAAGCTGGTACTTGGGGAAGGATCGAGATCAAACTTAGTGGCTCACTCTGGAGCATCTAGGAGGGATTTCAGGGATCATAATTTATCCCACAAATACCCAAGTCCCATCACAAGATGAGGTGTAATTTACTGCTACAGTATATATGTCTAGGAAGATGTAGTTTTAAGCTAAACTTTGAAGGACAATTGGGGGCATGAATTAGCAGAGAGGAAGGGGCAGGCCATTTCAAATCAGGGAATGACAGGTAAAATTTATGAAAGAAAATCATATGCAGGGCTTGAGAAGCCAATAAGCTTGGTTAAAGTGGAAGTTGCTGTGTAGAAGAAGGGGAAATGGGACTGGTGAGGTGGGAGGCAGGAGGGAACCAGAGACACCAAAGGCCCTGGTGATGAGGGATGATGTGATAAAAACATTGCCTAAGGAAGATGATCCCGGCAGCTGTGCTGATTGTATTGGAGTCAGCAGACCCTGGAGACTGGGACATCTGCATGGAAGGTGCTGAATTCAATCAGGCATGAGCTGACAAGGGCTGGTTGAAGAATGGTGGCAGTGGAATGAAAATATAAAGGGAAAGCAAGAGAAACATTTTAGCAGAAGAGAAGGCTCCATGTGTAAAGGACCGATTAGGTAATGGGAGGTGACAGAAAGAAAATTTACAATGGGTTTCGTTGGGTTGAGCTGATGGGACAGAACACAATTGGTTGGAGGAGATGACTAGACTGATTCCTTTGCCTCTCCTTTCTGCTGCTTAGATTCCTTTCCACTCACAGTTCCCACAATGCTGTGATGGCTCTGAAGGTGGCATGGTACCACCTTTAGTGGCTAGTGAAAGAGTCTCCCAGGGACAGCCAGAAGTGTAAATTCCCCAGGCACATGTGTTCTTATTCTAACTTACCTGCTGCTTTTCCTAGGACAGAAACTCGAAACTCATTTCTTTTGTTGACTCTGGCTGCTCCTGTTCCTGATCTTAACATATTTCATCAATAGATGAAATAGATGAGCCCTGGTCTCACTTCTGATTCTCCTGCTGCTAGACAATCCGTCTGGCACTCCTGAATCAGGACTGTGAATGAGGTGGAATTTATGTGTTTTCCACAAAAAGGGCTTGAAATTGTTCCTCCCAAAGTCTGTTGATGATGATGATGAATTTTGTATTATTATTCCTAACTTTTATTGAATAGTTTTATTCCATGTTCTTACATGCATTAATTTTCATCTTCAATGTTAGGATTATTCTTTCCATTTTACTGAAAGGAAACAGCAATTCAGGGGAGTGATATGTATTCTTCTAAGGTCACTCATTCATCTATTTTGGATCTGGGAATCCATAGTAAATCAGATAACAGAGTTTCTGCTTTTATTTATTTATTTTTAAATTCTACCACAGGGCCTTTAAAAGTTAACTAAGTCTATATAGGAAAAAGTACCAGGGACCCCAGGATGTTGTTACCTTAGCTATGAATCTGTGACAAGTTCATCTCTCAAATACTATTCTCTGCTGTCTCACTCATAAGTTCTGGAATGGAGAGGCATTATGGAAACAGGCTGAAAACTTTAGAATCTGTCTCTTCCCTTTTCTTTCTGTCAGAACCAGGAATCAGACATGGATCTCTAAATCTAAATGGCTTAGTATTTTTATAACGGTTTTCCTTTTGCTCCTTTTGTTGTACCAGCTAATTGCTTCAGGAAATCTTGGCAAAATCCTGCATTTTCACCATCTATATGGTATTTATCTCTGTTTTGAAAAATTGAGATCGCTTGGAATCTTCAAAGCACAGTGTCTAGAATCAGAATGGTTTCATGGAATGCCAAGCAGGAGGTGAGTCCTGAGGGGGGCCTAACACTGGAAGCTTTCCCTCAGGTCTCCATTATTAATGAAATGTGTGTTGTCATGGTGATGGGAGAGCAAGTGGAATTGGGAGAAGACTTGAGATAATATTGTAACACTGGGAGCTGTAAAATCTATGTGATAGAGTGTACCCTGTGATAAGCTTGGGACATCGCATGGCTCTCTCTCCCATGACATGTCTCAGACATTATGAGGTCAATATCATGTCCTAGGATTATTCAAGCAAGATGGCTCTCTGCATGCCCCTAGTTAGCTTGGACCCCAAGAGACCACAGTCAGGGCAACAGATTCTGATACCTGTTATTGGTGATAGCCCAAACCTATGTAAGTTATCTACAAAACCCAACTAGGAGGTACATTGAAGAATCCCAGGTGGGGATATCTGTGTCAATACACCCTTTGTTTCTGTACTTATACAAAGTGGTCTTCTATCTCCTTCACTCCCCTACCTACAAAGAAATAAGAAAAATGTAGACGTATTAAGTATGTATAGACATAGAACATGAGATCTAGTTGGGTGATGACCATATATTCTGGTTTGCCCAAGAAAGGGGGTTTAAACCTGTTGTCTTGGTATAATTGTTAGGAATGACTCCTTTCAGTAAAACAAGTGTCCAGATTTGAATGATATATGGTTACCCTTGATTGGACTGGCGTTGTGCTCATAGGATATGTCTGGGAAGGCTTGATACATCAGCACGGAAAGGTATTGTTGAGTGCACTAGGCCTGTCAAGTCTGTGTGCAGCACTCCTGACAAGGTGAAGTCAAGTGGCCAGTAAGAGATAACTTGATGGCTCCAACTCTGCATGATTCCAGTGACCTAGGAAGCAACAGCCACCTGAAGAGCTGAATAAAATTTCAAAAGATGGTAATGTTTCCAGGGGTTGAGTGTGGGAAGAGAGGTATTCCCAGTAGAAGGAATAACATAGGCCAATACATGATGGTTAGAAAGTTTAGAAAAATTAGTGTCCCATTTTCCAGTTTGGAAAAACTATTCTGTTGTCTCTAGAACAGGATGTAAATAAAGGAAGTACTAGGAATATACATTAAGAAATAGATATTATGGCCAGAGAACAGAGGACCAGGAATTAAAGGTAAGAACTTGAAACTTATTTCAGTACCTGGTGAGGAACAATTTAAAATATTTTAAGGAGAGAAAGGGTGAGAGTTGCATCTTTGGATGGTTAATCACAGGAGGAAGATACAGACAGTAACTAGTTAACCATTGAAAAATGATCCTTGACTAAAGAGATAATAAGATCGAGAAACAGCCTTAAATGTTTTTATTATTAAACAGAAAGTCAACAACAACAAAAATGAATAAATTAAGCAGTTGACTCAATAGATTAGCAACAAACCTAATTGAAAGGAATAAAAAGGATAAAAGGAGAAATCAATAAAAAATAAAGAATAAATTTATTAATGTATTCAGGAGATAGTTCTTTGAGAAAAATACATTTTAAAATCTTCTGACATTTCAAAGTAAGAAATAAGAAGTACAAATATATAACATTTGCAATGGGAAGAAGGCTATATGGTCAGTGTAAAGGACAATTTTAAATCCATAAACCAGACTATCCTTATCTAAGGGAAGAAACTTGAACTTCTTAATGAAATTGATGATATGCTAGAGAAAGTATACGCATAAAATTTGGTTAAAAAAAAGAAAGAAAAGGAAACATAATAACTTGCCTTAAGAATTAGTCTCCCCCCAAAAAATCAGTTGTAGATTATTTTATAGTTGTCTTCTGTCAATTTTTTAAGCAACCGTGTAACTGCTTAGTTTGCCTAGAAAAGAATAGAAATCTTCTTAATTCATTTTAAAAAGCAAGCATTATCATTATACTAAAACTTGACAGAGTGCCACCCCACAAAACAAAACAAAACAGCACAGCCCTGGCAGGACAATCTGCGTTATAAATATTGATGTAGAAATCCAAAACAGAGGGTCAGCAAATCACATTCATAAGTATATTAAAAGAACTATGGTATCATATAAAAAAGTAAAGTTTATTCCAAGATTGTAACACAATAAATAAGACAAGTAAAGGGCTTAAGCCTTAATAGAACTCATTGGAATTCATAGGAAAACTCCTAAAATCCCAATAGAAAAATGGGCAGGATATGAATGGACAATTCACATAAAAAATGGCTAATAAGCATATGAAAAAGTATTAAACTTTACACAAAGTTTAGTTATCAAAGAAATGTAAATGAGGCATCATTTTTTGTAAATCAAATTAGCAAAGTTTAAAAATAAATAATAGTAACACAAATGCCAATAAACATATTAAAATATGCTCAGCCTCATTAAATCGGGAAAATGCAAATTAAAGCCACAGTGAAATGTCCTTTTACACCCACTAGCTCGGCAAAAATGGAAAACTGGCAACCCACAGTGTTTGGGAGAATATTCAGAAATTAGGAACTCTGTAGTTCTGACAGGGGTGGACAACTTGAAAAACAAAGTAACATTATCTAGAAATATTGAAGATGCACACATCTTTGATATAACAATTCTTGCTCCTGAGTATACACCCTCGGATAGTGGGGGTCAAATGCTTTCCCCTGGGCAGCCCCAAAAGAATTCTGAAAAACTGTGCTTTGCTTGCATAATTTTAAATTTTCACTTAAACTTTTCATTGGAGATTTTCATGCAGGCAACAAATATAATTCCCTGTGTATTGACTTTAAATAAAATAAGAGAACCAGGATTAAGTTCTTTTACAGTTTAACATTTTAATCAATTTTTTTCCTTAGACCTGTTTTTTTTTTTAATTCCATGTCTCCCTAAATGATTTTATCCAAATTTAATATAGTTTTAAGCTTGAAAGTCTTTAATTGATTAGCCTACCACACATCTTTAGAGCAAAAATATGTGCATTAATTGAATTTTTCAAAGATTTTCTGTATGATCATAAGGTTTTAAGTATGAAAATTTTCTTATAGATTGAGTTATCATTATAGTTATTTGTAATAAATAATTGATTAAAATAATATGAATAAATGACAACCTTGTTACATAATTAGTGATGAAAGCTAAAATTTTATTGGAAATGTATATTTTATTGGAATAGAATTTTTTCAATTGGTTTTGTATGTCTAAGGATAAATATTATTTAAGGCTAGAATGAGATAGAATAAAGCATCAGTTTTATTCCTATTTATTGTTTTCATAGATATAAGTACTAAGAATCCTTGTTCTTATGAATAAACAGAGGAATATAAGTAGTTATGTTTAGCAATGTCACTCAATTCTTTGAATTCATTGCCAGCTCTATGCCAAATATTACCTAGTGATTTAGGATTGATTATTTTATCACTGGAAATTATATTCAATAATCTAGCAGCTGAAAGCTTGGTTTTGTGGACAAGGAATTGGCACACATCTGACTTGAAAAATGATTCGTTATCCATTGAAGTCATTTGCTTTCTCAACATCATCATAAAATTTTAAAATGTCCCTTTGTTTGTCATCCTGAAGTTTTTTATACTCCAATTAAATGCGCCATAATAAGAATCTGGATGAGTGAGAGGTATGCCTTACCTTACTTTTTGTTGATCTTTATTTATTTACTTAATTTTTTTAAACATCTTTATTGGAGTATAATTGCTTTACAAAGGTGTGTTAGTTTCTGCTTTATAATAAAGTGAATCAGTTATATATATACATATGTTCCCATATCTCTTCCCTCTTGCATCTCCCTCCCTCCCACCCTCCCTATCCCACCCCTCTAGGTGGTCACAAAGCACTGAGCTGATCTCCCTGTGCTATGCAGCTGCTTCCCACTAGCTATCTATTTTACATTTGGTAGTGTATGTATGTCCATTGGAATATAATTGCTTTACAATGTTGTGTTAGTTTCTGCTGTACAATGAAGTGAATCAGCTATATATATATATGTGTATATATATATATATATCTGTATCCCCTCCCTCTTGGACCTCCTTCCCACCCCCACCCCCCCCATCCCACGCATCTAGGTTGTCATAGAGCACCAAGCTGAGCTCCCTGTGCTATACAGCAGGTTCCCACTAGCTATTTATTTTATACATGGTGGTGTAACCATGTCAATCCTAATCTCCCAGTTCGTCCTACCCTCCCCTTCCCACCCTGTGTCCTACATCTACGTCTCTATTCCTGCCCTGCAAATACATTTATCTGTACCATTTTTCTAGATTCCACATATATGCGTTATTATACGATATTTGTTTTTCTCTTTCTGGCTTACTTCACTCTGTATGACAGACTCTAGGTCCATCCACATCTCTACAAATGACCCAATTTCATCCCCTTTTATGGCTGAGTAATATTCCATTGTATATATGTACCACATCTTCTTTATCCATTTATCTGTCGTTGGACATTTAGGTTGTTTCCATGTCCTGGGTATTGTAAAGAGTGCTGCAATGAACACTGGGGTAAATGTGTCCTTTTGAATTATGGTTTCCTCAGGGTATATGCCCAGGAGTGGGCTTGCTGGGTCGTATGGTAGTTCTATTTTTAGTTTTTTAAGGGACCTCCATACTGCTCTCCATAGTGGCTATATCAATTTACATTCCCACCAACAGTGCAAAAGGGTTCCCTTTTCTCTGCACTCTCTCCAGCATTTATTGTTTGCAATTTTTTTTTTTGATGGTGGCTATTCTGCCCTGTGTGAGGTGATAACTCATTTTAGTTTTGATTTGCATTTCTCTAATAATTAGTGATGTTGAGTATTTTTTCATGAGCCTCTTGACCATCTGTATGTCTTCTTTGGTCAAATGTCTATTTAGGTCTTCAGCCCATTTTTTAATTGGGTTGTTTGTTTTTTTGATATTGAGCTCCATGTGCTGTTTGTATATTTTGGAGATTAATCCTTTGTCCGTTGCTTCCTTTGCAAATATTTTCTCCCATTCTGAGGGTTGTCTTTTCATCTTGTTTATGGTTTCCTTTGCTGTGCAAAACTTTTAAGCTTAATTAAGTCTCATTTGTTTATTTTTGTTTTTATTTTCATTACTCTAAGAGGTGTGTCAAAAAAGATCTTGCTGTGGTTGATGTAAAAGGGTGTTTTTCTATGTTTTCCTCTAAGAGTTTTAGAGTGTCTGGTCTTACATTTAGGTCCTTAATACATTGGGAGTTTTGTGTATGGTGTTAAGGAATGTTCTAATTTCATTCTTTTACATGTAGCTGTCCAGTTTTCCCAGCACCACTTTAATATTAAAGAGGCTGTCTTTCCTCCATTGTATGTTCTTGCCTCCTTTGTCATAAATTAGGTGATCACATATGTGTGGGTTTATCTCTGTGCTTTCTATCATGTACCATTGATCTGTATTTCTGTTTTTGTGCCAGTACCTTACTGTCTTGATTACTGTAGATTTGTAGTATAGTTTGAAGTTGGGGAGCCTGATTCTTCCAGCTCCGTTTTTCTTTCTCAAGATTGCTTTGGCTATTTGGGGTCTTTTGTGTTTCCATACAAATTGTAATTTTTTCCCCCTAATTCTGTGAAAAAATGCCATTTGTAGTTTGATAGGGGTTGCATTGAATCTGTAGATTGCTTTGGGTAGTTTAATCATTTTCACAATATTGATTCTTCCAGTCCAAGAACATGGAATATTTCTCCATCTATTTTTGTCATCTTTGATTTCTTTCATCAGTGTTTTATAATTTTCTGAGTACAAGTCTCCTGCCTCCTTAGGTAGGTTTATACCTAGGTATTTTATTCTTTTTGTTGCAATGGTAAATGTGATTGTTTCCTTAATTTCTCTTTCTGATTTTTTGTTGTTAGTATATTGGAATGCAAGAGATTTATGTGTATTAATTTTGTATCCTGTAACCTTACCAAATTCATTGATTAGTTCTAGTAGTTTTCTGGTGGCATCTTCAAGACTTTCTATGTATAGTATCATGTCATTGGCAAACAGTGACAGTTTTACTTCTTTTCCGATTTGGATTCCTTTTATTTCTTTTCCTTCTCTGATTGTTGTGGCTAGGACTTATGTTGAATAAGTGTGGCAAGAGTGGACATCCTTGTCTTGTTCCTGATATTAGAGGAAATGCTTTCAGTTTTTCACCATTGAGAATGATGTTTGCTGTGGGTTTGTCACATATGACCTTTATTTTGTTGAGGTAGGTTCCCTCTATGCCCATTTTCTGGAGAGTTTTTATCATAAATAGGTGTTGAATTTTGTCAAAAGCTTTTTCTGCATCTATTGAGATGATCATATGGTTTTTATTCCTTAATTTTTTAATATGGTACATCACATTGACTGGCTTATACTGAAGAATCCTGGCATTCCACAGATAAATCCCACCTGATCGTGATGTATGATCCTTTTAATGTGTTGTTGGATTCTGTTTCCTAGTATTTTGTTGAGGATTTTTGCATCTATGTTCATCAGTGATATTGGTCTGTAATTTTCTTCATTTGTGATACCTTTGTCTGGTTTTGGTGTCAGGGTCATGGTGGCCTCGTAGAACGAATTTGGGAGTGTTTCTCCCTCTGATTTTTTTGGAAGAGTTTGAGAAGGATAGGTGTTAGCTCTTCTCTAAATGTTTGATAGAATTTTCCTGTGGAGCCATCTGGCCCTAGACTTTTGTTTGTTGGAAGATTTTTAACTAGTTTCAGTTTCATTACTTGTGATACGTCTGTTTATATCTTCTAATTTTTTCCTGGTTCAGTCTTGGAAAACTGTACCTTTCTATGAATTTTTCCATTTCTTCCAGGTTGTCCATTTTATTGGCATATAGTTGTTTGTAATAGTCTCTTATAATCCTATGTATTTCTACGGTGTCAGTTGTGATTTCTCCTTTTTCATTGCTAAATTTATTAATTTGCAACCTCTCCCTTTTTTTCTTGATGAGTCTGGCTAAAGGTTTATCAATTTTGTTTATCTTCTCAAAAAACCAACTTTTAGTTTTATTGATCTTTGCTATTGTTTTCTTCATTTCTATTTCATTTATTTCTGCTCTGATCTTTATGATTTCTTTCCTTCTACTGACTTTGGGTTTTCTTTATTCTTCTTTCTCTAGTTGCTTTAGGTGTAAGGTTAGATTGTTTATTTGAGATTTTTCTTATTTCTTGAGAAGAAATTGTATTGCTGTGAGATTGTATTGCTATAAACTTCCCTCTTAGAACTGCTTTTGCTGCATCCCATAGGTTTTGGGTCATCATATTTTCATTGTCATTTGTTTCTATGTATTTTTTTATTTCTTCTTTGATTTCTTCAGTGATCTCTTGGTTATTTAGTAATGCATTGTTTAGGCTCCATGTATATGTGTTTTTTACAGTTTTTTTCCTGTAATTGATTTGTAATCTCATAGTGTTGTGGTCAGAAAAGATGCTTGATATGATTTCAATTTTCTTAAATTTTCTGAGACTTGATTTGTGATCCAGATATGATCTATCCTGGGGAATGTTCCATGTGCATTTGAGAAGAAAGTATATTCTGCCACTTTTGGGTGGAATGTCCTGTCAATTAAGTCTCTCTGGTCTATTGTGTCATTTAAAGCTTGTGTTTCCTTCTTTATTTTCTGTTTGGATGATCTGTCCATTGGTGTAAGTGAGGTATTAAAGTCCCCTTCTATTATTGTGTTACTGTCAATTTCCCCTTTTATGGTTGTTAGCATTTGCCTTATGTATTGAGGTGTTCCTATGTTGGGTGCATAAATATTTATAATTGTTTTATCTTCTTCTTGGGTTGATCCCTTGATCATTATGTAGTGTCCTTCCTTATCTCTTGTAACAGTCTTTATTTTAAAGTCTGTTTTATCAGATACAAGTATTGCTACTGCAGCTTTCTTTCTTTTTTTCTTTCTTTTTTTTTTTGCAGCTTTCTTTTAATTTCCATTTGCATGGAATATCTTTATCCATCCCCTCACTTTCAGTCTGTATGTGTCCCTAGGTCTGAAGTGGGTCTTGTTTTTGTATCCATTCAGCCAGCCTGTGTCTTTTGGTTGGAGCATTTAATCCATTTACATTCAAGGTTATTATTGATATGTATGTTCCTATTACCATTTTCTTAATTGTTTTGAGTTTGTTTTTGTGGCTCTTTTTCTTCTCTTGTGTTTCCCACCTAGAGAAGTTCCTTTAGCATTTGTTGTAAAACTGGTTTAGTAGTACTGAATTCTCTTAACTTTTGCTTGTCTGTACGGCTTTTGATTTCTCCATTGAATCTGAATGAGATCCTTGATGGGTAGAGTAATCTTGGTTGTAGGTTTTTCTCTTTCATCACTTTAAGTATATCCTGCCACTCCCTTCTGACCTGTAGAGTTTCTGCTGAAAAATCAGCTGATAACCCTTATGGGGATTCCTTTGTATGTTATTTTTTGCTTTGCCCTCACTTATTTTAATATCTTTTCTTTGAATTTAATTTTTGTTAGTTTGATTAACATGTGTCTTGGTGTGTTTCTCCTAGGGTTTATCCTGTATGGGACTCTGCTCTTCCTGTACTTGGGTGACTCTTTCCTTTCCCATGTTAGGACAGTTTTCCATTATAATCTCTTAGAATATTTTCTCAGCCCCTTTCTTTTTCTCTCCTTCTTCTGGAACCCCTATAGTTAGAACGTTGGTGCATTTAGTGTTGTCCCTGAGGTCTCTGAGATTGTCTTCAATTCTTTTCATTCTTTTCTCTTTATTCTGCTCCTCAGGAGTTATTTCCACCATTCTATCTCCCAGCTCACTTATTTGTTATTCTGCCTTATTTATTCTGTTATTGAGTCCTTCTGGTGTATTTTTCATTTTGGTTATTGTGTTGTTCATTTCTGTTTGCTTGTTTTTTAGTCCTTCTAGATTTTTTTTAAACATTTCTTGTACCTTCTGATCGTTTCCTCCATTCTATTTCTGTGATTCTGGATCATCTTTACTATCATTACTTTGAATTCTTTTTCAGGTAGGTTGCCTATTTCCTCTTCATTTATCTGGTCTTGTAGAGGTTTTTACCTTGCTCCTTCATCTGTGTTATATATTTTTGTCATCTCTTTTTTTTTTTTTTTGATTGGTGAGATTGTGTTCCTGTCTTACTGGTTGTTTG
The DNA here is from genome assembly GCF_000442215.2 of Lipotes vexillifer. Classification (NCBI taxonomy): domain Eukaryota; kingdom Metazoa; phylum Chordata; class Mammalia; order Artiodactyla; family Lipotidae; genus Lipotes; species Lipotes vexillifer. The sequence continues at coordinate 1,580,217 of NW_006778270.1, read as the reverse complement.
ACCTGAGGCTTCCAGCACTGTAGTTTGTAGGCTGTTGGGCAGAGCTGGGTCTTGGTGCTGAGATGAAGACCTCCAGAAGCCCTCACTCCAGTGAATATTCCCTGGGGTCCGAGGCTCTCTGTTAGTCCAGTGGTTTGGACTTGCAGCTCCCACTACAGGAGCTCAGGCCTGACCCCTGGCTTGTGAACCAAGATCCCACAAGCCACGTGGGGTGGGAAAAAAAAAAAGAAAAAAATAAGAAAAAAAGGAGCAGAACTATGACAAAGAGTAAAAAATAAATTAATATTAGAAAACTAACAGATATGTTAGAAAAAATTAAAACATAAAAATGTAGGTGAAACAACAACTGGAAGGTAAAACAGAACCATGATAGCAAAAAAGAGGAGGAAAAAAAGGCGGAAAAGGCCTTGGCTGTGGGAGGTGGGGCTTAGGCAGGGGTGGGGTTTAGGCAGTGGGCAGGACCTATGCTTTGGACCCACAGGCCCAGAAGGGGCCCTGGGGGTTGGGGCTTAGGCTCAACACAACAGGAGGGTCCCAGGAGTGCCTCTGGCCTTGGAGGGTGGAGGACCAGGTCTGGGACAGATTTTCTGGGGCTGAGTGGGTTGGGGAAATGCCTGTGGCACTTCCCCAGATCCCCAGGTCCTGGAGTGTACCCCCTGTCTGCCTCTCTTTCTCTTCCCCCCTTCCTCCATCCCTCTTATGCCCCTAGGATGCATGTGGCCCAGAGGGGGTCCTGGAGAATGGAGGACTAGGCCTGGGAGCCCATCAGGCTTCCCGGGGTGTAAGTGGGTGGGGGAAACACCCTCAGTGCCTCCTCTGATCCTCCAATCCCAGAGATCCCCCTGCCCCCATCACCTCTCCTCTTTTCCCCTTGCCTCCCTCCCATGCCCGTAGGACCCATGTGGCATGGAGGGGGCCTCAGAGGGTGGAGGATGTGGCCTAGGACCCCAGCAGGCTTCCCAGGGCCTGATTGGGCAGGGGAGATACTAGGCATGCTCCCTCTTGATCCTCGGACCCCCCCCTACCCCACTGCCGGCAGTCCCTCCAGGCAAGGGAACCCCTCCCCTCTCCCAGCCACCCCGCAAGGGCAACGGTCCTATCTGGTCTCCATTTCTCCTCCCCCCTCACTTCCCCCCACATCCTACCCAGTTGTTCAGGGGTTCCTCCCATCTCCTTGGGCATCGAGGTCCCCCACCAGCATCCTACAGGTGCCCTAGTTGTGGGGAGACATGAACTCTGCATCCTCCCACTTCACCATCTTGACTCTGCCCTCGGTATGCCTTACTTTTGTAAAGCGGAAAAAGAGTTATAAAATAGGAGAGGTTAGAAAGGATTGGTTTAAGGAAAATATCAATATATGGAAAGAAATTGAAGATTTGGAAACTGATTCCCTAAAGGCTGTCTATGCCCCTGTGCCTTTGGAGAGCTTCCCCAGGGCCACCCATACTCTAGGTTATAAGTCATTGCCCAGGAGGAACTCTCACCCAAGTATGATACCAGGAGACACAGAAGAATCTTCACAGCAGCATTGTCCATAAATAGACCCAAACTAGGGATAACCCAAATATCCATCAACAGGAAAGAGGATAAACCATGATACATTTATATGATGAAAAACTATACAGAAGTGAAATAGATGAGTAAAAAGAGCAAGTTGCTGAAAAATATGTACAATATCATATTTACAAAGTTTGAACATAAGCTAAATTGAACATAAATTAAATTGCAGATCATTTAGGTTATATACATATATGGCAAAACTAGGAAGAAAATAACTAACAAAATAATTCAATGTCGTGTTGACTTCTTGGTGGTTATGGAGGGTATGAGGTATGTTGGGGAAAAGCACATAGAGAGCTTAAACACTCGATTATATTCTCTTAACTTGTGCAGCAGGGTTTTATTTTTGTTTGTTTGTTTGTTTTTTGTGGTACGCGGGTCTCCCACTGCTGTGGCCTCTCCCATTGTGGAGCACAGGCTCCGGACACGCAGGCTTAGCGGCCATGGCTCACGGGCCCAGCTGCTCTGTGGCATGTGGGATCTTTCCGGACCGGGACGAACCCGTTATTCTCTTAACTTGTGCAGCAGGGTTTTATTTTTGTTTGTTTGTTTGTTTTTTGTGGTACGCGGGTCTCCCACTGCTGTGGCCTCTCCCATTGTGGAGCACAGGCTCCGGACACGCAGGCTTAGCGGCCATGGCTCACGGGCCCAGCTGCTCTGTGGCATGTGGGATCTTTCCGGACCGGGGCACGAACCCGTGTCCCCTGCATCGCAGGCAGACTCTCAACCACTGTGCCACCAGGGAAGCCCTGTGCAGCAGGTTTTAACATATGTTTACATGCTTTAAAACTTTCATATATTATTTTTAAACTGTATGCATATTTGATACTGCAAATAAAATAAAATTAAAATTAAATATATATTTCTTTGTATGTATGAAATAACATAAAATTTTAAATGGAAAAAATGTGCATGCAGCCTTCCATGTTTAGATGGTTTTAGTGAAACCAGTACTTTTTTTTTTTTTTGCACTGCTTTTGGAAATAAAAATGGGTACTGTGTTTCTGCAAAGAGATTTAGATTTATAAAGACTCAAACTGCTCATAGTTGGGGATTCAATAATACTATTTCTAGGAACATGCCTTAAAAATCATTAGAAATGCTATCAAAGATTAATATTAAAGGGTATTTATCACAATACTATTTGTAATGGAGAAAGATTGGAAATAATATAAACAGGCAATAATAGGAGAGTGTTTAAATATATTGTGGTAAAGCAATGTGATAGATCATTCAGCCATTAAATTATATTTTAAAATAATATTTAATTACCAGTGTGGCCAGAAACCTCATGCTGTATTAAGGGAATAAAACTAGAAAACTGTATGTACATCAGGATTCCAATTATTATTGTGCATGTGCATGTTTGAGTGTATAGTTAGTATGCTTTTATATTAAACAACAATTGAGTCCAAGAATTGCCACTTTTCTTTATCTTGCTGAGTCTGCTGCCTCATCATCTACCTGAGCTGAGGGGAAATCCACTTTCAGCTGGATTCCTTTTTTGACCCTCTCTAGCATTTACCTACCTGGCCACTGAGCCTGAGTTACTTGGAGCCTGACTTACACATGAAGACCCTATGTATGTAAGGTGCCATAGTGCAGGTGGTATATGCCAGAGAGAGCCAGGCCATTTGAAACCAGGTCCTCACTAATTATCCAAATCATCACTGATAGATAACGAATTTTCTTCTAGTTTGGAATGATTTCCCTTGCCTACTGCCATCCAAATTCTCCAATTTCCAGATCCATTATCTCCTCACTCTGTGAACCTGTTTTTACTTTGTCTCATGACCCTCTCCCCACTCAAGATGCCCTTCCTGCTCTTATCTGCAGCCCTAATGCCTCATACCACACCATTTATACTTTTACTAGTTATACTAGTGTTCACAGATCACTTTCATTTTATCTGTACTGATAGACAGTTCTTTTTTTTTTTTTAGTTCATTTTAATCTTATGGTTACCAAAATACTTAGTATAGGGTTGGAAACCCAGGTGATGCCCACTACTTAGCAGTGAATTTGTTAATTGATTGAATAATAAGAAGTTAAGCCTAGCTTTCAAATGACTTTTGGTATTAAATCTAAAATCCAGATTCTTAAACATCAGCTTTCACTTTTCCTCTGTAAAACAGTACCATCTTTTCAATCTGAGTTTGGGTTAAAGACAGTTCAGACACTGAGAAGGAAAAGTAGAAAGGTGGTGGGAGTGAGTAAGGTCCTTTGATGTGCTTGCTACACAGAGAACTAAAGAAAAATGCAAATGTTCCTTTCAAGAGAAGCTCATCAATATTAAGAAGTACATGGAAAAGAAGAAAGAGGAAAGAAAAAATATATATCACTTAACAAGAGGATAATTTAGCTTGTTGGCAAGCACTTAGGAGTCTGGTTCATGAAAAATTACTCACACAATTGCATAGCAGGTTTTTCTAGGCTTTTGTGTGTGAATCATGGTATTGATTTCATGCAAATAATCACATTTTGTTGGGTGTTAGGCTGTAGAAAGATGGGGTGGTGAGGGAGGGGTAGTTGAGAGAAAAGCAAAGAGGGTGGAGCAAGAAAAGCCTGTTGCCATCCCAGCCTGGCTGCAATGACCAGAGCTGGACAAGACACACATTGCTAATTAAAAGATGGAAGCCTCTTTCTTCTATCTCCTTCTCTCAAGGGTTCCTCCAGAGAGACACTTGCCAAATGGAAAGTTTTATTCTATTTTGGTTGCAGTGGAATTATTGGAAGGGAGAAGAAAGGAAAATTATGCATGTACCTTAGTGAGAAAAGTAGACTTTATGTTTGTTGAAAAAACAACCCATGTCCACAGTCCTGGCAGAATGTGATAGGGACTTTTTTGGCTGAGAAAAATCCACTAGTTTGTTTGCCTGTTGGCCTATTTGGTGCACCTCCCAAAGTGATGAAGTTTGTTTTTTAAATTAAAAAATAATAATAATAAGAAGAATTAGGTTGCTAATAGAAGCATCCAGGAGAGCTCAGGTTGTGGTAATGAGGTGACGATAACAAAAATATTTAAGATTTATTGGGTGTTCACTATTTGCCACATGCTGTTCCAAGTATTTTTCATATTTTTATTTCCTTAATCTCCATACCAATCGTATGAGGTAGGGAGTTTACCAATGAGGAAATGTTAATATTCCAGCATTATGAAACATGGAGGCCCCAGAGTTCACTTTGTTCATACATGTCTCTTGGGTCCAAAAGGGGCCGATAGCTCTAATCCCAGGTGAGATGGCAGGAAATAGGCAGGAGGGTAAGAACTGCTGAGGGATGGAGATGAGGAGGAAGTGAGGATGGTACTCAAGAGTGAAAGACCTCAAAGGAACCAAAGATAGAGTAGGAGAATAAGCATAGCATCCAGAAGTTATGGGCCAGGAGACCCCCAAACCCATCAATGAAGTAAACATTCAGGGCAGGGAACACAACAAAGCAGTGGATGAAGCCCAACAGTGAGAAGGTGGAGCCCTAGGAAAACACCATGGCCCCAAAACTGAGAACCAGATATGGATGCTGCATCATCACTCATCAGTCTAACCGCTTACATTGAATGATGTCAACAAAGTCAGTCTGTGGAATCACCTGTTTCAACCCCTAGTTGAGATGATTCTAAGTCTAGTTAGCACAGGGGGAACAAATACAAAACATAACAAAGAACATTTTTCTCAAGTCTGCTGGTTGTCAGTGCAGTGAGGGTGGGACTCTGCTTGTCTGAGCGGGGATTGTTGCTCAGAATAGAGAATTCTGTTTCTCTTTACTCAAGAACTGCTGCTGCATGGCTACAGGCTCTTCTAATACGTTTTGGGATAAGTTGTCAAAATCAGGGATAAACTCTTCTCTCATTTTATACATGTTTGCCCATGCTTTTCATCCCACTGGGCCCCTTGGAAAATTATTTCCTTATGATTTTTTAATCATCAGTGTTTCAAAGACAGGCTAACTACATGGCTTACTTGGTTAGCAAGTCTAAGTCTCATTGCCTGCACTGTTTGGCTCGGGAAGAAGGAAATGTCTTGATGGGGTTGCTGCGGAGTTCCTTGGGGTTTTGAACAAATTGCTCTAATATGAGAAGCCATCACTTGGCTTCCTGGTGTTATTAAGGAGACCCAGGTGAAGGCACGATATTAGTTTTCATTTAGAGAGTGAAGGCCACCAACAACTGGAGACAAGAAAACTGAAATGTGGTGAATGGGACAATTTGGTGACCCAACTGGGAACCCAGACGTTTTGTCACCTGCCAAGCACTCTCGAATGTGTGTAATACAGAAACAGAGAAAAGACTTAGAGGGCTTGGTGAGAAGAATAGATCAACGCATTTGTTCATTCTATTAAGGAGAAAAAGGAAAAGGCATAGTTTTTATTTATTTCTTTCAAAATCAATTCCTCCACCTCACAGGTATGAGAATTACATAGCACTGTCTTTTGTTCAGAAAGCTGTAAAGTTGTCCCAGCAGGGAAAGTTCAAGTTTTATGTAAGGAAATTTGAACTAATAATCAGCCTTTCACCTCAGTGATATCTGCTGTATTAAAAACAATAAATATTAATTACATGGTAAGTCTAGTATCATCATTTTTACAGATCTAACTCACCTGAATCTTTTTTAAATATGCAAAGAAAGGACTGTTTTTCTTTTATGAGAAATCCTGTAGTATAACTTGACTTTCAATTTATTTTGTGTTTTCTTTCTAACTCTGGAGTTACAACAAAACTTGACTACATTTTATTATCTAACCAAATTGGTTTCTTTACGCCATGGGCAATGAATGAAGGCAGGTCTGATAGGGAAGCAGAACACTTGAGGAGAATGGAATTCTGCTCAGAGCCAATATCTTCTTTCATTAAATGAGAGAAGGTAAAACTACTTACTAACCAATGTTTAGTCTTCAATTGTCCATGCTTGGACTCACTTCCTTCTTTCCAGAGTACTCAGCCTTCTCACACAGTGATAAATGGGGAATTACCTCGTATAATGGGCATTTGTTGCTTTTACCTGTCTAGCGTCTTTCTTCTTTTCTTCCCCTTTCTTCTAACAACAATGCCATCATTTACTTGAGGAAAACCCCTTCCTCATCCTTAATGCCTGTCATTTGAATGGTGGCTTCAGGAGTAGGCAGATGACCCAGGCCTGCTTGAACAGAGCATCAAATGCTCTCACCTTATTGATGGACTCAGGGATGAATGTGTGAACCTGCCTTAGCCAGTCAGCACAATCCCCATTTTGTAGTCCATTATGAATAGTTTAAGGATGGGTGCGTGACTATATTAGTTCAATAAAAATCAATTCCAGGATGATTATTTCAAAGAGAAGTTTTCTTTCTGATAGGTTTGGAGCTGGAAAGTCATAAGCCTGGAGCTGATGGTGGGGGTGGGGGTGGGGGTCACTCACAGAGAGGTCCTGCCTGAGAGTAACACCAACAAGGAGAACAGAGTCAAGGGTGAAAGTTGGAAGCCTAGTTCTGTTGAGTCCTTAGTCCAACTGTGTCATGGACCAGTTTTACCTCTGGGCCTTCCTTAGATGTTAGCCAGTAGAGTCCCTATTTAGTTAAGTAAGCTTGAGTTGAATTTTTGTCACTTGCAGATATTAATATAGCACCCTCTTCCAAAATATGATTAGCCCATTCAACAAGCATTGTTTTTTGTTTGTTTGTTTGTTTGTTTTTATTGAAGTATGGTTGATTTACAATGTTGTGTTACTTTCAGGTATACAGGAAAGTGATTCAGTTCATACATATATATATATACTTTTTCAGATCCTTTTCCATTATAGGTTATTACAAGATATTGAGTATAGTTCCCTGTGTTATACAGTAAATCTGTTTATCTATTTTATATCAATATATATAGTGGTGTGATTATATTAATTTCAAACTCCTAATTTATCCCCCACCTTTCCCCTTTGGTAACCATAAGTTTGTTTTCTATGTCTGTGAATCTCTTTCCATTTTGTAAATAAGTTCATTTGTATCATTTCTTTTTTAGATTCCACATATAAGTGATATCATACGATATTTGTCTTTCTCTGTCTTACTTCACTTAGTATGATAATCTCTAAGTCCATCCATGTTTCTGTAAATGACATTATTTCATTCTTTTTTTATGGTTGAAGTAATATCCCATGGCATGGTGGAGCCACTATGGAGAACAGTATGGAGGATCCTTAAAAAAAACGAAAAATAGAGTTAACATATAATCCTGCAATCCCATTCCTGGGCCTATATCCAGAGAAAACTCTAATTCAAAAAGATACATGCACCCTAATATTCATAGCAGCACTATTTACAACAGGCAAGATATAGAAGCAACCTAAGTGTCCATCAACAAATGAATGGATAAAGAAAACGTGGTATATAAGCATTCATTTTTATATCTCTTATTTTCAAGGTATTATACCTGACTCTTTGGGGATTTTAACATGGTCTGTTTTAGTAAGTTGTTAAATATGCATTTAGGGAAATAAGAGATGAGACCACTGGAATATATATGGAAAAAAATATATGCATAAATGTATGAGTGTGTATCCCAATAAACGTGTTGAGAGAACTCTAACTCAAAGAGCACTGAAGGGTAGAAGTGATCTGGGAAGGCTTAATTGGGGTAGTGAGGTTTGAATTAGACCCATAAGGAAATATGGGATTGGGATTGGTAGAGAGTAAGAGAAGTTCATTCAAGGGAGATCACTGGTGGATACCTGAGAAGTGGAAAGGTGTGGTGAGTGGCCAAAACATTGTATAGAGATGAATATGAGTGGAGAGATAAAGATTAAAGTTGGGTCTAGAAAAGAGAGTTTTGAGTTTGGATGTGACCCAATTGGTGACGAGGATGAGGTGGGCTCTTAAGCAAGGATTCAGAGGTTGAAATGACATTTTACAGAGACTTTTGTCAGTAATATAGAAATTGGAGTGGAAGATGGGAGACGACAGGGCAGAGGAAGAAACAAAGAATCTGTTGCACAAATCTAGGGAGGTATAGATAAGGACTATTGACTGAGGGACTGGTAAGCAAGAGGATGTGTGAGACTCTGGAGCAAAGTCAGTCCTCAGGAACTGGTGAGACATGTTGGAAGAGATGAGTAAAATGGTGATGTCATGGTTTTATTAAATTTAGAATGTGAGAAATAAAGGATGAAAACAGTTTGAAAGGAAAACATATTAGGCTTGATTTTAGACAATAATTTGGGGGCAAATTTTAGTTAAAAAATCCTGCATGTGGGTGGAAATGTGGAGATAATCCACAGGTGAAAGGTCAAGCTTAAGGTTAGAATGGAGGTCTGAGGATCATTGTCATGGTGTCTTTGGTCAAAGTCCTCAAAGGGTAAAGATTCTCTAAGGAAATGATGATAGGCAGAAAGGGACCCAGTGTAAGCCTGAATTTCAAGGGTACACACAGGCAGCACTGAGAAAAATAAAGAGGAGATGGTAACCAGCTTTGAATTTCAGAGAAGATTAAGTATTGTAGTATTCCTAAAAGTTGCAGCGAAGGTTTTGTCAAGATAAAAAAGACTAAGGTGTGATTACACACCAAAGAGATGTATACACGTGAGAGACAGAGGGGGAGTGAAACCTGTGAGATGGGATTAACTTACTGTGAAAAATGCCTTTCTTTGGGAAAAGGGCCACACATGTATGCAGTCAAGAATTTACATGGGCAAAAAAAACAAAAAAACAAAAAAAACAAAAAACAAAAATCAGTTTGATTGTATAGAACACTTAAAAATACATTTTTCCCCAATGAGCTTATGTATATGTACACACACACACTTATAATTTTGTTGTTTGTCAACATGTATAGACACACAGGCACAAATGCTTTAGGAGGGTGTTTGGATAGTCTGTGTGGTGAATGGAGGGAAAGTGATGCTATAAAAACAATCCAGACAGAATTACTCTGTGTAAATGACAGCATGTGTGTCTGGTTTCCACCCGCAGCAAAATGTGTACTGCAAACCAAATCATATTTTTGTTTCAGGTTTTTTTTTTTTTTTAGTCTCTGATCTCACAAGAAACACACTGAGAAACCTGCAATCACCCCCTCAAACACACCCCAAGATATCCACTGAGACTTCTATGGAGAAGCAGAGTGTGTCCGAGCTTAGACCCTCAAAGTCAGCACTGTGGTTTCTGAGGAGGAAGATCTAAAGTCTAGAACTTGATCCTATATATTATGTGAGGGATGACTTCACAGAATTTAAGAAGGATAAAAACATCTACACGCATATCCACATCCATGGCCTACTCATACACACATGGAGACAGTCAAGTTTAATAAGATCCAGACTGATTTGACTTTAAAAATATATCTGTGCTTTTAAAATAATCCATGCTGGCTTCAGTTCAACCCTTCAAATGGTAACTAAAGTCAGCCTATCTTCTATATGCATCTGTTTTGCATCCCTGAAATAGAGTCCTTCAGTCTCCTACAATAGAAGGGTCTGTGAAGCTAAAGCTAGGAGATACAGTTTCCCTGCACCTTGGAAAAAATTATCCTGTTAGAAAGTGGTGGAGTTCCCTATGTCCTTAAGTGTGGCCTCTCCCAGCAGCGCTGTCTTAAGGAGGCTAGTTAAAGGAGACATTGCTGTCCATAGATTAAAGTAATTCCCTCGGCCAAAACCAGAGTAGATATAATTTTGAGACCCTGGGATGTGCTAAGAGGACTTTTGGATTCCAGCCCACGATTTAAAAGAAAGAATCTTAATGCTTTTTGTACCCTCTTGCTGCCAAGACCCAGCTAAATAAAAATAAGAGCACTAAGAAATAAGCCAGAAGAAGAAAAAGAGACAGACAAGGGAGACAAGTGAGAAAAAAGAGAAAAGGAGGAAGGGAGAGAGAACGGACGTATGGAAAGAAGACAAAAAGGGAGGAAGAGAAGAAAGCAAAGAAGGAAGTCTGTCAAGAAGGTACAGGTTTTCACGAGAAAGAATGAAACAGAGAGCCTGAAACAGAGGGTGATGGAGAAAGTGAGGGAGACGTTATCTGAAGCAGCTCATCTGAACAAAATCAGACTTCCCACAGGCAGCCGCTCGGGTGGCCCCCCATCATTCACATCTCAAGCTCCCACAATCAGTGGGAAAGTCTGTCATTTGGCCATCCATGTAACCTCAGAATCATTAGGAACCAAACACCAGAGACCAGTGTATCGAACTCCTCTAACTGTCTGCACCAGAGGTAAGGAATGCTGAACAGACAGGCTCCGTACACTGCACTCCAGGGGTTGTTTGGGACTGGGTCATTTTTCTTGTGCTCTAAAAAAGTCCTAAGACAAATCAAGTTCTTAAGAGTTGGCTCTCATCTAGACATTCCTGGGCTGAAGAGAGTGACCACGATGACTTTCCATGGTACAGAAAGTCAAGTCAAAAACCTATATCATGACATCACAACTTTCCTTAATCTGTCCCCAGGGACCTCTGAATTGCCAAGTCCAATAGGTACTTTTCAGGCCCTTTCTCTCGTATCTGGTGCCATCAATCATTCTCTCCTCTGTGGAACTTTGCTTCCTTTGGCTTTGGGAAACCGTGCACTGCTGATCCTCTTCATTATAGAGCGACCAACCATCCTGGTTTTCCCAGGTCTGAGGGGTTTCTGCTAGTGGGGACTTTTACTGCTAAGATGAGAAAGTGCCAAACTGGTACAGGTTGGTCACCTTACCATGCCTACTAATCTTCTCTGCCCAGCCCCCAAAATGGGCTCCTTTTTGCTGCCCTTCCTTTGGAAGCAGTTCTAGCCTCCTCTCCTGAGCCCACACATTCCTGATGTATCTGACTCATTGGGTGCTTAACTCTTCCTGTGTATTGAGACAAGGGCAGAAGTACCTCCAGTTCAACAGGTCCTTCACAGCATCAGATCTGCATGCTATACTTTCACACATTCTGTTCTCCCAATGGCTTTCTCAATTGTCCTCTTTACATTTAAGGGTCTCACTCAAATTTGATTTCCCCCACACAGTTTAACCTGATTTCTCAAGCCATTTCTCAGCCTTCTTTTGATAGAGACTACACTATATACCCTAGCACTTAATCAAACTGTGCCCTAAAATGTTATCTAATTTTGTATATTGATCATATAAGTTTCTGAAGTTATAGTGTCAGAGACAAATCTAGATCATGAGTTCCAGATCTACCAATAATTTCCCAACACTTATTGAGCACTTGCTCTGGGGAGCCAATATTTCAACTGATTTACATCATCTCATTTATACTTTACAACTTCAAGAGGAACCATTTTACAGATGAAAGAAAAAAATGTAACCCAGAGATGTTAATGAACATGCCTGTAGAAACACAGTAGGCAGGGTTACACTTTAGCTGTCTGAACCCAGAACCGGGCTCTTAGATACATACTGTTGTTGAGTTTTAATAAAATCAAGATTAAATGTACTATGACTATTTCCAAGAAAATCTCTTATTACTCTAAAGATTATACTACTAGTGACCAAATCTTTCCATAAATTCTCTCCTCATTCTCTCCTAATCTGCCCAGAAATTCTGAACAAAAGTCCCTTTAGCCCTGAGAGACTCCAGACCCATTGATGCTTGATGATAATGTATCCTATGGCACTCTTGCCCCAGACCACACCCCCAAACACCCCCTTGGCATCAAACCATTGTACACGCCCCCCCATCCCCCGCCCCCAGTAAATATTTTATCTTTCACAAGCAGCTGGAAGGAGAGAGGTGTGCTAGCAGCAGTCTCGGTCAATCCTGTTTAAATATTGATCACAAACATCGTTAAAATAAAAGTCTATCGACTCAGCTGGTGACTTTGCAGCTTCAACACTTTGCAGAATGCAATTTTCCATGTGCAGTGACTCCAAGCAACTTGCTTGAGTTATGATGTTAATAAGTGAGGTGCCTCCTTTGGGAGAGCTCTGGTGTCCTGAAGGCAGCTGCAGAGAGGAACTAGTCCTTTGCTTTGGCAGGATTAAAGTCCTCTCCCCAGCCTTATTATCCCTACAGATCAGCATTCCGGATGCTAGCATTTCACCTTTGGAAGCCGAGCTGGTGTGCTTCCAGGAGTTCAAAGTGTGTGCCTTATGTGGCCTTGAAAACATAAGGGTAAAGTGATGGGAAGGGGAATTGTAAGGGATCTGGGCAAAGGACTTAAGTCCATTCCTCTGCAGCAGTTTCCAGACTTTAGCATCTAGCAGAACCATGTGGATTGAAGGGCCCACCCCCATCCCCCAGGGCTTCTGATTCAGTAGGCCTATCCCTATCTGGGATAGGGCTCAGGAATTTGCATTTCTAACAAGTTCCCAGGTGACCAGTAATGCTGCTGGTTCAGGGACCACACTTCGAGAAATTACCGTCACTGACACATGTACTAAGATAGCAGCTGGTCCTGAAATCAGTGGGCCCTCAGTGTGCTCTCAGGTGCTGCCTCCTCACATTCTTCAACCTGGAGCTTATCTAGCCCAGTGGTTTTCAAACTCTTTTAATGAAACTCCTCAGACATGAAATCCCGTGTGGAGATCCATGATTAGGAGTGATACAGCTCTGCACTGGCTGAAGAGAGAGCACAAGGCCAAGGGCTCCACAGCAGAGCCCTGTGGCTCTGAGGATTTGCTCCAAATGGTCTTTGACAAATGAGACAACTGAGACCCCAGATGAAGACATGACTCATCTGTGGAGAGTCAGGATTGGAGCCCAAATTTCCCTTTTTCCCATAACAGCTACTATATCTAACAGTTAATGGATAATTGACCACTCCTAGTAGAAAGGTGATGGTAGATGAAGATATCTTCAAGGGAAAATTTATCTAGCCATCACTCTTGTGGGAAGATCTGTACCTTCTACACCTGGGTGAAAGAAAGTTCATTCAGGGCCTGAGTTTCTGAAAGCTTTTCCAAGTGGTCTGAATGTAGGAATTGAGTCTGCTTCAAGAGTGTGTCCAGATTGCCTACGATTCTGCCCTCTAGACAGACAGAGATTGTGGCAAACGGGGATAACAAAATGGAAGAGCGAAGAGGGGTTAGTAAGGAAGAGGTGAAGCCCAGGAAGTGTATCATACACAGAACACAGAGCCATAATTCACAGAAGTTTGACAATGGACAGAGTCTAACAAAAAGAAAATTATGAGTTGGTCTGCTTTTCAAATCTTTCCATGTGGATATCTAAGTAATTGCACTGATTGGCTGGGAGTGGCAACAAGGGCTAAGTACAGAACCAGAGCAATTCAACAGGAGGCATCCAAAAGGTGAGATTCTGTTCCTCTAGCTCCTTTTCTTGCTCTGGTCTGATTCCCCTTCCTGCAACCTCTTGAAGCCATGGCAAACCCGGGGATCCTGAGTCAGCACATTCATAGTTGCCTTCTGGGTTCCCAGAAAGGAAAGCTTAATAGAATCTCATGTGAGATAGTTTTCCCTGTAAAATGGAACATGAAGAAAATAGGAGGGTCCCCATTAACTAATTTAACATAAAACAGTTACAAAGATACTGTTTTTGTTCTTCTGGTGCCAAGTGGCATTAAGCTGGTGACTCAGGCGGCAGAGAAAAGCAAGGGGAGCTCAAACTCCATTTTCTCTGGGAAGCAAAGTTGGCTCTTTATGAGGCTCTTACCCCCTTATGCAGAGAGGATTGAGCTGTGCAAGTGGATCTCATTGTCTGGTTTGGATCGGCATCTGCAGAGAAAAACAACTATAAAGCAAGTATACGTGCTTCCACCCCACCCAGCAGAGCCTATCCATTTTGTTCCCTTCTAAATCTCAGTTCTCCAGCCAACTCTTTCTCTACTGGTAACTTTTCAGGCATCCTGCAGGGTGCAGATGAAGCCTTCTGTGGCTCCTTCTACCCCAGCATTTACACGACCAACCACTTCTCACTTAACTCTGAAGATAAACAGGGTGCCTTGAGGTCTCAGGAGGTCTCATTGGGATAACCAGTCCCAAATGCTCTTTCAGAGTCCGTGGGCCTTATTTGAAACAGCTGACATCCTGAACTCAGCCAGCTTTGACTGTAAATTTTATTCCACTCTAATGCAAAGTTTATGTCGCTGCTATATTACCCATAAAGAGTGAATAAATAATAATTAAAAGACTACATCTGTTTTAGGAAGACCGAAAATGCTGGAAAGGATCTTGCAAAAGCATTTAATCTGAACAGGGGTGGGTCTGAATTGTCTTGTTCTTCAAACATGCTAAGTGTATTCTTGCCTCAGGACCTTTGTACTTATTTTCATTTTGGAACGTCTTTCCCAGAAATCCATATATATTTCTCTCTTTCTTCATTAAAGTGTCTGTTCAAATGGCAATGCCTCCGAAAATCCCTCCCTAACCATCTTTTCTAAAATGGCACCTCTATAGTGTCTATATTATTGTCCTGTTTTATTTTCCTCATAGACCTTGGAATTCTATTCTATTTTCATTTTTTATTTTTCATTCTTTCTGGACTGTTTCTTAGGGGTATGTAAGTTCTACAAAGATGGGGTATGATTGCCACCTTCTGTACTATATCCTGAAAGCTGCTTTGCACATGGTGGGTGCTCAGTGAAGATTTGTTTGTTGAGTGAATGAATTCTAGAGCTGTCACTGTCAATTCTACTCTTAAGTGCCTCCAGCAGGGGAATAAACTGCCTTTGTAAACTGTAAAGTGCCATATAGACATATAATACCATTTTCTGTACTGAAAAATATTTTCCTTTCACTTAAAATCTTCCACTGTAGGTTAGGTTTTTTTTGTTTCTTAAGGGAAACCAAGAGTGGCTTTTAGTCACCTTTTTCAAAGAAAACAAAAGCACACTCTGATTTTCTTAAAAGAATTGGCATATTTGGTAGCATGACCCTCAGTACAGAGGGCAAGAGAAAGGAGCCCTATTTTCCCTAACTGTCCCAGAATTCCCAGTCATGGAAAAGGTCTAATTCCATCGTGTCTAATTATCAATGAGATACAATCTGTCCCAGTTTCCAGTGTCCCAGAATTACCAGTTGTGGAAATGGTCTAATTCCATTTGTGTATTACCAAATGATCCTACTTACTCAGAATTTTACAAGGAGTATTTCAAGTAAGCTTCTCAACCACACTGAGAGTGATACTGTTATGGTCCTTATTTACTGGGGGACAAAGCAGACTCCAAGGGCTTAAGTGACATGCCCAAAGTGGCAGAATCTTGACAACTAGAAACACATCAGTTACTGGAAAGCAGTAGGCTTCAAACTCAGACCCTCAGGCCCCTGCTCAACCTCGCTGCCTCTTCTGTAGAATGTGATTCCCAGGGGAGGTAGAGTCAGCTTAACATTTCCTGCCTGGGCATTCATCTCATAAACTCCTATGCCTTTTCTAGCTCTCCTTGGGGTGAGGAACCATGCAAACATTTAGTCTCCTCACATCAGCCTCTGCAGCAGAGTTCCAACAGTCCAGAAGGGAAAAAGCATCCAGAAATCAATCAGAGAGCATTAACAGACTGTGCTTGTTAATAGCCTAACAACAAACAGTAAATCTTCCTCTCAGCCTATACTCTCCATGCTGGCCCAGCAGGGTCGTTTCCTGGGGGGAAAAGGGGAGGCAGAGAGTAGTGTTCCTGAGAAGAAAGCCAGGCACAGCCTCAGACAACCCAACAGCCATATGGATGCTCCTCACCAAAGGTGCCCTTCTAGTCCAGTGTGCTTCCTGCAGGAAGAGTAAGAATTAACCAGGAGAGGAGTGGAGGCTCCATCCCAGCTCTGCTGTGTGTGAAGCTGCTGTGTTGCTAATCGCCTGATTCACGGCATGTGGCCAAGGAGGAGGTCAGGTGCCCCAGGCCTTCTTTAGCTGAAAAGCACAGTTATCGCAGGCAGCTGTTGCTTTCCTGGTGGGTGATATTCCTCTTAGGAAAAGGTTTATCAGGTGATACCCCAAACAGTCAGCATGGGGCTGTTATTCTGCTCCTGGTCGCCAATATGAATCATACAGGTGAAGCTGAGTGTTGGCTCAAACCCCAGAAGGGACTTGCCAGGTTCCTATAGGGGGCAGGTAATTTACAAAGGAGACTGTGGTCTTCTGAAGGTAGAATTCACACAGTGGAAAGAAAGTAAACACCGTGTTTTTTGAATGACAGTCAAGAAGTTCACAGGACTTTGAAAACTTTTTGACTATAACCAGAGCAAGAATTACATTTTATGTCATGAGCCAGTATATACATGATATTGTTCCATAAAATAGCACTTACCTTTACTGAGTGACATGTTTCCTGGTCTATCCTATTCTAGTCTATTTCTATATCAGATAGTTTTGGTTGTATAACAGACCACCTCGAAACTGAATGGCTTAAAACACCGTTTAGTTTGCTCATGATTTTGTCAGGTGTTTTTTCTTGACCAGTAGTTCTCAACTGGGGGCGATTTTGCCCCTTCAGGGGCACGTGGCCGTGTCTGAAGATATTTTTGCTTTTTATAACTGTGGCAGCGACACTACTGGCATTTAGTGGGTGGAGGCCAGGGATGCTGCTAAACATCCTATAGTGTACAGAACAGCCCTGAAACAAAGAATTATCTGACCCCAATGTCAAGAATGCCAAGGTTGGAAAACCCTCTTCTGGATTGGGCAGAGCTCAGCTGATGTCCACCAGGCTCACTCATGCATCTTTGGTCCTTTGGTGGGTTGGCTGTGGTTCTGAATAGGCTTCGCTCACGCATCAGGTAGTCGGTTTGCAGTCCAGGGTACAGATAACCAAGGCGTGTGCCCTGTTTCTTCCACACGCTGGTCCAGGTTCACTCACATGGTGATCACCTCAGAGTTCCTAACAGCAGGGAGAAGATAAGTTCCAAAGCTTAAACAATTTTGAAGTCCTTGCTTATGTCAGGCTTGCCATTGTTCCATTGGCCAGTGAGTCACATAGAGGGAGGAAAAAAATGGAGGGCCATGACTGCAGCAATCTACCACAGTTTCATTAAAAGAAAATTCTGGTCACAACCTACTAAGTGTATTTCATGGCCTACAAGTGGATCGCTACTTGCAGACTGAAGGATGCTACTTTATATCAGACCCTTTGCAAGCTATTCAACGGGGTTTATCTTCTTTCATTTCCAGAATATTGGACAATGTCAAATGCATAATACGTGTTTAATACCTATTTTATGAATGGACATGAGAAATTGGAGGTGCCAGGAAAGAAACTTGCCTGACCTAGAATGGATACTTGGTAAGAAAAGTCGGCTGGTTGAAGTTGAGCCAGAGTATGGCACCTCTAAAATGCCAAGCAAGGAAACATTTTTAAATGAGCTATCAAGATGAAGACTGAAGCTACCAGATTCTCAGTCAGGCCTACTTCTCTAGATTTGTAGGGTGTCTCATAGCTACCCTTCTCTTCTGGTTGCTTCATCCATTATTAACTAAATAAAACTTCTAGGCCTTCCAAACCTAATCAGAACATATGACAAAAAGGAGGTTGTACCCTATAGTCCTTAAAGATGGTTGGGAAAAAACTTATGGGAATTCAAGAAGTTGGAGCCTTTTAATTTTCTCAGAGGAAAGTTTTGTTTCTTTGGGAGAAAACAGGAAACCACATGGGCCTGAAATCAAAGAATGCTTTCTGTTAAAAGTCCAGAAAAGCTAGCTTTTGGTTCATGGAATTAAACAAGCTATACTTTGTTTACCATTAAGAAGTCAAGAGGCTCTTGGAAGGTGAGATGAAGAAACAAGTCTGCTATATTCCAGGACCTGCTATGTATTGTAGGACAGGCTACTGTCCCTCTCTGGGCCTTGGTTTCTTCCTCTGTAAAGTGAAGTGGTGAGACTGAATGAGCCCAGAGGTCCCTTCCAGCAGGCAAGTTCTGAGACCCTGTGTGTCATCTGTGTTTCTTGTGGCTGTGAGAAATTCTAACCCCGTCTTCTCCCTTTCCTCATTCTTTCAGATACCATCTCGCCTTGTGAGGAGAGTGAACTCTTGATGTCAATCATGGGGTGATAGAATGAGAGTCCTCCTGACTGTCCCCTGTGGGGAAATTGCAGGCAGAAAATTAATCCAGCTCTTTACACCAGATCCCCCTCCACAAAACATCTGACGGGGAAGGCCTCTCACATCCCTTCTGGCTCCCACATGTCACAGAACCTGTTGCTACATGATCCAATCCCCCATTTCCATTAAAGTTAACCATCCCCTGGCGAATGAACGCACAGTTAACAAAGTGATAAGTTGATGCTTAAACTTTAAGTAGATTGCTTCCGGCTAATATCAGTTAAGTGGCAGACAAAATCATAGGCACTCTCAGCTCTGCATAAGCCTCAGTGCCCAAGAAAATGAGTAGGCTACTAAGGGGAAATCCTTGCCATGTTTCTCTTACCAGAAGCTGAAATGGAGTGGGCATGGGGTGGGGGCCGGGAAGACGGAAAACGGGAAGGGATGTCCTACTACACTGAGGACAAAGTGAGTTGTGTAGCCTTAGGAACACCACTTAACCTCTCTGAGAGTCAGTTTCCCTCTCAGTAACATGGGCACAGTGGTATCTCTGCTGCAGGACCCTTCTTTAGAAGTAGAGGGCACGTGAGTGAAGAGATTTACCCAATCGTGGCACATCTGAGGCTCCCAATAATAAGAGGTGGGAGGTGGGCACTGGAATTTGCCTGACAGTCCCTTATCACCAGCGGAGACCTAAGAGGAGACCCCTCCCTTCCAGCTCCTGCTCCCCCCAAATGCTACTGAAGATCTTTTTACATGGATATTAACACAGAAAGGAGTCAGAGACTCGTTTATGCTTTGGGGGAAGAGGAGAACGAGGGCCAGATTTTGTACTTGTCCGAAGATGACTTTCAAACTTACAGATTCTCATCTCTTTGTGCCCCAGGAAAGAAAGAGAAGCTCCTCTCTCCTTCCCCGCTTCAGATCCCCAGGACAACACTTTTGTCTCAGTCCCTGGTACGAGAGTACTAAGAGCCATATGGAGAGAGAAGGAGATATTAAGAAAGAGAAAAAGGGGCCTCCCTGGTGACGCAGTGGTTGAGAGTCCGCCTGCCGATGCAGGGGACGCGGGTTCGAGCCCTGGTCCAGGAAGATCCCACATGCCGCGGAGCGGCTGGGCCCATGAGCCATGGCTGCTGAGCCTGCGCATCCGGAGCCTGTGCTCCACAACGGGAGAGGCCACAACAGTGAGAGGCCCGCGTATCGCAAAATAATAAAATAAAATAAAGAAAGAAAGAAAGAAAGAAAGGAAGAAAGAAAGAAAGAAAGAAAAGGAAGAAAGAACAAAAACAAAAACAAGCATTGAGATGACTGAGGGATAAAGTGAGCTGATAGCAATACAGTCAGTCTCTTTCCTTTATCTCAGCTTTCGTTGTACGAATACTGACATTTCCTGCAAATGAGGAGCACCTAATATTAACTGAGAAACTATTATGTTCCAGGAACTGTGTCAGGCACTGAGGACACAGTGCAGGAAAGGACAGGTGTAATACCTGCCCTCAATGAGCTTACAGGCTAGAGAGGAAAACATCATACAACTGCCACAAAGAAGTGATCCCAGCTGCTTAGTCTGGGACATCAGGGAAAGTTTCACAGGTACAGTGACAGTTAGGCTGGGGATTAAAGGATAAGCAGGAATTTCTTAGGTAAAGTGGGAGGAATGGGAACAAGTTTTCTAGGTAGGAGGTAGAGCATGGGGAAAGGCCTTGGAGGGGGAAGTTGAAGGTGGTTAGGAATGGAGAGAAGCTGAAGATGGTAGGAGTACAGAGAATGAGGGGGATGAGGGCAGTGAGTAGCAGTGGGGAGGGAGGCCAGCCTGCCTGACTTCACTGGGCAGGATTTACTTGGCCATTTTGAGGATTTTAACAGAAGTGCTTTAGAACACCCCTACTTCTTCTGAGTCCTGTGAGTGGTATATAGAAATTAACATAGTTTTATTTGGTACTTTAGAGTTTGTAAAGAGTTTTGGAATATATTGTCTTCACTGAAGGAAGGAGCTGTGGTAGTTGTGTTCTGAGACCACAGACCAAGTCGGGGCAAAACTTAGCTGTGCATCTTCCTTCACACCCTTTTGTCTATAATACCCAGAAGGGGAAGCAATAAGTTGTAAGGTAGAGAACATGAACTATAGCTGTCTATAAAGGCTGCCAAGGCACCCCAGAGTACTGGAGCAAACTCACAGGGATGCCACTGAATATTTTAAATTTTTGAGGGAAATATAGTGATGGTCAGACACTAGGCAAACTGTCAGCTCCAGGTAGCTTATGCTTCAGCATTTAGATTGTACTGCATTTCTTTTGATGCCATCATATATTTTTTTCTTTATTGTGGTAAAATGTACATAACAAAATTTATCACTTTAACCATTTTTAAGTGTACAGTTCAGTGGAATTAAGTACAGGCATGTCTTTGTGCAAATATCCCCACTATCCACCTAGAGAACTTTCTCATCATCCCCAACTGAACTCCGTACCCATTAAACAACAGCTCCGCATTCTCCCCTCCCTTCAGCCTCTGGCAACCACCATTCTATTGTCTGTCTCTATGAATTTGACTACTGTAGTTACCTCAGATAAGTGGAATCATGCAACAGTTGTTCTTTTGTGTCTGGCTCATTTCACTTAAAATAATGTCTTCAAGGTTCATCCATGTTGCAACGCGCATCAGAATTTCTTTCCTTTCCGGGGTGAATAATATTCGATATATGTATGCCACATTTTCTTTATCTATTCATCTGTCAGTGATACGTGGGTTGTTTCTACCTTTTGGCTGCTGTGAATAATGCTGCTTTGAACATTGGTGTATAAATATCTGTTCAGATCCTTGCTTTCAATTCTTTTGAGTATATACCCAGAAGTGGAATTGCTGGATCATATGGTAATAATTCTATGTTTAAATTTTTTGAGCAACCACCATATTATTTGCTACAGTGGCTGCACCATTTTACATTCCCACAAGCAAGGCACCCTCATATCTTTGTGAAGTTGTGTTTATGGTAGTCATTATGGTAAAAAGGTAAGTATTACATTAAAATCAGGAAAGATCAGGAGATAAGAGTGGCGATGTTTAATCTGATTCCAAGATTTGAGAATTCTGTACATGTCTCCTTTGCAAGTAATTGCAGTTTTTTAAGAATAAAGTGCAAATAATTTTTTCTTTCAATTAATGTGTATTATTTTTTCAAATGGCTCTTATGTTATTAGGATATTAAATATCATTATGTATTTAACCTAACTTTAGTTAGGTATGTATTTAACCTAACTGCTTAATAAATGGAACAGTTAGTTATTTCCTCTGCCTTAGGAATGCCATGAAAGCAATTACTGAGACACTAAGGGGGCTATATAAACTGAGAGAGTCTGGAAACCTCTTGCCTAGAGGGTGAGTGTGAAGGAAAGAGTCATAGGAACCCTGGGGCTTTCTCCTCTCTTTTCTCTGTGGTTTATAACAAGGTGCTGTTGCCAGAATCATCCAAAACAGAAACAGTTTCTTGCTCCTTTCCAGTTTCTTTCACTTTTCCCAAAATGATACAAAGTTGAACAATGCCAGCAAGGCACTGAGCTTCCTCAAATGGGGATTAGGTAATGCAGTGTTTCATATTTAGTAATTTGGTTACATGAGTTAATAATTATGATCAAATTAGTTAATAATGCAGGCAAGTGCATCTTAAAAGTATATAATCTCCAGCCTCCTTCTTCTGGGTTGGTGGCACTAGCTTTAAATATCTTAACGGTTCTGACTTGATCAGAAATAACAGTTGTCTCCCCCAAATCAGTGTCAAGTCAAGCTAATAAAAACATATTTCAGAAGTCACTTCCTTCTGACATGTTCCATAGTCTCCCAGCAGAGACTTTGTTTATTTCACGTGTCCCCCAGATTTTGCTTATACTCCTTTCAATTAAGACATTTTCCCTACTGGATTTTGTTTATTTGTCTATGCTTATTTATTCACTTTTCCTCTAGAAAGTCAGATCCTGAGGACACCAACTTTAACTCATTTAGCTCTGAGACCCTATTTCCAGCAAGTATTAGTTTAATTATCTGAGGGAAAAAGAAACAGTAAAAAGTTACTAACTTCAGACCTAGGAATTCCACTTGTGTATTTTATCACAAGGATATAAGAGTAAAAAAAGTAAAAGGTTTATGGACAAAGATGTTAGTAGCATCATTTCTAATCCAAACAAATTGTAAAGAACTTTAAGTGTTCCACTATAGGGAGATGTTTAATTAAACTATCATACATCTGTTTAATAATCAGGGGGCCATTAAAAAGAATGCATACAAATAGTTTATAATAACAAGAAAATGCTTATATTAGTATACAAGTTAAAGAAAAGTAGGATTCAAAATTGTGCATATGATATGATCTCAATTTTTAAAAACAAAAACTGATATGATCTCAATTTTTCAAAACAAACAACAGAAAACCTATGCATTTAGAAGAAAAAAAAAACTCTGGGAGAAAATAGATTAAGACTATTTTTAACAATTACTGTCTCTGAATAATTGTTTTCTACTTAGTACTCTTGTTATGTTTTACATGATTTGTCTAAGCATGAGCCTTAATTTATGCTGTTTCCTCCTCTGGGAACACCTTTCATTTTTCTTTGTATGTGTGGAGCCAGTTCTCTCAGACCAACTCAAATACTAGCTCTTCCATGATGAATTTTTCCATCTACTTCTTTGACCTCCTATAGCTTTCATACAACTTTGAGCTAAAAATTATGTTATTTTTTAGATTTCCCTTTAATATCTTACAGTCAGTAGAAATGGAAAGTAGTCTGAATCAGGAGGCAGACTGCCCAAATTTGATTCTTCATCCTACACTTATTCCTTGAGTGACCTTCTATAAGTTATTTATTCTCTCAATGCCTCAGTTTCATTATATGTAAAATAGAGTCGTATCTTATATCTAGATATAAGTATCTCAGAGGCAGAGAGACCGTGTCTTTGTAGCCAATGATTTATCCTAAGGCTTTGCTGTATAGAAAGTAAAAACCTAGTTTAGTTAATTACATGTGATTTACATAGGGAACATCATAGTGTTGGTAGTAGACATATTCATAGACACAATCTACTTTGCAATAAAGTAGATCAGTAGTAATTGTGACCAGCTGTATGTGGTATGACCTTATATTTTAAAGGCTATTATTTTGTATTTAGCTATTATAACTCATATAATTCCATGAAGTTTCTCATTTGTTCATTTCATGGGAAAACGTTCTATTGAATTCACATTATGTGATGGTCACTGTTCTAGATTCTGGGGATAGAAGTGATAAAAAACTATTCTTGCTTTCCAGGCAAGGAACTTAACATTTAGTGTTCAAAGCAATGGTGAGTATAAAGTAGCATACAATTACAGCACAGTGTCAAGAGATATAGTAAAACCACACAAAAGATATATTGGAAGCACACAAGCAAGAAGCTACAACTCTTAAAGGGAAACAAGAAATGGCAAAACCTTTCTAGAGGAAGAAGAGATGCCTGAGCTGAGTCTCGGAGAATGAATAGGGATTATCCAGGTGAACTGGGTTTGAAAATGCCATTCAAGGAAAAGAAAACAGCAAGTCCAAAGGCCTGCGGTTTATTTTTTTTCTGACACTTGATTTTGGGGAGACACTGTTTTTTCTGGTCAAGTCAGAGCTGTTGAGATATTTAACAGTGGTGCTGCTGACCCAGAAGGAGGAGGCTCAGAGATTGTGTATATTTAGATGGAGTCTCATCATGAACTTGAAGGCAATTCAACATGTCTGGGACATAAATTACAGTCTAAAGCAAAGTGAAAACTGAGCCTGTGGAGGTGTTCATGTGTGCATGCTGCAGCCTGAAGCTGGAGAGGTGAGCCAGTGCCCTGTGCTAAGAGGCCTGATGCTGTGGAGGTGAGCATGTGACCCACCTGAGTCTGAGGAGGTGAACTTGGGTACCACACTAAGCTGGAGAGGTGACCTTATGTGCCATGCTAAAGGGGCCTAAATCCATCCTCACAACAAAAACAAGCCTGGAAGCCTTCTCAATAGGGAGTGACATCATTGGGTTAATTTTTTTAAAAGAATAAATTACAGGAATGGAAACTTACTAGGAGGCATTGCAGTGATCCAGGAAGACCTGAATAAAGGTAGATGCAGCACATAGTGGGAAACTGATTTGAGAAATACCAAGTCAAGCTCAACAGAATAGTAATGGATTGAGTGTGGGTAGTTAAAAAGAAGGAAATATCTGAAGTTCTCCCAAATATGTGACTTGGGAAAGTGAGTGAATGGTGATGACGATCACTGAGACAGAAATGCAGGAAGAACTGTCTGTTTTAGAAGGAAAAATAAAACCATGATTTTGAATGTAGTCTTGAGCTTGAGTTTCTGTGAGATATCCAGGCTGGACAGATACATATATGCTGGACTGCTGGATATTTGGTGTTTAGAGCTCAGAAAAGAGATCTAAGGAAAACTTCAGAGACCTAATGATAAAATAAGGCATTAAAAATGGAAGTAGAGAATAAAAAATCATGCACTCAAAAGAATAGAGGAAGCAAAAAAGTTAACAATTGTTGATATTGAGCATTTAATTTAGCTTGGAGCTTTCTAGAAGTCTGGACAAAATGGAAGCTGTTATTCTGTCCACATTATGTTTCCATTTGCCAGAGTTTATGAAAAAAGTGTATTTGCTCAATATAATATATTAGAAAATTTGGGGAAATGGCAGAGTGCTAATACACTCCCTGAAATTAAAAGCCGACAAACACAATTTAAAAACTCTGTGTTTACACTATTGGCACTGAAAACATTTCCCATGAGAGGGAAAATATTTGACCTTGTCAGAAGTCATAGGGAAATGTACCAACATATTGTTTAAATATTTGTAAGGATTGGATATCTTAGCAAAAAAAGCAATTTCTTAATGATTCCTTGTCAAATAGCACTTGGAATAACCTTTTTAGTTCTCTGAAGACTGATTGGTTAAAATTAACTGAAGTTTTATTTAAAACTCAATGAGAAGCCACTCAGGCCCAAACTACCATGTTTTCTTCTTGTTTTTCAGACATGCATTCCTTGCCAGATACTGGACACCATAATCACATTTTAAGTCAAGACCCCACAGAGCGGTCCTGCTGAGGAAACACCTGGCCCACATCTCTGCCATGGCTTGGTTGTGTGTATTTGTTGAAGAGATTTGATTATCTCAACTACCGCACATGTACACCATCCCCTTTATCCTCCTCTGGATGAGTACAAGTGTTTCCCCCAAAGAAGACAGCTAGCTCATCTTTAGAGTTGCTTAGTTTTTCAAACATGGTTTGCTCTGAGCTCAAGAGGAAGAATAAAAGCCTCAGGAATTTCAGCAGATTTTATTGTGATTTTATTAAGCAGAGCCCAGCTTGAACATCATCTGTGTACTGAGTTCCAGCTACATATCAGGCCCTTGCAAAAGTTGATGTACAGGGCTGCCAAGTTCTTTAGAGGTGTGGTGTATTAGTTTCCTAAGGCTGCCATAGCAAAGTGCAACAAACTGGATGGCTTAAACAGCAGAAATTTATTGTCTCACAGATCTGGAGGCCAGAAATCCCAGATCAAGGTGTTGGCAGGGTTGGTTCCTTCTGCAGTCTCTGAGGGAGAATCGGAACCATGCCTCTTCCCTAGCTTCTGGTGATTTGCTGGCAATCTTTGGCTTGTAGATACATTACCCTGATCTCCGCCTTCATCTTCCCATGGTATGTTACCAAGTGCCTGTCTCTCCCTATGCCTGTCTCTGTGTTCAAATTTCCCCTTTTTAAAAGGAGGCCTGACATATTGGATTAGGGCCCATCTTAATGACCTCATTTTAACTTAATTACCTCTGCAAAGCCCCCTATTTTAAAACAAGGTCGCATGTGAAGTACTGGGAGTTAGGGATTTAACATATCTTCTAGAGGCACAATTCCATCCATATGGTCTGCACTTTTGAAGAAAGTGAGGGGTTCTCAAACTTTGATATGCATTAGACTCATCAAAGGAGTAATAAGTCCTAGGGTCCCTTTCTCTTGCTGCCAGGGCACCTGACCCCTCTCTTCTGCACATCCCTGTCATTCCTACGGCAGCCAAGGAGAGTGGGATTACTTCCTATGTCTCTAACAGGGAAATATTTCCTAAAGCACACTCTGCAACGTCAGTCATGCAAGGCCCTCAGCAGTAAAAGATTCTACAGTCAGTTTAATTCTGGAAAGACATTCACAAATCCCACAATTAAAACAACAAGAGCAGCCCTTTAACTTGACTTTCTTTTTTCTTTTTTTTTTTTTTTGACTTGAGAATCTCACTTCCATCCCATGGAATTAATGTTCTACAGAGAACATTATGGGAAAGGCTAGTTTAATGGTTTACTGTTTACAAACATATTCACAGTTATTATCTCATTTGATTCTCAGAATGGGTTCTGGTGGAGGCAGAGTGTTATTATGGTTTTATTATGGAGAAACCACAGTTTATAGAGGTCCCATCATCGGCCAGGACCAGGTGGCCAAAAGCAACAGTGATAGAACTTGCATCTATGCCTCTTGATGATAAGTTCAGTGTTTTATACCCGCTTTGGCACAGAGTTTCTCAAGGTTGGAAGACTGTTATGTAATCTCTCCCTCCCTCTTTCTTTGCTACCACAGTTGAATTCAAGGCAATTCTTTAACATTTTCTAAGAAGCAACAACATCATTTCTGGGTGAAGGTGAGAAGGACAAAGCAGAGCGTAGGAAGCAAGTCTACACCCAGAACCCTGCCTCAGGCTGCTTGCCTTTTCCTCTCCCCCACATCTCGTTTTTATTTAGCAGTTGGTATGATTTCCCTCTCTCTCTCTTGTTTGCCTCTGCCCTTTTGGGAGAAACTCTACAGGCTTTATAAATAACCAGGCTTCAAACTCACTACACATTCTTCCTATTCCAATGTCATCTCTCCCTCTCTGCCCCACCCCCATCCTTAAGAGACCCTACGTTATGTTATTGGTTCCTGAGATGCTAGTGACATTCAGAACACAACTTTCATCTCTTGGATGCTGTCTGTTGCCATAGAAATTTGTCTGAAGGGACTCTTTGGGTTGCTGGAACATGCCTTGCGGGGATCACAAAAGCTCTCAGACACTGTTGGGGATGGCTAGTCTCTGCACAATTGTCCTCTGACTTATGAATGAGAAAATACTCCACCATTCCATTACTTCACCCACAACCCACAGAGGGCTGCTGCTCAAAGGCAGGGCCAGGGACAGATGCTCCATGTGTAAGGAGGAAGGCTGATTTAACTTAAGGAACATCTCTGGGTGCTCTATTACTGGAGGTGCAAGAGGAAAACTTCTCAGTTATTTGGGGAGTGGAAAAGGAGTTCATGTAGCAGAAGCTGTTGAGGGGATAGATGCTGTGCCACAGGACTGTAGAATTGCTATATGAAGCTGAGCCTTACACTCTTTCTGAGGTGGAGGTCTGATCTGACTATGGTGTGAAAGGCATGGCTGACTTTCTTGGTAACAACCTCAGCATCATCCCTGGGGTGATCTTAGCAGTAAGCCATCCCGGGGAAGGATGGGGTGTTGGCACTGAACCTGATTTCAGGTGGTGAGATACCCAGCTGTCAGCCTGTTCCTATGGGGAGAAGTGAAACTACAAAATTCAGTCTCCAAAGGAGTCTGTGAATTCCAGCCCATGTGGAACCATGCCAGTCTGAAGGGTGTTCAGGGAAGTAGGGATGTATGGCAGGAGGATGGTAAATAGTGAGCAAGACCAAAGGTCAGGTTTGCAGCTCCTGGGAGTCCATCTGTTAATAGGAGCCCTCCAGGCACTGCCTGGAGCGATTGAGAAAGGGATTAGGGTGACTATGGAAGGGAAAGGGATTGAGGTGAGTAGGGAAGGTAGACCTCCGCACTAATGAAACACTTTGCCGTACGTTGCACATCCCTTCCTGTTCCCACAACCCTGCCTTATGTTTGGCATTTGGTTCCTTATTTTTACTCTGGGTCTCTCAACCTCAGCACTGTTGACATTTCGGGCTGGATAATTCTTTGTTGGGGGAATTATCCTGGGCAATGTAGCGTCTTTGGTGGCATCCTTGACATTGACCCACTAGATGCCAGTAGCACTCCCCAAGTTGCAACAAAAAAAATGTCTCCAGACATTGTTCAATGTTCCCGAGGGGTGAAAAATTACAACTCCCCCTTCAGTTGAGAACTACTGCTCTAGAGAAAAGAACTTCAGGGGTGTTGGAAGAGCTAGGCCCTAAACAAATAGCATGGGGTTAAGGGCTGAACTTCAGTCCTGCCTGGAAAATAGACCAACAAAGAGAAGCAGGGGTTCTCACAGCTTCATTATATAAATACAAGCCATTCAGTAGGGATTCATAGAACACTAGAATGAGCACAGCTGGTACATAGGGCTCCATCACCCCGGGTACATTATGAACTGAGCCCATAGCAACAAGATTAACTCCAGACGTCACCTGTTGGCAGGATAGAGCATCCTTGAACTTGGTCAGTCTTGGTCGAAACGTTGTTTTCAAGAACAAAGTTTTGTTGTTCAAGAATTGAGAAATGCATGTAGGTCTCCATCAGCTGCAGCACTACAGGTTTAGGAAAAGTGATAACGAAAACTATGGTGATGAGGAGGATGATGAGGATGATTGTGATGATAAATGTTTATGTAAGACTTACCATGTACCAGACACTATTCTAAAACTTTGTCCTTTTCTTTTTCCATCTGGATATAAATCTGGCTCATTTCCTGACTTTTTTCAGGTCACTGTGTAAATGTTGCCACATCAGAGATGCTTTCCCTGGACATCTTGTGTAAAACAGCAAGTACCTCCCCATCACTCTACAGTCAGTTTAATTCTGGAAAGTAACTGTGTTACTGTTCTTCATAGCACCTATCTCCAGCTGGCATACTGCATATTTACTTTTTTCATTACCTGTCTCCTCACATATGATAGTAAGCTCTGTAAGAACAGAATCTTTTTTCTACTTCCATACAATACCAGCTATTTAATTTGAGGGACTGTTATGGGCTCAAAAATCCTATGCTGAAGACCTAACCCTTAGAACCTCAGAATGTGACTATATTTGGAAGCAGGGTCTTAAAAGAAGTGATTCTCATTAAAATTAGGTCATTTAGGGGAGGCCCTAATCCAATCTGACTGGTATCCTTATAAGAAAAGGAAACCTGGCTACACAAAGAGACACAGGGATGTGCATACACAGAGAAATATGTCCATGGAAGGACACAGTGAGAAGATGGCCATCTGCAAGTCAAGGAGAGGGGCCTCAGAAGAAACCAACCCTGCCAACATCTTGATCTTGGACTTTCAGACTCCAGAACTGTGGGAAACAAATTTCTGTTTCTGTTTTTAAGCTACCCAGTCTATGGGGTTTTGTTCTGACAGCCCTAGCAAACTAATACAGGGATCCAGTACAAAATGAAAATGTGGTCCCCTTATTCAAAAAGCAGGGGAAAAAGTGCTATTCGAGGTACTAAAATATTAAACTTTTTCTTTTCTTCCATGGTCTCCTGGCCCATCATGGTGGTTTTTATTTGCCGTTTAATGTTGCATTCTGTCGGGTACAGGCATCCTCACTAGGCCAGTGCCGACCCTCACAGGTGCCCACGTGCCTCCACTATGACTTGAGGCACTTGAGGTCCATGGGCTTCCAGGTTCCAGCTCCTGACTGATGCACTGTGCCACCCAGGGGTCATAGAAGTCAAGTCAGGCATATCCCCTTCTCATGGGCACACTACCCCAATCCATGGCAGATGGACAACCTCCAAGTGTAGCAAAACCTTTGTGCTGGGATGCTCTAGTTACCTGGATTGGGGGTGGTGACAGGTCACCTGCCAAGTCACACAGTGTCACTACCAGCCCAGAGCAGGAGTGGCTACTGTCACGCTCTCACCAAAGATACCACCGGACACACCCATAACTTACCCATTTCACATCTTCAGCCAGACCCTCTTAGGCAGCAGAGGGTGGCATGGTCCCTGGAAGGGAGCTGGTAGGGGGAGGTCAAGTGGGGTCAGAGCCCCAGGGAGCAGGGGAGCAGGTGGTCATCACCTGTTTCAGGGAGGCAGGACCACACATGAGAATGAGGCTCTAAGCTTCCATGCATTCTCCACCATTTCATCAGACTTCGCTTACAAAATACAAATTCAAAGACACAACTACTGAGAAACTCAAGTCAGCCAGCCTGGAGTATTAAACCCCAATGCCTAGAACAGTGCCTAGTATGGACTAGCTGCTCAATGAATATTTGTTAATAAATGAATACATTCATATCATTTAATCTTCATAACAATCCTAAGAGGTAGGTTTCCTCCACTCAACAAATGAGGATATTGAAGCACCTAGACGTTAATAATTTACTCAGGAATGAGAAACTAACATTTGGTTACATGATGGATCGGTGTGAAAGCTGAGGTTAGAGCCCAGTTCCTCTGATTGGGGGTGGGGAGAGCACTCTTAAATAGTAGTTAAGAGAATGGGCTTTGGAGTCAAACAGACTTGGGTTCGAGTCCTGACCCTGGCACATCACAGCCCTTAGACTTATGTAATTTTCTTTCATCTCTCTGAGCTCAGTTTTCTTATTTGTGAAGTGGGGATAATAACACCTACCTCATGGAATCGTTTTGATATTTACATAATGCCAGACTTTGCAGCATACCTGGCACTTGGTAAGCTCCAACCAATGGGCCTTGATATTGTTATTATTGGAGGCAGCATAGCACCTCTATGGACTCTAGAGCCAGCTGCCTGCGTCACATCCCAGCTCTTCTGTTTACTGAGGGAACCCTGGGAAAGTTACTTAATTACTTCACACCTCGATTTCCTCATCTTTAAAACTAGGGATAAAAATAGTACCTCTCTTATAGGGTTATATTGAAGATTAAAGGGACTAATGTTTATAAAACACTTAGAATAATACCTAGTACACAAATAAACTCTCTATGTTGATTTAATAAATAATTATTAGTCTGATAACTCTACCAACTAGCACTTTTCTGTTTATTCTTTAAAACTCATATCCTAAAGCTCAGTGTGTGCTAAGGCTGGGAATGGTCCAAGTCCTACACCTTCACTTGTATCTGTTACACTCTTCACAGCAGTGGGAATCACACTGAATGTGGAGTGAAATGATCCAGTTCCATCTCCTTTCCTTTGTTGACTTATACTCACTTCCCTTCTCTAAGACTCACTTTCCACAACTGGTGGGAAGGCATTGGACTAGATTCTTTCCTAGGCCTTTTCCAGTCCTAATTTTCTATATGTCTGTTCCCTTTCTAAAAATGTCCCTTGCCTTTCCCACTGCGGCCCCAGTGGTACTTGTGACCTGCTTGGTTTTCTCAGCTTCAATTTTGTGATGGGTAAAGAGTGCTTCTTGTTCTGGGGGCATATTTCACTCCTGATCTGACACATCAAAAAGAGTAATACAAACAGATGGGTTCGTTCTCCTGTGGGGATGTAGCTGGTGGGTTTGCCTCTGGAATTACTGGCCTCCCCCTTGCTGACTGTCTTCACTCCAAAAGGTCATTAATAGCATTGTCCTCAGTTCAGAAGATCTGTTTCCCATTTTCTTACCAATCTCCCCGCCAATCCACCTCTCGCTGAGTCCACCTCTCAGTGCTGGTAATCCTTCCTAAGCACCATCTCCCTGGGGCCCTGATACCCCCCCAAATCCCATAGATCCCTCCTCTGAATCTGACAAAAGAGATGACGAAGGGTGGATACCCTGAGAGTGAGGCCAGGTTGAAGACTTTATCTGTTCCTTGCAGCTGCATCTTTTGTGAGTTGCATTCTCCAGCTCGTCAATACCATTTCCCATTAAATTAAATAGCTTATTGACTGGTGTGCCACATGGCAATGGGGTTGATGGGATTCACAGGGACTCCTCACTCCTCCAAACCTCCCTGCAGCAATCACAGGTCACTGCTCAGTAAATCAGCTGGTAATGGAGTTTGAACTCTCAGAATCAGCTCTGTGCATCCTTTTGATTTGTTTTTAATTTGTATCAGTGGTAATTCTGTCTGTTTCAATTTATGTGATGGTATAGGCTGCAGAGCTGAGGAAGTGCCCTTTTTTTACCCCATTAACCACAGAGGGGGGCAACAACCTTTTCTGGCTTCTTTATGGTACCTGCTCCAGTGGGCAAGGAATGTCCCCCTTTCACAAAAGGTCCCCTTTTGTCAGGACTCACCAAAGTGCCTGCTGTCTCCACCAGATCCAGGATAGAGCACTGAACTTGTTTTCCCCAGGTCATACTTCCTTGTACCTCTCTGTTCAGAAGAGCTATAAAATGAACACAGGATGGGTGTGTCTCTAAGGAGGAGCTTGCACCCTGTGATCTCCAGGATGCTACGGCTGGCAAACTCCTTTCTGCCATGTTGGCTCTTAAGCATTTTGCATAACACTTCTGCTAGAAGCTAGGTCTGCTTCTTTAATCTAGGTCTGCCAGGTCATTCATCCTCAGGTGAATGCCATTTACAGCTGATTAGTGTCAGACCATGATTGTAAAGTAGATACATATAGTTTGCTGCAGTGCCCTTTAACTTCCTCTCAGAGGTCCTCTTTTCTCCCCTCTGGCCCTGTCAGAAATACAGAGATACAGAAGGGAAATTTAAAGCACATAAGAATGATTGAATGTAAATCCACTGGGATTCCCCAAGATGGGGTGTCCAAGGTTGGGAACAGTTCGGGGCTATGGAAGTAAACTGGTTTGACAGGGCAACTCCCTGCAGAGAAGCAGATGGGTCCATGTGCCATGGGAAAGGTCTCATATTGATTCCATGTGTTTCTGAAGGAAGGGCATGAGGGGGTCAGCAGTGAGCAAAAGTAGGACATAGAGTAGGAGCCACTATGAACTGTAACCCCAGCTCCACCCCCTGT
Source organism: Lipotes vexillifer (assembly GCF_000442215.2). Lineage (NCBI taxonomy): Eukaryota > Metazoa > Chordata > Mammalia > Artiodactyla > Lipotidae > Lipotes > Lipotes vexillifer. The sequence continues at coordinate 1,546,913 of NW_006778270.1, read as the reverse complement.
ATGATCCCATAAACTGTCAAAGAAAGTAAAAAAAAAAAAAAAAATGTGAAGAGGATAACATTGAACTCTAAGCAAGAGACAAAACCAAGAGTGGGTGCCCAGAATTCAGAGGGCCAGGTGGAATTCAACCTTGGAACTGGAGGATTCTAGGCATAATTCCCCAAAGCTTTAAGGAGGCTACAGGCCCGGCTGGCATCGGGATTACTGTCCCAGTGTACAGAGAGTGTGTTTCTGCTTCCACAAGAGGCCCTGTTGCCTCTGGTCTTAGGATGACCTCTTCTAAGCTCTGCAGGGCAGCACCACGTCTCTGTCTTCAGGTTGGGTTCCTTCTTTCCCTCTTATCATGGGATCTTCACTCTCTGTCTCACCTCCCATGTCCTAGAAGCTGGTTTAAAAAATATCCACGCTGTGTGGGGCACAGGAGGTAAATGGGAAATCTCTGTACCTTGCTCTCAATTTTCCTATGAGCTGCTCTAAAAGAATAAAGTCTTTAAAAAAAAGTCTATGTTGTCCCAGCTGAGAACAAACTTTCAATTGTTTAATTTTTTTTTTTTTTGCGATGCGCGGGCCTCTCACTGTTGTGGCCTTTCCCGTTGCGGAGCACAGGCTCCGGACGCGCAGGCTCAGCGGCCATGGCTCACGGGCCCAGCCGCTCCGCGGCATGTGGGATCTTCCCAGACCGGGACATGAACCCATGTCCCCTGCTTCGGCAGGCGGACTCTCAACCACTGCACCACCAGGGAAGCCCTCAACTGTTTAATTTTAAAATTCAAACTCTCTCCTAACCTCTCAGAGTTCGGGACTTCTTACTGTCTTCTGGTGTAAGCAGCACCTCTTGTAAAATTCATTTGCTAGTTTGTATTTAAGTGAAGCCCCATTAATCCTGAAGTTTAATTATTTAGTTAGAGTGAGTTCTTTTGACTCCCAAGTTATTGGTTCCTCCCATCTCTGTTCAGTTTATGAAATTGGACTCAGGGGGCCAGACTCCTACAACAGACCCATTTCATGGATCCAGTACCAATCAGACTGATGATTTTATGATGGGATTTAGAGATTAAGTTCTGGGAAGACAAGAGATGATTTTGGACAAAGGAAACTTCCCACTGAAATATCTCAGTTAATAAAAAGTAATATATGGAGAGTGCTTACTAAATGCTAGGCTTTTCACATGCATTATTTTGTTTACTCCTCCTATAATCCTATGAGACTGACTTGATGAAAATAACGCCCCTTTCCTCACCTGTAAAATGGGGATAATAATAATGTTTACCTTACTGGGTGCTTTTGAAAATCAAATAAAGTATAGTATATGTGATAAGAGTTTGTCAACCTCATGCATTTTTACAAATGTTAGTTGATGGTATTACTATGCTTCAAATCAAACCCCACGGGCAAGTGGTAATTTCAGGTGTAATTTCAGGTCTCTGAATAGTTTGCTGCCTCCCTCAGATCTACACTACTCAGCTCTGTAGCTGGAGCTGTGAATTTGATTACATCTCATTGCTTTGCTCTTAGGCACCAACATTTCTTTTCTACATTAAAGAAGAGTTGTAATAAGGCAGGAGTTTCTTTCTTAGCTCAGGGCCTGGGGTCCAAGTTAGCTTCCGAAGGGAACTGTTTTACAAGCCTTTGGCCAGCTAGCTGGATGACCCCCAGGTAGAGCTGCGTCCTCCCCTCCAGCTGAGGAGGAAGTCAGCAGTGCTGGAAGTGGCACAGCTTTGTCCATTGGATGCTCTCACATCTGACTCCTGGAAGCCTCTAGCTGCTTAATGGCTTCATTTAAGTGATAATATGAGCCCATTGTATGTCAGGTTGTTAAAATGGTGAAAACATATTGCACTAGGAGAGCATTATCTATGGTAACAGCATTATAATGGTTAGGGAATGTCGACAGAACTACATATGATATTCCCATAAACACCAGATGAATTCGGAACGATGAGGCTATTCATTCCAAGGGCGGCCAAGGCAAGAAGTAACACTCCATCTTCCAGGACCTCGTTTTACAAACATTGCAAAAGGAGGCATATGCAGGCAAGTGTTGACACATCAAAGTCAAACAGATGCACATGCTTCTCTGATTCATAACTGCTCTGGACACCCACTTACCCAGCCTCGAGGGAGTGCGTGAGCGCACAGATCTTTCTCCCGAGCCATGGGTTCCATGAGTCCAGGCTTCACCTCATTCTCCTAGGGAATTATAGGGGTGTCTGCTGCACAGGAAAGCATCAAGGCAGTCTAGCTGCCCACCATCCTACTCCCTGCACCCTCTGAGACCACCTCCAAAACTGTGGTTAAGTCAGGAAATCTGTCTTTGTCACCTCCAGCCCCGAGTTTCAGTCCTCTTGGGTATTTTAGTGTAACTCCCCAATACTCAACCCTAACACCTTCTGCTCTGATGTGCCAGACTTAAAGTATTGTCCCTTACATCTTAAAACAAGGGTCTACGAGGGCAGAGGGATTCCTTAGAAAATGCAGATGTAACTTTTAGCTTCAAATTTCAAGCTGGCGATCATAATAGTCACCTGCAATGCAGTGCTTACTACAAGCCAAGCAATGCATTTACGTTATCTGTAAATCTCAGAAACTTCTGCAAGGCAGAGTTTACAATTCCCATTATAGAGATGAAATAACTGTTAAATCACAAGCCAGAAAGGACAGAATTAGCTTTTAAATACAGGTCTGCAAAGCCCTTGTTTTGGGCTGGTTTGCGCAGTAAATTTTCTGACATCTCTAAGTCTGTTTTCTTATTCAGTAAGTTCTAAAACGGTGTCCCGCCTTACAAGGCTATTATGAAGGTCACTTGAGACGATGTATATAAATGCCTGTTGTGAAACTGCAAACCACGATACACATGTCTATAAGCACCAGTGCCAAATGAAAAGCCCTGGGTCTGGAGTTAACAAAACCTGGGTTCAAGTGCCTTATTGAAGAGCGTTCTTCAGTCAATCACTTTCTATCCTTACAAGATTAAGCCCTACCTTCTTCCTGTAAAACAAGTTGTGAGCACTGGCATCCTTTGCTATCTGCCTACTAGGTATCCTGCATTGTGCTGGGTCTAGAAGCTTCTGCTATAGTAGCTCATAGTCTCAAGGGGCGAATGCACTGTGTAAACAAATAGAGAGAATAAAAGGTCCTAAGTGCTATAATAGAGGTAAGTGTAAATTGTTTTGGGAGCACCAATGAGGCAAAGCACCTCGTCCTCAACAACCTCATTACAAGCAAACAGGTGGGTGGTGCTCTATCAAAATTAACAGGATGAAAGATATTGCAAAACAATATGTGCCCAAGTGCTTGGGAAACTAAAGCACTAAACACAGGGAGGGAGAGTTTATGATTCACCCAAAGGAAAGAATTGCTATCTGAGGGATTCCCATGCCAGCGGGGGAATATTTTCAGGGGAAAATCATCCTGGTGGCTCCTACGTGAGACATTTGGGGGGGTTTTCTGGTCACTCTGCTCTGCTATAAGCCCTGTGTCTCAATGTCATCCTGAAATCCCTCTTTCCTCTATTATAACTTCCCTCTATTTTAAAGGGCAAAAAATTGTGACCTGAAGTGCTTGTAGTCCAGAGGCTTTCCCATCACCTGGAGCACTGAGCCCCAGGAAATCCCCCAAGACCAGAAGGAATGGCCTTTATGCTTTTAGAAAGTGAGGAGATAGGAAGCTCTAAAGCCCTGATCTCCCAGCCCCGGGGGAGGTTGAGGCCAGGGGAGATTTCTGGCAGCCTCTAACACTGCAATTCTCCCAGCTTACCTGGCTGTGATTTGGAGTTAGGGCTGTTGTTTTTCACTGCATAATAAGGGAGATCCTAGCAAAAGACCAATGCATTCCTCTGTTAAAATATTTTGTTACCTAAACCCACATAGGGTGTGACTGCATTTATGTGAAGTGTCCAGAGTAGGCAAACCCATCAAAAAAGAAAGCAGATTAGTAGTTGCCTAGCACTGAGCAGTGAGCAGGGTGAGGCCTGGGAAAGGGTGGGGAGTGATTGCTAATGTGTCCAGGGGTTCTTTCTGAGGTGATGAAAATATTCTAAAGTTGACTGCGGTGATGGTTGCAAACTCCATAAATATACTAAAACTACTGAATTGTATAATTTAAATTGGTGAATTGTATTTTATGTGAATTATATCTCAATAAAGCTGTGAAAACAAAACAAAAAACACAGAAATGCCAAGGTTTCGTCTGAGAGACACAATAAGGAGTCTCTTGGCAGAGAGACAAAACCATACCAGAAGCTGGGCTCTGACCCTCCAAGTTTAAGTTCCCAGCTAGGGTTCTGTCACTCTCTTCCACCTGCCATGATGACAGATACCCAGGGAAAGCTGGTGCTCACCCAGAACAGAGTCCTGCCTGGGTCTCCCCTCCACTGCCAACTGCCTAATGTACCCCAGCTCAAGGCAGAAGAGCTTTCCTTCTAAGCAATGAAGGCTGTTACATCTATGTTAAAAGCACTATTAGCAAGAGTGGAGTGGGGAAATGGGGAGTTAATGTTTAATGGGTGCAGAGTTTCCATTTTGCAGGATGAAAAGCATTCTGGAGATGGATGGTAGTGATGATTATATAACAATGAATGCATTTAATACCACTCAACTGTACAATAAAAAAATAATTAAAATGGTAAATTTTATGTTATGTGTATTTTAACACAATTTAAAAAAAAAGACTGTTATCACATAATTGAGGTGGCCTCCAAAACATTATTCAAAGAAGAGAGTAAGGAAAAGGGGAATGCCCTCCAGCGATGGTAAGGGAGGTAAGCAACTAATCAGAGCTTAGTCAATATGACAATGCTGCCTACTGGGGGAATCTTGAAACCATATTCCTACAAATGAAAAGGGTGCTTCTTCTTTTCCAGGGTCCTTGATCCTGGAGAAGAGCTCTGTGCCATGTTGTACTGTATTGAGAGTTGACAGAACCCTATCCTATGCCAGGTGTTTTCGAAAGACATTATTAAATACCAGTCACATAGCAAAAGGAGTTTGGTGTTGCAGTGCTGTGTCTTAACCATCTCACTTTCCAGACTTGACATGCTGCTCTCATCTGACCAAGGTTTTCTTGTTTTTTGGTGTTTTTTCCTCAAATTAAAATTATGCTCACCACCCACCCCAAACTCCTCCATTGTTCCCAAGCTCTTCCACCCAGTTGCTCAGGCTAGAAACCTCGAGGGGATCTTTGGCAACTCCATCGCCTCCCAATCGATCATCAAAAGCTTCTTAATTCTAAGTCCAAGTTATCTCATGAGTATGTCCGCTCACTTCCAACAACACTGCCTCCACCGAGTCCAAGCCACTGGTCTCACTAATCTACACTCCTACAATAGCTTAAGTGGTCCCCTCACTTCAGTCCCTGTGTCCCTACCCCACCCCCCAACTTCATTCTTCAAGTAACAGCCAGAGTGATCTTTTTAGAGATTAAATCAGATTAAGTTACTCCTGGACCAAAACTTCACAGGCTAGCCATCCCAGCCAGAACAAACTTCCTGTGGCCTGAGGTGCTCTGCACTATCTACCACCCGCCGGCCTCTGCCCGTGTCACCTTCCTCCTTGCTCACCCAGTTTACTGGTCTTTCCCAGTGCTTTAAAGGTCCCAAGCTCTTTTCCTGGCTAATTCCTATTCATCCTTCAGTTCTCAGTTTAAATATCACTTATGCGGAGAAACCATTAATTAATTCATTTACTACTTATTCATTTGTTCAATAAATATAGTACTTAACACAATTTGTCATCGTGAATTGATTGTTTGCTTTTTAAAAATGTCTTTCTTCCTGTAATGCACGAAGGTCTTTAGAGATGGAGACTACAATTCACCACTGTATTGCTTTCACAAATAATATTCGATAAATATTTGCTGAATGAATGAATGAATCTTTAAATGGAAGTCCTTTTTCTTTCTGCGAGTGTGTGGCATATGGAAGGTTTATTGCTTTTTTCTCTTTCTGACTTACTCCACTTCATAAGATAACAGCCTATGAGGCTGAGGGTGATGGGAGTTAGACTGGCCAAACTCTTTCTAATATGAATCAGCATTGGTTAATAAATGATAATAACAATGACTAAGATTTGTACAGAGTTTTACAATTTGCAAAACATTTTACACATGCATTATCTTCTTCAACTTAATAAACACAATCTACCCCTTGGCTGCTCTATAAAAATTGGATTAAAAAAAAAAGAAAGGAAAAACTTGATGACAACAGGGATGAGGCTGTTGTAATATTTAAAGTTCACGAGTAAAACATCGGTGAGTTAGAAAAAGAGTGAAAACACTTCAACATGGTTGCTCCTTTCAAAACCTGGGGGCACTTTGTGGGTTTGTAGAAACAAAGGTACATCTTTTAAGTCCTTTGTATCTGTGTCCTATCAGAGCTCTGGGCTGCTCACCATTTGGATTAGATCCCAAGGTGTAGTGTATGCAACATGATGGATTCCACCCCAGTTTTCCATTATCATGAAGAGTCCTCCCAAAACCTCAAGGACAAAGCAGCATCTCTGCAAATAGAATCTGGAGTTCAGGATCCATTTGTTGTTGCTTATAAGGTGAGGAATTTTTCCCTGTATTGAATGCTACAAAAGCAGCCACATTTGGGGATTACTTAAGTTGAACTATTCTTCCCCCTTCTCTTTCTTCCTTCCTGTTTTCTTCTAAAAGTCTTTTCTTTTTACCTGTACCATATATAGAATGAGCCTTTCAGAGTGCAAGGACCCACAATACTGATTAGAAGCAGATTTAGGAAGCTGACTAGGGTATCTGCACAAACGATAATTCACAGGCTTAAGTGGAAGAGACCCCCAAATACGTATCCTTCCACAACTTAGCAACTGTCTTACACTACAGAATAAATGTCCAGAGGTCTTTAACTCTGGGCAGTGTAGCATGGCATCTTCAAGGATTCTGCCTGGCACTTTCAATCTTCTTCTTCTCTTGGTATTGATTCTCTGGTGTCATGATCAGCCAAAGGCCAGCCTGAGGGGTTAGAGGCCCCTGGGAGGCAGAGAAGGGTGAAGTGACAGAAAAGATAGATCTATTGCCTTGAACACCCTCCAGCTCATCCAGTCATGGAGTTGGTCAGGGTCAGACCTGTATAATGCTTGGATGGGAGACCAGCTTGGAATAAAATAGCAGGTGCTGTAGGCTGAGAGACCAGATGCTACAGGGAAGTGGGCACTGGAATTCCTCCACCAGTTGGAGCCATGATTTTTGGCAAGTCACTCTCCCCCTCCCCTCCAAACTGACTGATTTGGTCTGATGGTCTCTAAGGTCCTATTTACTCTAATATTCTATGGCCCTAAATTTTATTTACTCATTACACAAGGCCTCAGAAAAATGAGGATGTAGTCAATGATGTCAAAGGCTAAAGAGAAGATAAGGTAAAGACTGAAATGTATCCAATGATTTTGGCAGTTGGTGAATGGGATGGCTGGGGTGGAAGAACATGTTGAATTGAAGAATGAAGAGAAAATAAGTGGAAATAGATTGTCAAGGAGAAAAAGGCATAGAGCAGTAGCCAGAGCTAAGATGAGGCTGATGAAATTAGGGGAAAGAAACAATACAAATATGAAACATACCTCATTATAAGATATGTACAAGCAATCAAAGTGGTCCTATACTATTCAACTCGTAGGAGATTTTTCAGTTCTTAAAAGAATATCCACCAGTGTTGAGTGAAAATGGGATTCCTGAGTGTTGCACTTTTTGTTTCAGGATGACCTGGTGAGAAGAAGACAATGCTTTGGAAATGGGAGGACAGCGAATTGTGCTCAACAGAAGGATGAGAGACTCTTTCTTCTTATTCCATGAAGTTCTAGAATTCAAGAAATAGAACATTCCTGGACATTGCAGATGTGAAGATACAGGGGAAAGGGCACGGCTTTAGAGTGTGGCAGACCCGAGTCCAATCACAGCCACGGGAACAGCGTCAGACAGAGCCTTCTGGGCACCCAGGCGGGCTCGTGACTTGGCCTCTCTTCAATTTAATATTTTTAAATCATGTGTTCAACACATATTTAGGGGAAAAGCTGATGAAAGCGAGGATAAAGAGCTGGGGGCCGTGACCCAACTCTGTCCCCACACGTCACCCCTCATCCAGCAAGACAGGGGCGGACATTCACTCAAACTTTCTCGCCAGAAAAGGCAGTTTAGCAAGTCTTTTAGAGGTCTTACTTCCTATCCCAAATGACTTTTAAAGTCTTCTGTTCCCGTGGTCTCCTGAAGATAAACATGTATATGTATATATGTGTGTATGTGTCTATGTGTATATGTGTGTCTATGTATACCTATAATTTACCTGAGAGTTAAAAAAAATACAGTTGCTTCTCTTTATTCACAGTAGTTTTGTTCTATAAAGTTGCCATAAACCCTGAATTAGTGAATACTGAACCACTGCTCTTAGGTGGAATATAGGGTTAGGTTCCTGGGAGCCTCTGGCCATGACATTTTCATCAACTGATGAAGATGTAACGTTTCTTACGTGCATTTCTGTTTAAAGGCACTGTATTTACTATATGTCATTGATTCAGTAACATTGAACTCACAGCCAACAGCACTATAACTCACGTCTGGGTGAAGCTTATCTAACACATGTATTCTCTCCATAAGGTACCTCACAGCCTTCTTGTGCTTAGGAACAGTAGATAGAACTTCAGCACTACACTTGGGGCCATTTTAAACAGTGAACTCATCAACAAAAAGTACAAACATGTAAAAAGAAAATGCAGCACTAAATAGACCATAAAAAGGACACTTGTTTATAGCATCAGAGCTGAAATAAGAAGGCAGAGGGTCATGTCATTTGACCTCATCTGAGAACATGCACGTTGGATGACTCAAGTTTTTCATCAATCTGCTCATGTCTTCAAATGACCGTGAAAGAACCATGCGTATTGATTTGAGGTTAAAAATAAATTTTAGCTTATAGGTGAATTCACAAATACAAAATCCATGAATGCTGTGCAAGTATGTATGTATCTGTTGATACTGGGCAAGTTCTCTGATCTCTTTAAGCCTAATTATAAAATAAGATTAATGATGCCTCCTTACAGTACTATGTGAGGATTAAATGAAATAATCTATGTAAAGCATCTGCAGAATACACAGCACACTTCCTGAGACACTGAGGAGGAAAGCCATCCCTCTTTCCTGTCCACTCTCCTTTCTCTTCATTTGGCTGCCTCATTTTTCCACCAGAGCATCCAAGGTAAAGAGCTCTAACTTTTAATCTGGCTAGAACATTTTCCCCTTGTATTAAAATTGTCTTGAAAAACCATTAGGCTGATTTTTAATCATCGCAGCTCATACGTCTCCTATTGCAAACGTCAAATATTCAATGCTTGCTTGATTTTCTCAGATCTTCTCTCGCACATTTTGTATTTGAAGGTAAATCCATGCCTAATAAAAGAGCCCTTTTGTATCCAGGCTAGATGCATCTGAGACTTGAATGCCTTTGTTTTCTCTCCTGTTTTTATTTTCTGTTTTGTTTCTCTTCTCTGCCTGATCAATACCTTCCCATCTGAAGAAGCAAAGTATTCTCTCTGTTTTGTTCCCCTTGCTGCTGATTCTGACTCAAGGGGATAAGGGTGGGCATGGAGAAAGAGAGACAGAGTCTATATTTAACCACAAAGATAATTCCTTCTCCTTGACAAGTCCAGCAACTCCAGAGAGAATTTGACATTTGAGGGAACTGAGTAGCAAAAGTAATTCTTATTTATCTGGCTCTTGGAACAGAAGGTATTGGAAGCAGCAATGAACTTCAGGGGTGAGAATGAGTCAGGGATTTGGGGGAGGGAATATATTGTAGGTAAAGAAGGAGAAATTAGTCATCAACAGTGGTGAAAGGACAGAGAGCAAGACTCCTGAACTGGCTTCCTTAAATACACTACACTAGCTCCGGGAGGACTGTGGGGCTTTGGAGTGGGACACACGGCACGGATGGAGAACTGATGGTGGTCCCAGCTGCTTAAATACTCTGCATCCTAGATCAGCACTTCTCAAACTTTGATGTGCACACGAATCAACTCTGGATCTTGTTAAAATGCAGATTCTAGTTCAGTAGGTCTGGGGTGGATCCCAAGATTTTGCATTTCTAGCAAGTTTCCGAATGAGGCTAATGCCGCTGGTCCTTGGATCCTACTTTGAGAAGCAAGACTGTAATAAATTGTTTTGGGAGAGCATAGGCAAAGAAAAACAAGGGAAGGTAGTTGGACAGCCACCTCCTCTTCTACGCTGCCTATCTGTTTCCAAAACCTCACTTTGTATTTACCTCCCTACTCATCCTCCCTACTCTACACTCAAAACCCTTGGAGAGCAGGGACTGAGTTTTGTCGATCTTTTCATAGAGGGCTTTGTCCAGAGTAGACACTTCATAAATATTAAAAGTTGTACTTAGAAACATCCCTCTTCCTCCATAAAGCTTTGCCAGATCATTCCAGCCCTACAGCACTTATCATCTGTATCATTCATTTGGCAATTAATCTTATACAGTCTTATGACAGTTTTTGTATTGTTGTACTGGACTGTTACATACCTTTTAAATTGCTATTTATTTTTTATCCCCTTTATGTATTGACTCTGTAGCTGGATTGTAAATAAATTCTTTGAGTTGAGGGACTGTATTTTCATTTATTCATCAATCATTTGTACCTACCTTGTATAAGGTGGTGTGGTGGGGTCTTGATACATGAGATAAATAAGTTGGGGTCACTGAGGGACAGAACAGTATAGTGAGAAGGGCTCAACTCTCAATACCAGAGATAACTAATCTTGAATCTTAGATCTGCTACTTTTTAGCTGTGTGACCATAGACAAAATACTTAACACACCCCAACCTTGACTTTTTCTGCTGTAAAATGGGCGAAAACCATTAATATTGTGGTGAGTTTGGCTGAAATGATATATAGACAGTCCCTGTGATGAGCACCTATTGGACATTCAGAAAAAAATAATTCCTTGTTCTTTGGAAAGTTACCACCAAATAGTTTAGGAAAAAAACACTAAATACACAAATAGCCAAAGCACCAGAGACACTATATTAGTGGAGCCCTTCTTTGTAATTGCCACAGGGCCTAGCAGGCAAGGGCTTAATAAATGCTTAATGTTGATTGAAGGCAACGATAGCACCTCTACCAGAAAGGTGTTTGAGAGAGTTAAGTGGATTTAATCCACTTTATTTTTATTTTTTCATTTATTTGAAGTATAGTTGACTTATAATATTATATTAGTTTCAGGTGTACAACATAGTGATTCAACATTTTTATAGATAACACACATGCAAAGTTATTATAATATTGTTGACTATCTTCCCTGTGCTGCACATTACCCAATTTATTTATTTAAATCCAACATACTTTTATTGGCTCTTCCCATGATCAGGCCATGAACAAGGCTCTGTAAGGGCATAAGGGTCTGTCCTTGCCTTCATGGGGCTGCTTACAAAAAAAAAAAAAAAGTAATTAAAGGATGTATGACATAAGCAAGAGCTGGAAGTACAAATGAAAAATAAGCTGAGGATAGTAAAGAAATATCTATTCTGATGATGGCAGTAATGAGGAGGAGGAAAAGATGGCACCTGAGAAAAAAGAGGATGTGAATATCAGTGCAGAAGAGGAGGGAGCCATTAGGACAGCTTGGGAGGAACAGTTGGCAGAAGGCAGCACACAAGTATTTCTGTTGCTGTGACACGGCTGACTAGATCACGACACCGCCAGAGGGCCCTCCCCGGAAGGACCTCATTTACTCTGACACCTTCACTGTGAATGTTAATCTCTCATTTGGTCCAGGTGAGGAACCAGAGGCAGTGTCTGGGACATGGTGTTCCCACCTAGAGACAAGGCAGTGTGAATGTCTGGTGTCCTGACTGCTAGCCAGGAGATTGGGCTGGGTCCACTTTGCAATAACCAAAAGTAAGAAGATCAGGAGAGTAGGAGAGCAGAAGAGCATTTACTTTCTTCTGCCTTTTGGGTCAGATTGCTTCCCCTAGTTGTCTATCTGGACCAAGGCCAATTATTTCTTCTACCCTAGTCTTCATGTGTTTCTGAGACAGCACTGAAAACCTGAATTGACTAACTATGGCCTCTAGTTTTGGCCAATCCAGGAATTTCTGGTAGTGGCTGCCATAAGGAGAAAATGAGCCCAGAGAGGTTAAAAATGTAAGTCTGTCTGACCCATCATGGTGCTTAATTCTTAGCCTCTAATTGAACCCTGCTGCTTTAATACTGCCTTGAGAATCCATTAGAATAAACTCAGGCCTGATGTATAGTCAGTGTTCCTGCCACATGTAAGGATGTCACCCAGAAGTGGCTCTTGGTGTTTCAGGGTGCCAGGTTACATGAGCGCCACCTTTAATTGTGCTTACTCTCTTAGAGAAGCTGTGCAGAATGTTCTTCAATCCAGGAAAGCCATTCAGAGGGATCTTACTTGACCTAACCCAAAAGAGAAATACTTTTCAAAGCTGTGTAGGCTTCTCCAAACACTCCTAGAAGCTAACAGATTTCACGCTCACTTCAATCACCCAGCAAATAAGCATGGGTCACCAAACCATAAATCAGCAGTTCATAGATTTTCATTTATGTGCTTCAGCCTTGAGTATAGTTTGTAATTATCTTTTAATTTGTATTCTCTCCTCTCTGTTTCTTCAGCCTTCCAGCACCTTCAGGTTAGAGGGTGCTGCCATGACGTCCTGATCCTAGGTGATCTAGGGGAAGGAAGGATGCAACTGGATGGCAGAATCCAGGAGTTGGGGGAGAGGGAGGAACAGGTTGGATCTCATGATAACTCAGCCCAGGAGGAATCTGGCTTGCAGTTCCTATTACATCAGCCTCCAGAGAAGAATGGGTGAGTGGTTAAAACATAAACATTAGAGTTGGGGAAGCCTTCTGATTAAAATGGGCAGCTAGGTGACCTGAGTGTGGCATCAACTGAAAAAATCCATCTCCAGTACCAGGCCTATTAAAGACCATGGGTGGAAATTAACCTTGCTTAGCACAGTGATTAAGCTGCCGTCAATTGAGCCCTTTTCCACCAGCGCTTAAAAATGTACTAATTTTTCTTTTCTCTAATTGGATTAAAATGAACAAAACCCAAGACCTCAGGGGAAAGAAAGCCAAGCAGAAACCACACTCTCTAGTGGCTCCAAACTCTGGCAACTGTGCTGCTCCAGGTGTGAGAGTGCTATATGCCCCTTTGATGCCTGGACTCAGCAAGCTGGACATCTGACTTTTATTACTGAAAGCAAACTCTGCTAGGGTGGGGTCTGAAGTAGACTTGCTTCAGACCCTACTGACCACGAGAGTCAGAAAGAGAAGTGAACGGTGTCCTTCTTGCTCTCTTAGGACATTAGGAACCTCTGGCTGGTGATGGGCACCTGACTACATTTGTCTTCCCACTGAATTCAGACCTTGTGATATGTCTCTCTTATTTCTGAAAAAAAGTCTGTATCTTGGCTTCCCTGGTGGCACAGTGGTTGAGAGTCCACCTGCCGATGCAGGGGACACGGGTTCGTGCCCCGGTCCGGGAGGATCCCACATGCCGCGGAGTGGCTGGGCCCGTGGGCCATGGCCTCTGAGCCTGTGCGTCCGGAGCCTGTGCTCTGCAACGGGAGAGGCCACAACAGTGAGAGGCCCGCGTACCACAAAAAACAAGACAAACAAACAAACAAAAAAGTCTGTATCTTTCTCACATTAGCCTGACATAAGTAAGAAGGATAGCTAAATACTGAGGATGATGAATGCTCTGGGTGATGGTAATACAGGCCTGTATAGTATCTTTGGATGAATCAGAAAAAGGTGACCTTCTGGGAGGACATAGGTGCTTGTCTGTACTGCTCGATGACCAGATAGAACATCTGTGAAAAGAAGGGTGGTCCGTCGTAGGAGTGAAGGTGAGGAAGGAGGAATCAGACACAGCCCTGATGGTACACAAGTTGATAAGCAGAATGCAGGTTGGATTTCAGCCATCCCTCCCCACCTCAGCTGGGTGTACTGGGGG
>NW_006778270.1:1516158-1532920 GCF_000442215.2 Lipotes vexillifer | reverse complement strand
CCTGCGGAACCACAAGTGGTGGCCCTCGTGACAATCTGGGAAGCAAGGAAGAAGCTTGGGATACCTCAAGGTACCAAGGCTGTAAGAGGAGGAGGAGAGACCATTTACTTTTATAGACCTTTCTTAGCAGAGTCTACAGGACTCTGGCTGGCTGGCAGGCTCTGGGCTCCGCTAAACAAGTGCTGGCTAATTAGGAAGCAGGGCTCTTAGACTAAAGTGTAGCTGAAGCCACAGAACAGGAAGAGGTGACAAGGGAAAGAAATAATTTCTGCTTTCCCAGATATATGTCCTGATCAGCACAAACTCATCTATCCCCTATGGGCTGCCACCTCTATCCAGACTTTCCTATAGTCCTTGGTGCTGTATATTCAGAAAGACAGTTATAATATCCCTCCAACCTTCACCACAGACGGAGTCAGGACGCACTCTCACACGCTGATGAGAGTTCATACCCAGGTCTAGGTGGCACACTTGCCCTACATCCAAGGTTGTTTGTGTGCCTCTTTTATGTCTTAGTCCCCAGCCACTATGGACTCAAAGGGGTTTAAGAGGAGGATGTAGGAAGAGAAATGATTTCAACCAATGACCTGAATAAGTGAGAGGAATTTCAGAGCCAGACAATGATTGCTGTGCAAGAAAAAATCTGTTGGGGGTGATCTGAAAGTGACTAGATGTATACCTCTCTGCATGTCTAGATACATACATAGAGTTCTCTACTGTCTCTCTCTCTCTCTCTCTCTCTCTCTCAAATGATGGTTCTATTTCAGTAATAGAAACTAATTGCTTTCTTCTTGCTAAGTATGTTTCCTTCCTGAATACTGCCTCTTCTTTAATAACCTAAAAAAACATTACCATATGAATAGGTTTCAGCCAGCAGAATCAGGAGACTTTTCTGGGGTTTACCAGATGCTTATAACAAACTCTATACTCAGGAGCCCCAGTTAAAAATTTATCACTGTTGTTTATTCCCCTCCACCTCCATACATCTGCACGCATCCTTTCTTCTATGGGAATACAAGTCTTAGCATGGGATCCAGATTCTGAGGGTCCCTCCTGAACCTTCTTCAGTGACTTTTTGAGCAGAGTCAGCCTATATCATCAGCTATGATGGGTTTTCTTTGCATTCCTCTATCACTGTATACCTGAGGGCACAGGCTTAGGGCTCTGTTCAGCTCTGACAACATCCTCTTGACTAAGATGGGGTTGGAAGACTATAGCCTATGGGTCAAACCTGGCCGGCTGCCTGTTTTTTATGACCAGTGAGCTAAGAATGTTTTTACATTTTAAAATGGTTGAATAAAAACCAAAAGAAGAAGTCTATTTCATGACACATGAAAATGATATGAAATTCAAATTTGACTGGCAAAGTGGAGTAGTTTGCAAGACAGATGGTATGACCAACAAAGCCCAGATTATATACTCTCTGGCCCTTCAAAGAAAATGTGTGCCCACTGGGGGCTAACTAATGGAGCTCCAGGTCATGGGTACAAGCTTGTTTCCTAGGCCAGGTCAGCCCACAGAAGGCAATAAACCAGAAATAGGTTTCCCACTGGAGACTAGAATTGGGTATTTGAATTAAAATGTGCATGGGGATTTCTGCACATAGATTTTGGAAAAGCATGGCTGATATGCACATGATACATGCAATTTCTTCCCCACAAAAAATTCAGGGTGTCCCATTAATGGGACCATGGTTGCATCAGATGTCTTGTCCTTAGGTCAGGTTGTCAAAAGGGACTTATACGGGCCAATGGCAATGTGATTTGTCTGGATAGATGACTCTGCTATCGATGAGTTCATTCCTGATAACTGTGAAATATTCAGGATCTACTTGCTCTTATAAGTGAAACAAAATCCACAAGGAATGTAGTAATTACGAGGGCACCAGCTTCCTTCCTTATATCTGCAACATCCCTGTCTAACTCCAAATGCAACTTTTCCTCTGGCTGGACACTTAGGAGGAAATGAGTTTTGAGTAGCTGGGTGTGGTTCAATGCCTGACTCCTGTGCATCTCAATCCTAGCCATGTAACCCTTTTATTTTGAGGACTCTTTTCTAAAAAATCAGATGCCTATGCCTTACTCAAGAGATTCTGGTTGAATGAAGGTGGTCAAAAGGCACAAACCTCCACTTATAAGATAAGTAAGTACTAGGGACATAATATACATCATAAATATAACTGACACTGCTGTATGTTATATATGAAATTTGTTGAGAGTAAATCCTAAGAGTTCTCATCACAAGGAAAAAATATATATTTTCTTTTCTTTTATATCTATATGAGGTGATGTATGGTCACTAAATTTAGTGATAATCCATTCATGATGTATGCAAGTCAAATCATTACCCTGTATACCTTGAACTTATACAAGTGCTGTACGTCAGTTATATCTCAATAGAACTGGAAGAAAACAAATGAGAGTCTAGTTCTGTGGCCCCCCATGGAGACCAGTCATTTGAATTTCAAAAGCTGCCCAGGTGACGCTGATATATACCAAAGACAGAATTGTTTTCCTCAGAGGTGTCATTAGTAATGTTTATACCTCAAAAAGCTTCAAAGAAAACATGTCCCTGCCCCTCTTCCTCTGGTGCAATCCTTTGATTCTATTCAGTTGGTTCAGTGAGTGTGTAATGAGAACTTACCATAAGCCAGGCACTTAGCTAGGGCATGTGGGTACCAAGGTGAACAAGACACTGCACCCACCTCCAAGGGCCCCATAGCCTGAGGGGGGATGAGTGGGGGGGACAGAACACACTTGAATGACCCCACCCTGTTGCATGCTCCCGTGGGTCATGCTGCCAGTGCAGCGTGATGCCAGATAGGGGTGGTCTGAGCTGCTGTGACTCACAGAAGAGGCCATGTACCTGCCTTTTAACCCATATTCACTTGGTTGGGCTCTTGACTTTCATTTAACTGTGCCACCACCCTGTCTCTTTGCCGGGTCTGTCAGCTCTCTTCTGGCCAGGCTCACAGGGGCACCTGTAATTCCAGGGGAGAGGAAAGCTTTGGGAGGCTCTCCAGCTCTCCTCTCAACTGGGAGAATCTTCTTTCCTTCACCTTGGCCCTCATCCCAGGGGCTGGAAGGCACGATGACGTTTGCACGCAGCTGTCGATTCAGCTGATGGATGCATGAGGCTGGGAGCAGGGCGCAGGGGCAGTCTTGCATGGGTGGCTATATTGGCCCTGTGGCGCTCAGCTCGGAGATAATAAAAACTTTCTTCTTTTCTTTTCTCATTTTGTTATCAGTAAATGAAGCAGATCCGCTGCCAGGGTGACACAGGGTGGGACGAGATGTGTACTGACAAGGTGCCTGAATATATATTTTTCTGAACTATGATGAAGTTTTTTCAACCGAGTCAGTATTCTGACCAGTGTCCCATGTTGACACTTTTATTATCTGTAGCTCAATTTCATGGAGCAGATTTGGCTTTCTTTTCCAATCATAAGATTCTTTTCAAAAGAAATCAGCCTCACTTACTGGTAGTGACTTTGCTTTGTCCTCCTTCCTGGGCAGATATTTCTTGAGGATTGAATTCATGTAGCTCTGTGTGGAATAAAATCACTCATTTTCTCCAAGAGGCTTCTTGTTTCACCCCACTTGTTTCCAAAGAAGCAGGCCCTCTTTTGTATGATGAGAATAATAAAAAATAATAATAATAAAATATTTATTGAATGCTAACTGTTGCAGATACCTTGCATTGGGCTCTGTATGATAACTTTTATTCATCACAATTGCCCTATGAGGTAAGTTCTCATATTATCCTCAAATTACAGAGAAAGATATGCAAACACAAATAGCTATAGGAGGTAACTTTCCTAAGATTATTAGTTTATAAGTTAAAGAGTTGAGATTTGAACTCAAGTCCTTCTGGCTATAGATCTTGGGTCTTTAACCAGCACACAACACTAATGTTCCAGACACAACCTCAGTTCTCACATTCCATTTTGGGCAAGATTCCTCAATTCCCTGGACACTGACACAGAAGAGGGCAGAAAGGAAGCTGTTCCTATGGCCTACTATAT
The DNA here is from genome assembly GCF_000442215.2 of Lipotes vexillifer. Taxonomy (NCBI): domain Eukaryota; kingdom Metazoa; phylum Chordata; class Mammalia; order Artiodactyla; family Lipotidae; genus Lipotes; species Lipotes vexillifer. The sequence goes on along the minus strand of NW_006778270.1, from coordinate 1,528,896 downwards.
CTTTGCTTTTCTCAGAAATAGTGATGGAGGAAATTATGATTAAACATGGGGATGAAGACACACAACACAGCTGAGGATGAAGCTACTTACTTATGCTCACTCCCCAAAGACCCAGAGATCTCTCCCACTTGGGTTTTATTCAGGGAAGGGAGGGTATGTTACAGTTATAACCTCACAGCCTACATCCTGTCTAGTTAAGATGAAAATATGAGTTCGATAAACTCTTTAACTGGTTCCACATTCTTGGTGATGACTTATCAAGAGAAAGGTTTTATCAACACAAAGGTATTCAACTCCATCAGGTCTGTGGCTGTGATCAATTCATTATGAGCTTCCACCTGGAATTAAAAACTGTGAATTATCAAGGAGAGGGTAAGGATGAAGATACAGGATAGCACCTCTGAGATTCCACTAAATAGCTGAGCATATTTCATCAGTTTCTTCGGAGAGGACATTCCCTTCCTTCGCTTGCCCCTCCTGGCTTTGCTTACTCACATTCTATCAAGTTGCTGCCTGGAAATTGCTTTCTTTTCTCTGCTACATAAGCTTCTCAAAGGTGGTGCTGAGCTGCTTGGCACCAGCTACTCCATAATCTGCTGTGGAGTTTGGTCAGTGGTTAATCATAGAAACGAGGAAAGAAGGAGGTTCAAACCCAACTACATTCTCTACACAACCAACTTCAAATGGTACCTCTCCCCACCTAAGTCATCTAGCCTCACTTCCCCCACTCACCTGATCATTTGTTCACCAAACATGTATTCAGTTCAACAAACATATTGAACATCTAAAGTAGGCCAGGTGCTGTGCTAAGCATACAAAGTAGATGAGAATTAGTCCCTGCTCTCAGCACGCTCATAGACAAGAGGAACTGGTAAACAATAAAATGACCGCTATAACTCAGTGTGGTTGGAGCATATAGAATACTTTGGGAGCTCCTGGTGGGAAGGTAGAAGTGTCAATATGGCACCCTATGTAGAAGGAATTGTCTGTGCAAACATTTGCAAAGATGTGAGAAAGCAATCATATAGGGGCAGAAACTCTCTATTCTTTCAAATGCTCATTTTATTCGAGTATCTGGCAGCTCAGTGTTTCATGAGTCCTTCCTCAGGTCCTGAAGGTGAATGTTGATTTAAGTCAATTCCATTCTCCATTGCCATTGATCAGTCAAGGCTGGACAAGTGATGTTGTCCTTTCCCCTGGAGGGAAGTCTGCTGGGTCTTCTGGAAGTGTTTTCTTCACTTGTAAAAAGAATCACAGACAGAGACATGCCCCTTTTCACCTTTGAACTTTATTGTGTGAAGAAGTGATGCTTAGAGCTTTTGGAACCATCTTTCAAAAATAAGAAGGGAGGCCAAGAAAATTACAGAGAAACTGATACAGAGCCCTGACATCACTGGAACCACTTACTTGGAATGGGAGATAATACATGTCCTTATTATTAAACATTAATTTTTTTTTCTGTTACTTACAGCCTATAGAACCCTACATGATGGAGCAGGTGTGAGAAATCATTACACATACCCTCCACTCCTACCTAACTGCCTTTACTCTTACACTTCCTACTACCATAGATGCCTTCCCACCAACTCCATCTGTCAAAATCCTACACACTCTATGAGATCCACCTCAAATGCCACCTTCATTCTCTCAAATGAGTAAGAGTCCCCTCCCATCTGACATCATGCCTATTTTAGAAGGCAGTGATCACATTCTTCCTTGCATCATGATTATTTCTGTGTTTATCTGATTCCTAGTACTGGACTGAACATTCCCTAAGGATGAAGACTATGTTTTACCCTTCTTTGCAAGCGCTGAAGTGCTTCCCTGGTATCTGAACTTAGTGGGTACCCAGTAAAGCCTTGATGAATTAAATGGAATGGAATGAGGGTTCGGGAAAAAGTGAGATGTAAACAAACGAGAAGCTACAAACTGGTGAAATATGAGGTTAAAGGGAGACCCAGCTAGACAGAGAAAGCCTAAGACCTGGGCACCTCTGATATCAAGGCATGGGGAAGTGCCAATTTGAAAAGCCATATGGCATGGCATTTCAGGTAAGGTTGATAGCTCCATGCTGGGTAGGAGTTGACAGCTGAAGATGAGGGACTCAGAAAGTAAAAATTAACAAGCACAGAGATAAATTTATACATATAAACTTGCAGCTCATCTCAAATAACGTCTTTGCCACTTAATGTAGGAAAGAGAGCCTGACTCTGAAATCAGGCATGGTCACTGTGACATGTACCTAACAGGTGAGATTGCTGGGTAATAATAGATGGATCACTCATTGCCAGTTGCTCTCAGTCACCACCTTACAACAGCTGCCTGGATCTCAGAGTGTCTCCCTCCTCGTTGATGCTCGAGTGGCTTTGGAAATCCAAGAATGTGTGGGAGCTGCAAAGAAAGTGGTAAAATATATTTGCAACTGAGCAAATTTCAGAACTTCTTGTGATATTCAAGGCTGCAGGGGAGAGGACCAGACAAGAGGAGGTGTGGAAGATGCTGCTTCTAAGATTTGAGCTGAAAGTGAAAAGAAGAAGTGAGAAGTTTGAGTTTTATTTGGGGTGAAGAAATGAGAAGCAAAACTTCTCATTTTAGGGCTTGAAATGTAAGAGACTCCAGGGTGTTGGTACTGAGAAACTTTTATCTAGTGGACTGGATTGGATCCCTTTTATTCGTAGACCAGAGAGTTCATTTACATCCTCCTTCTTTACTTCTGCCATTTTCTCCTTCATTTTCTTCTTTCTCTCCTCTCTTTCTCCTCTCTTCCTTCCTGAGAAGTATGGCTCCTACATCTGTGAATGGGCGCAGTGGCTTCCAATTAATGAATTAGTGGTCTGGTCAGTTTATGTCTGTGTCCACTTATAAGAAAGTAGCAACTCAGCTTGTGTGCAGAGCCAGCTTGGAATTGTGGAAGTGGACTAGAGGTGTCCATTTCTAAGGTATAAACTCAAATCTGGCTTCTCACAGTACTCATTGCTTATGATGGGCCTTTCCATGATGTGTTTGGCTGTTTATGGCATATTTCTGTGTCTTTGCTGGACTGATGGACATGCAGATAGACAGACCTAATGGAAGACCACAGGAAGTGATGGCTAAGTGAAATTTGTCATATGGAGAATAATGACTTTGTGCTCTTCTAAAAGGAATTGGGTGACAGCCTTCTCTATTTTATAAAGACCACAGGACTTGAAGTCAAGACAGTCAAGTTCTAGTCTAACTGCTCATGCGTAGTCCTATGCTGAACATGCTTCTCCTTCCTGGACTTCATCCTCTTGACCTGTAGAGTGAAAGCATTGGACTGAGTGATAGTAAAGATCCCCTCTGGACATTTTACTTTGTGTTTCTACAGCTCCTGACTATGGCTAGGCTTGCAAAGCAAGATGAGTGTCGGCAACATTAAAGCCCTCACAACCATGCATGCTTCATCCAGGGAGCTTGCTCCCACGGTGATGCAGGGAGAGCCTATTGGCTCTAGATATTCTGGACCACAGAGAAGGGCTCTGCTGCCCATTGACCTGGGCTGAGGTGAAGCACAGTATGGGTTTTTCATAAAAATAAAAGTTTCATCTGATAGGCACGTATCAAGTGCCATGATGCTGAGTGGCCCTAACTGTGTGCTGATTCCCTGCAGCCATTTGGAAAGGCTGTGAGTTAAATATGGGTCATATATCAAAACTTTTTATAATCCTTAAACTGCACATTGTTATGCCATGTTTAGAAAACTGGCCCTTGCCCCTCCAAATATATCTTCCCATCTGTTACTTTTGCCCCAATAACCATCCAGAGGATGCCTGTTTACTGGTCCCACTTAAGCTCTTCTCCTGCCCACTCCATAGCAAAGCCCACCCCTCTCTTTTACTCAAATCTTCAGCCTTCCAAGTTCCATGGAAATGAATCTAAAAGGAGTGTCACTCATTCAACTCTAGTTCTCATTAGACCTGCTGTCTGGTTTCATAATGTTCTGCGTTTGTGAGCCAGTGCTATTTTATAACTATAGTTTTGTTTTATTTTTAACATTTTTTTGAATGAAAGATTCTTTAAATTCTATAGTGCTTTACAATTTTTAAAAGTTTCACACACATGACTTCATATAACCCCATAATAACCCTTTTTAAAAATCCCCTACTCCTATCTTGCCCTTTCTCCCTTCCCTCTCCCCACTGGTAACCACCAGTTTGTTCTCTATAGCTGTGAGTCTGCTTCTTTTTTGTTTCATTCACTAGTTGTTATATTTTTTAGATTCCACATATAAGTGATATCATACAATATTTGTCTTTCTCTGTCTGACTTATTTCATTTAGCATAATGCCCTCCAAATTCATCCATGTTGCTGCACATGGCAAAATGTCCTTCATTTTTATGACTGAGTAGTATTCCATTGTGTGTGTGTGTATATATAAATATATACCACATCTTCTTTTTCCATTCATCTGTTGATGGACACTTGGGTTGCTTCCATACCTTGGCAATTGTAAATATCACAGCAATGTTTTTTTTTGGATTCATCTCCTAAAGCAAAGGAAACAAAAGCAAAAATATACAGATGGGACTGTTTAAATTTGATATGGAACACACACACGCACATGCACACACACACAAGCATCAAGCCATTCATATCGTGTTTGTTTAAGTACAGATGTAAACCCACAACTAAAATCTTACAGTTGCCTTAAGCCAGAACCATGCCTACTGACCCAGCTCCACAGTGTGTTCAGGAAGGGACCACCCTCACCTCTCCGTCCAGTGTTCAGAGCCCAGAAACCCATGAATATCCACTGCCATCTTGGCACGAGAAGGGAGAACACTTAGCTAGGCCTACTTATCTGAACACAAAATTCACCAGACTCAGCTGCAATATTTGTCCAAGGACGAAAAAAAGCAAAGAGGAACAAATAGCAACGTATGTCTGCTGCACGTGTACATCACTCTATCACTCTACCATTTGCAAAGCACTTTCACACAGGTTGTCTCTGGGAAGCATTACTCCTGCCCTGTGTGTATATATATACTATGTCCATTGTTGGGTGAGGAAATGGATGCTCAGAGTTTAACTTATTTTTCCAAGTTTTTTTAGTTATTGAATGGTGAATTCAGCATTTAAGTCCATATTTGCCTCCTACTGAGTCCATGGAGTTTCCACAGTAGGAAAATGATGTCCAGGGTAGAGAAATGTGGGCTTTAGGAGAGACAGATAAATTTTTTAACTGGCTTTATTAGATTAAATAATAGTATTCCTTAAACATCGCAATCCTAAGTAGTCTACTCTGATTGGTAACTACAGGCCACAGCATTCATTTATTCATTCATTCATTCAATAAACATTTTTTAAATCTACGTTGAGTTCAAAGTCTCATGCCAGTTGTCGCCATTGCGTCCTTGTGTACACACACACACTCACACACTCCTACACATCTGTGTATGCAACCAGCCATGTGCCACTGTTCATTCTCCATCCTCAACAGAGCTTTGTCGTGACCAAGGCCCTCGAACACTGGTCTTCATAAAACCTTCCCAAGTTACTGCCAAGGGCTCACAGGAAGTGGTCTGAGGAGCTTTCAAGACCTCTGAGTAAAGTCAATTCAAAGGAGACTCTGAGAGTGGGAGATGCCCCCACTTTCCTCGGGTCCCCTAGCATCATCCCTAGTCTCTCCCTGGAAGCACCACTCTTAGCTTACATTATCCAAGTAAAAGGGTGACTTATTTCCCCCTCAAGCTGTTTCATAAATTCAAAGCCGCTCTAGGAGGCTGCAATACTAGTTGGTGGATTAAAACTCCACTAACTAGTATTGCTAGTCAAACTGCTAGTCCACACCGTGCCTCGGGAAGAAGGGAGAAAGGAAAGCAGGCAGCCAAGGAGTAGGCATGCTAGGGAGGGGGAGGCAGGGGCAGCAGGGAGAACAGCGCTGTCCTGTCCTGCTCTGTGCCTCAAGAAAGGTAGCCGACTAGGCCATTGTGTTTGTTCAGTGGTTTTGCTTTGGTTTTGTTCTTTTCCCAAATGTCTGACAGCATGTGGGCACAGGGCTTGCTTCATTGTTTAGGTTCTCTCTTCTCTCTGTGTTGTCAACAGCACCCATCTACAAAGAGACAGACAAGGAATAGTTTGTTTGTCAAAAAGTTTGCTTGTCAAAAAAAAGAAGATTCTTTTGTTTCCTGTCTGGTTCTCTGCAGCTAGGAAACAGCCCTCATGGAGAAGAATTTTTAAAGAAATCCTGCATAATTCAGAGATAGGTCAGTCTATTTATCTCTTGCCTGATCAACTTTATGATCTAAATTTCTTTCCAGTACATCCTGCACACCACCAAGGAAAGCCACCTAAAACCTGGGTTCTAGAAAAATCACAGATAGACCCCTAATAAGATGGACTGCTGCCCAGCATCACTGTAATTTATTTATTGATTATAATGGGTAGAGACTTGGATTATTTACAGCAGAGTTTTCTGAGCTTTTATTGATGCAGCTAATTCTTGGCAGCCAGAAGGGAGAGTTGGCAGGTTTGGTAATCCAAAGAGAGGCCCTCTGAAGATCCAGCCTCAGAATAGCACCAAAGAAGCAAATGATTTGTGATACTTAGACACAGTTGTGAATATCCAACTAGTTGAGAGTTTAGGTTGAGGTTATTTCACAAACAAGTCATTGTAGAAGAAAAGCTCAAAGAGAGAGAAGGTGGGAAATAAGAAAGGGTGTCACTAAACACTGTTTACCCCAGCCCTGAGGCCTGGCTGAGTATATGCAATCCTAAGAGAGCCTAAAGGGTGATCTTAGGTGGTGAGTTTAGGTCAATTAAAGCAGACGAAATTTTGTAATTTGGATGTCACATCAGATTGAGTAGACACTGTCTATTTGCTGTCACTCACTAGATGGCATTTTAAACTTAAAAAATTAGGAAATAAATTGTTGACATGGAACCTGATATATTGGTAGTAGCAACCATCCAAGCTGGCATGTTGGTGGTTGCAACTATCAGGTGTTGAACTATAACACCTGCTGGTGAAGTTTCGGATTGCATCTCATCACAGACCATTTATTCTTTCATGTAGTGAATATGTTCCTTCAATATTTCTTAAGCAACCATTATATGACCAACATTGTTCTAGGCCCTGGGGATATAATGATAAACAAAGATTGACACATTTGTTGTTCTAATGGACAGGAAATCTATTGAGGAAAGATAGATAATAAAATAAATGAATAAGGTTATTTCAGATAGTAGTAAATGCTATGAAAATAATAGAACTTGGTATTGTAATGAAAAAGACTGTAGGGTCAAGTGTGAGACTTCTTACCTAGGGAAGTTAGGGAAGGCCTGACATTTGAGCTGAGACCAGAATAAGAAAAGATGAATCATACAGAAACCTACAGGAGCAACACTTCAAGTACAAAGGCCCTTAGATGGGAATTCATATTACTTGATTGAACAGAAAGGAGGTTGGTGAGACTGAAAAGCAGACATCCTGGGGGGACTGGTATAAGGTGAGGTCAAATCAGGATTAGGAGTTTATATTTTGTGTCCTGGGACACCATTAGATGGTATGAAGAAAATAGCAAGATACTATTTCAGGTTCAAGGTGATCACTCAGGCTGCTATGTGGAACATACAAGTCAGGTAGATCAGCCAGGAGGCTGATCAGGGGTCCAGGAAGAGATGACGGTGACAGAGGTAGAGATGGAAGAAGTCACATTTGAGAGAGGTAAGAGGATTGCTTTAAGGATTTCTAAATATAGAATTGTAACAATTGTTATTGCTTTAATACTTTTGATTTGGGAAATTATCATTCAAACTAAATTTTACTAATAGTGGATATTTAGCATTAGACTCAATACTCCCCCCAAACCCATACCCAATTCTTCCAAAATGTAAGTATGTTTTATTAATAGCATAGTGATTAAGAGTTTAAACTCAAAAATCAAATGGGTCTGTTTTCAAATTTTGCTTATGTCCCGAGGTATTTGGCAAATCATTAAATTTCCTGATCTTCAATTTTATTAACTGAAAATTGGATAATAAAATTACCAGCCTCACAATTGTTGCAGGGCCTAACTGAGATAATGCATGCACAGAACCTAGTTGCAGACACATGGCAAGTTTTCAATGCATATTAACTAATATTCTTAATACTTCTTCTAGGTAGTGATAAATGCCATATTCTTATGGTCCAATCTGCAAGACACATCAATGCTTTGCCTGACTTGTATATTCATAGAGCAATCCTGAACTTTTCAAAAATGTAGCTTTTAATTTTTTTCTCATTTTAATTGAAGTATGATTGACATATAATAAACTGTACATATTTAAGTTTATATTTTTTAAGTTTTGATGTAAGCATATGGTTATGAAACCATTAGCACAATCAAAATAATGAACAAATCTACTATCTCCAAAAGTTTCCCCATGTCTTTGTGCCACCTTCCTGCCCCTTCCTTTACTCCCACCCCAGTCCCAAGACAACCACTGATCTGCTTCTGTCACTATAGATTGGTTTGCATTTTCTAGAATTTTATATAGTACGTGCAACCATGCATTCTGTATTTTTGTTGTTCTGGCTTCTTTCACTCAACACAATTATTCTGAGAGTCATCCGTGATCTTATATGTATCAATAGTCTATTCCTTTTAACTGCTGAGTAGTATTCCATTGTACCCATAGCTGTTGATGAACATTTGGCTGTTTCTAGTTTTTGTCTGTTACAAATAAAGCTGCTGTGAGCAATTTTGTACAAGTCTTTGCTTGGATGTATGCTTTCACTTCTCTTGGATAAACAACCAGAAGTAGAATGTCTGGATTTTATGGTCAGTATATGATTAACTTTTTAAAGTAACTGCAAAACTGTTTCCCAAAGTGGTTGTATCATTTTACACCAGTGTTTGAAAGCTCCAGTTGTTCCAGCACTAAGTATGGTCAGTCTTCTAAATTTTAACCATTGCAACAGGTAATGGTTTTTCATTGTGATTTAACTTGCAGTTTTGTAATGACTAATATGTCAATTCAGCATCCTTTCCTGTGCTTACTTCCTCTTTCTCTGAAATCTTGAAATCATTATTTGCCTGTAAGAATTCATTAGCTTTTCTAGGCTATCATAAGTAAGTAAATAAGTAGATAGATGACAGATAGATAGGTAGATAGATAGATGGATAGATAGATAGATGGATAGGTAGATATAGAATAAATTTGAGTACCTATCATGTTCCAAGCATGATTCTCCATACTAAGAATAGAGCATTGAATAAGACAGCTCCCTACCCTCCTGGAGTTTCCAGTCAGTTGAGACAGCCAATAAACAATGTAATGAACTGTTAGGTATGTATAGGCATTATGAAGGAAGATAAGGCAGCATATGGTGACAGATAGTGAGGAGATGCGACGAAGGTGGAGCTACATTTTAAGAGGACCTCAGATTGTCACATTTACTACCTCCACTACATTGCCAGGTCCTTGATTCTGCACCGTGGCTTATGCTCAATGCATATTTGTTCAGTATTTCTCCTTTTTCCCATGCCCCCTTCCATAAGGGTAGGGGTCCTTTCATTTGTCTGCCTTGTTCACTGACAAATTTCCCACACAAAGCTCAGAACCAGGAACACAGTAGGTGTGACACTGACAAATATGAAATAGACAAGTGAATGGAGGAAGGGAAGAATGGGTGCTCCATAAGAAGACTGTGATGTCCGGAGAGAACTCAGTGCCAGCACAATCCAGATCTACGGCCACAGCCATCCGGGGCCTCTTCTGATGGCTTCCTCCTCTTGGCAGACACCTGTGCCAGTGCACCTGTTTCCATCCCATTTGCCTCTGATGGGAGGCAGGTGATCTCCAGTGTATCCTTCTCTTCACAGAATTACCTGGCTCCTGGTAAAATCAATGGCTTCATATCTCCCTTCTTGTGGCCTTACTATGACCTGTACCACATTCTGCATAATTAGTGATGTGAGAAACTTCCTCCTTCTCCAGACTGAGAGCTTCTGTAGGAGGAAGCCAACCTTGTTACCTCTGTGACCCTCCCGCCCCATTTCAGAATTAGGTACACAGGAACTCAGCAAATATTTATTACATGAAATTGAACCCTCAGTCCCTCTAAATGATTCAAGATGTCACTAAAATATCCTTCATCATTCCAGAACACAGAACAAGAGGAAATAGCTTGTGTTCCTAAAGCGTGAGTAATTAAGGTTAGACTTAAGAAAACTTTTTTTTTTTTTTTTGTTATCTAAGTTGTTCAAATAAATCCACATACATAATTTTACACTTGGCGGTTTTCGAAAACAGAAGTTTTCAGTCTGAAATGGTTCTGAATTGGTCTAAAGAAGAGACAGGGCATGGATGAGATGACCTTTTAAAGTATTTGAAATTTGTTCAAATGTGCCACTTGGTCTTATCTGTAGGCAACATCCTCCAAGAGCTCAAGTTCCAATCCCATGGAGCTGCCCAGACCACTAGAATCCCCTGAGGCTCCCCCTGAGAATTGCGGGCCCTGCCTCCCCGTCCCAAAGTTTACAGCCTCTGCAGAGATCAGGAATGGAGGTCCTTGTATGGCAGGGAGAACAGACAGGTCTGCAACCACAGTTTCCTTGAGAACCCCAAGTAAATCCACCATCCAAGGCATGTTGCTGCCATCACAACCTGTGCGGTGCAGTGTGGAGGAGGTTTATGGTGGCCTTGCCCCGAGTTGTAAAGTTTATGTCTGCACATTAACCCATCCATTGTCCCCTGCCCATGCTTCCTCTTTCATCTTCTTTGGTAGATCTGTCAAGATCCCCTTTCAAACCCAGACCCAGCTGGGCCAGGACAGAGCTGGGGCCAGGGGCGCTACTCTATCAGCACCTTAATAAAGGCACTGATGGTGCACCCACTGCACCCTGGCAGGTCTTATCTTACTCAGTAGCTGCTGTGTTATGAGAATCTAAATAATCTCAGCATCCCTGTCTGTGCACTAACTCTGAGGCTGCTATAAACAAACAAGAGGTAGGATAATTGTATACAAAAGGAAGCATCTTTGAATAGGATGGCAAGTTGGAGGAGAGGGCTACTGTGTCCGTGTTCAGTTTTACTTCTAGGAGGATCTGTGTTCCTTCCCAGGTCATGATCCCTAACTCCATGGGGAGATATTTTAAAGCAGAGGAGGCATAAAATAGAGAAAAATATATGGTGATAATATTCTCACCCATGAGCTGGGGATAATAATACCATCTTCTTTACGTTTTATGGGGGGGATTAAAAGAGAAAACCCACATAAAAAGCTCAGTACAGAGACTGGTACCAAGAAAGTGAACAATAAATGATACATCGAGTTATTATCTGCTATCACTGCTCTTAGAGCCAACTTTCTGGGAAGTCATTTGGGCATGTCAAAGGGAGAGGGGGATGAAAGGGTGGAAGTCAAAATAAGACAAACGAGCACACAGTTCTTGCTGAGAAGCAGTGTACAGTAGCAAAGAAAGTGCCAACGCTGAGTGCCAGACAAGCGTGGTTTGTCATGAGAATGAAAGGTATGTCGAGAGTCCCCCACAGAGGGGACACACAATACAGTGTTGGCTCTTTTCTCTTTCTTCCTTCTTTCTACCTCACTGACTTATTTCTCAACAGGAAATTCTTTCTGTCCAAAAATACTTCACGATTCATTCATAACTAGGCTCAAATTCCTCCATTAGAGGTTCTTTTTAAAATTGTGACCATCCTGGTTTCTAATCTGAGTTGTGCTGTTTGTTAAGTAGATGGCCTTGGGTATGTGACTTAACTTTACGGAGGTTTAGATTCCTCTTCTGATGAAAAGGAGACGTTAACACCCATAGCAAAGGATAGGATGTTCATCATACAGTAGCACTCAGTAAGTGGTTTCATTGGTAAGTGCCCATAAACACAGCTGGATTGAAGGAGTGACTGCTAAACTAATTATATTGGCTAGAATTTATATAATTTTTACTAACAAAGAGAAAAAATATATATTGCTTCTTCCAAAATGTTGATGAGTGAGCTATAAAGGAAAGAAGACTTGCACATCTCCAAGGAGGAGTGCTGGGGGCAGGGCACATCCAGTTTCTCTGTCTCCCTTCCTGCAAGTCTCTTTCATTCCCTCTTTTGATGAAATGAAAAACATCCCTACCAACTGACAGTACAACACTACACTCCTCCCTGGCTTGCTTGTTGCTTCTTACTGAACTCTCTGGGGAGATATCACACCCCACTTTCACATATGTGCTACCCTCTTGCTTATTAAGTCCTTCCCTTATCAATACCAGCCACACACAGGAGTAGCTTCTGGAAGGTATGTACTTCTGAGATGTGTTGACCTCAGGCCTTATTGGACTGGTATTTACCACTATGTCTCTATTTTGTAGATTGAAAAACCTGAAACTCACAGGTTCGGAATGAGTAGGTCAAAGCTCTAATAAGGAAATAACGTAGAAAGACAGTGAATTTCAGTCTGTTTTCAAACTGCAGTGGATTTTTAATTTTTTTCCAGTTATGAAAGCAGTTTGTGTTTATTGTCCTAAGATAAATGACAGAGTTCAATATAGGGGTAGCTGGAGGGTGCATCCCTGGTGTGGAATGCATGTGCCAACCACCAGCACCCACAGAAGTGGTCTTACCCTGAAGATTAATTATAATTGCAGAAACTATCTTTACTGTGTTCCTGCTGTATGCAAGGTTTTAATTACTTGATCTCTTATAAGTAAAATCTGCATGGTAGTCTGGTCTTCATCAATGCAGACCAAGAAGTCTTCTTTTTTTTTTTTTTTTTTTTT